>NW_022111368.1:32342586-32413678 GCF_000313985.2 Echinops telfairi
AGGAAATGTTTTGAGAATGATGAGGGCAATGAATGTACAAATGTGCTTTACACAATTGATGTATGTATGGATTGTGATGAGTTTTATGAACCCCTAATAAAACGATTAAAAATAAATAAATAAAATACATCATTATCCTTCATAATCAGAACAAGCACAATGACAGAACCATGGTGTAAATTCTTCCATTCATAATAAACCTAACAAGAGTTTCACTCTCTCAGCTTTCTACGAGGAGTTACTTATCTTCCCTGTCCTTAAAGGGACTGGTAGGAGATACAGGCCAATGGATCCTTGAGTAGATTGCTGAGAAACCTGCTACCTTCATCCTAAAAATGAGCACTGGAATGTGAGGGAGAGATAAGAAAGACTCAGTGGGGACAGGAGAGGAGGGAAAGAGAAAGACAGCATGAAATGCTGCAATGACTGGAAGGACGTGACAATTTTGCCTCATGATATGTAATGTGCACACTTAAAAATAACAGGACAAAACCAACTGTTATGGGGGAAAAAATAAGGGTTCCTGGGGGGTGTAGTGGGAGAAGGGGTAGAAAGGGGAGGTGATGTCAAGGAGTTCAAGAAGAAAGGAAATGTTTTGAAACTAATTGTGGTAGCAATTGTATAATACCACTTGATGTGATTGAATTTTGGAATGCTGTGCTAACTGTAAGACCTCCCAATAAAATGATTTAAAAATTGATAAATAACAGGAAAAATATGAAAACTTGATAATTATGACTTTGTCCTTTCCTTGTGTGCATGCATATGAGCTGCTAAAAATTATCCATGCCCCACTACCATTGAGTAGACATAATACATTTTCTGTGAATCTTTCTTTAACTCTGTGTGTATAATAAAAAGGAATATCTTATAGAAAGCACTCAATAAATTTCTTCACTCACTTCCTAGCAATTATTATTCTGTGCCTTCTAGGGAATTTTATATTATGTCATCTTATTAGCTGTTTTTATTCAACATTATTTCAATTAAATTGCTTCAAAATATGTATGGAATTGGGATTAATTCATTAGAGGTATGAAATTTCATATACTCTATTAATATTGTTAAAGTAAACTCCTAGAAGTAATATTTCCAGTAATAGTAAATGAAGCATTTTGAGATTACTGATTAAATTTGAGACAATACTGCCCAGGATGCTCCTGCTAATTTAGATTTATTGAAAACATTCTTAATTAGACCACATTTTCTTGGTTTAGAATAAACTGATTTTTGTTGTATGGGTTCTTTGCAAATTAAAAATTAATAAGCCATTTTTAGCATCATTGCAAATCTCATTAAGCATGTCTTTACATCTATGTCTCATATGCTTTGATGTTAACCTTAACCCATTTATATTTTGGATTATTCTGTATATTCATCAATTTGTAAATATCTCTATATATTAGAAATGTAATAATTTAGCAGTATGTGTTTCTCATGCCTTGCATGTCTTTATGTTAAATCTGTTGGGGAAGATACATACCTTGGTCCTTGGCTCTGCACAAGAAAGAATTCACGCCGAAGCCTGGTTTGTGATCCCAGTGGGTTTAGAGAGAATAGTAGCAGTATCGGGTCCTAAAGTAAATGGAGCACAAAGCAGACAGAGTCCCCTGCAGCACAGTTGTGGGCCTGCAGCCTGGGACTGCTCCAGATGGCAGCTGGCTGTGCTGTTGTGTAGCAGCCGCTGGGAAAGAGCTGGAGCGCCAGAGCAAATCCTCTGCCTTTTCAGGGCCCCGTGGGGAGATGTGGTCGAAAATACTGGTGGACCCCACTGGCTGAATCAAATTCGCCTGGCTCAGATGGGCTAATCCAGGTGTAAGGCCCACCTAGGTGTACCACACCTTCCTGGCCAGAAGCTGGAGCCTCTGAGCATGCGTAATGGACGCCCAGTCCCTATGCCAGCCACCTAACATTTACTGTTAAGGTTATCTCTCAATAGGTTGTATTTTATTGTGATTTCTACATATTTTTTTCCCAATTCTTTGTTATTTTTTTCTATAACTTTATTCATATGTAAGGACTTACTTTTTTTATCTCGGATATCATTTCAATTTCAACCAGTATTGTACAATTGCTACCACAATCAGTTTCCAAACGTTCTTTTCCTTCCTGGACCCTGTGACATCATTTCCCTTTTGCCCCATTCCCCCACCACTGCTCACCACCATCCCCCACCCCCCAAAATCCAGGTTAATCGATCCTGGGTTTCATATACTGAAAAACAGGAAAGCATATAATACAACTTCCAGAAGATGACCCCAAATGACATAACACCTCTGAGAAAAATCCTAATATGAACAAACAAACAAAACAAAAATACAGAACATGTTGAAAGTCAGATCAGATCCAGGGGGCCTTAGAGAGGGGTTAACAGACAGTGTTTTAACTGTTCAGGCGGTTTAGCCCTTTGATCTTCGGTACCCATCTTTCCAATAGCCTCAGTCTAGCAACCACTTCCCTCCAACCCTTTTTATCGATGAAGGGTATTTCTTCTTTCATTTGTTTAAGTGAATACATTACAAATGTCTCTTTTTGATGCCAAACATTTAAATAATTGAAAGTGAATTCTACAAGTAGACATTTTAACACCTGGAAAATAGATATAAATTATGATATTTATTTACAAATGTTGACAACACACATTATTTATTGCATATAGGTATTACTTGAAAGTACTAAGATATATTTATGAGAGGAGTGGTGTAGAGCAGACATTAAAAATTATTGTGTATGCTAGAATTCTACACAAATTTGAGTCTTATTTAGGAATGCTAATTTTTATTATCTGAAATATGTACTTACATTTATAATTATTTAAAGTTTTCTATGGAAGAATAATGTTAAAATACATATAATGATCACATGTATCAAAAAGATTACGCTTTTCTACTTTGAACTTTTATTAATTTATATTTATGGAAACAACCCAGCATCGACGGGGTAGCAGTGAGTTTGGTTTGCGATGAATTCTTAATATTATCGCCTCAGTGATGCAAAGGTTAGAGCATATTTTTTCATGGCATTTTAGTTTCAAAGGGACAATTGGAATTTTGTTTATCAATTTTTGTATTTTCAATATCAGAATAGCTTGCAGTTAGGCTAATGGGGCAGATTGGGAATCACAGTATCTATGCCAGGATCACTCTTGGAAAATAATCAGGTAAGTAATAATGCCCTTACAATGCATTCAATTCCTGCCTAACAATTAGACATGAATGCCTTAAGGACCAGTCTGAAGAAAGTTGTGGTTTTACTAGCAGAGCCACTGTGATAGATAAATGACAAGATTTATTAGCGAAGTAAGGATCATTTAATCCATTTTTAGTCTGCAAGGTAATCCTTCCAACCACAAATCTAAGATCTCGTGGGATTTTTCCATAGTTAGAAGTTAAAGTAAATATTCATAGGAATAGATACTCTCTTACTGAATGTTTTTCTTTCTTTGAAATTTAAGAAACAAATGAGGTGTTTTGGTCATACATCAAACACCTTGTCATCAATGGATTCTGACTCAGCACAACCCCCTCCATGGGGAGTTTCTGCATTGTGGGTGCTATTATGAACCCACCAACATTGTGGTGAGCAGTCCGAGTCAGATCCTACAATGCCACTGGCACATCCAGCAGGGGAAACATTCCAACCTGCTCAATTCATTTAGGGAGCAGTTGATCAGAAAATGGTTTTAGTTTGTTTGTTTTATTTTTGTTTGTGTTTTGAGAAAATAGGTAAAATGGGAAAAAAGATTTAAAACAAAATATGAATAAATAAAACCTTTCAAATGAATGAGTCATTCTTGGAGTGTTTGTTTTAAAAATTATAACAAGAGACTAAGAAAAACTATAAAGAATCCTTAATAGTGTCATCAAGTTTCAATAGCACTTTGTTTTTATGAACAGAAAGTAATTTAAAATAATAAGTTATAGACCTTATAAAGAAAAATTAATTGGGAAAGAAAAAGCGATCCTTCCATTTTTAAATATTGGAGAATTTATATCAGTACATTTGAAGATAAAAAGATAAGTGATCCGAGGTAAGAGAGGTAGAAATGATGAGAGGGCAAAAAAATCACATGCAGGTGAAAGTCAGGATGAAAAAAACAAGCCATAGGTAAAATATAAATTCCATAGGAGAGAATCAAGAAATTAGTATAATAAATTAATCAAGGAGTAGTATAGACTACTATGATGCTGGGTTTAAAAAAATATAAAGTATGCATTAAATATTAGATGAAAGTAATGAAAATAACTAGACTCAATAACATTCCATTTAAAAAATTGAGTTGAAATCCATGAACTCTTGGAAGGTACTAGTATTGGGGAATGCACATGAAGAAATCAAATAGTCTCAATAAAATATTAAAAAATGCTGTGTCATTGCTAATTTCAGAGGCATGGTATCTGAAGTAAAAATAGTGTCATTCAATAAGCTTAGGTATGCACAACCTCATATATGCAGAAGATAACTTTATTTATAGCACTAACAGATTTCTGAATTGGATCCAGAACTATCTGTTAGCTGGCAAATTCACCTAGTTATTTCCAAGTAAATTAAATCCAACACTGTTCAGTACACATGTGTTCAACTGAGATGATGTTTATGTCAGGCACATCTCAAGTCAAACCCATACTTGGTTGCACTGCCCTCTTCTGCATGTTGGCTCAAACTTTACAGTAAGAACTGCATATTGTGGGATATACTGAGCCCACATTTTTCATCATGTTGGGTTAAGCACAGGAGATTTGTGTAGAGACACTCCCTTTTATTATACACAGTCTATGGTTTTCGTAAATAGTTTAGGCTTTATGGACCATATTGCCTTAATCACAACTACTCAAGTATGTTTCTGTACCAGGAAGTCAATATAAAAATTTCCAATTTGACTGTATTTCATAAGTTGTTTTTTTTTCAGAAACAGAAGGAAGTTTGAATCAGGCGTGGGTTGTTGACCATAGGTATGCAGAGCTCACAAAAATTTCTCTGAAATCTAATTTTATGTTATTTTGCATTTCCTGCCATTGCCAGCCTTCTAAACAATGCCTGTGGACTTCCAGGAAGATTGTCAACCAAGTAGATATGACAGACCCTCTATAACAAAAACACGAGAGACCAAATGAAACAGATGCAGATGAGAACCCTGGAATCCTTGGATCTCGAGCAAAGAGTAGAGAAGTGGATTGAATTCCAACTTGGAGAAGAAGCAGAACAAAAGTAGCCAGAGGAGATAAAAGAGGGTGAAGGGAGACATCAGACAGTGAAAGACATAAAAAAAAATAATAATTTATAAATTATCAAGGGTTCTTGAGGAGGGTGGGGGGAAACGAGGAGCTGATCCCAAGGGCTCAAGTAGAAAGCAAATGTTTTGAGAATGATGATGGCGACAAATGTACAAATGTGCTTGACACAATGGATGTATATATGGATTGTGATAAGAGTTGTATGAACCCCCAATAAAATAATTTTTAAAAAGAGAGAGAGGCAGATGGGTGAATTGAGGACTCGCCTAGCGTAGGGAGGCCATAATCGGCTCCACTAACTCAGAATCAGCACAAGCATCTGCGTCAGTGGGTGACTGTGAGAAACATGGTATTCTTCCTTGTTGCCTACAGCCATATGATGAGCAAAGAAGTGGCCACCTCCTATCCTTACCCATCAGTGGTCAGTGACAACCCGCATGAATAACCCCTGCTCAGTGAGCTTAGCTGCAACTCTGCACGGATCAAGCACAAGGTGCAGGACTCCCTGGTTTGGAAGTGCATGGGCTCTGCCACAGCAGCAGCAGAAAAGGCCACCTGTGCCTGGCCACCAGAAAAGGCAAGAAGTTCTTCCACAACCACCTACATTATACCAAGCTGCCCTCTGGGACCAAAAGAGTTCCTTACCAGGAGCAAGTATCCTAGCCTCAACCACATTTGAACCTGAATTAACTAGTTCAAGAGAATGTGCTTTACCCCAGAAAACAGAACAGTAGGCACTCCATCTAAGACTAGGTTTCTCACTTCCTCATCCCTTCTCTATTCACCTCTGAGTTCCTTGGCTGGCAGGAAGGTCCTGATTCCTCCTGGGAAGCAGACTTTCCCAATTTCCTCTCTCCTGATCCTGCTTCATCACAGTTTTCTCCTCGCCTTGTTTCCAGCTCTTTTCCTTCTGTCAGTTTTGGTCCTTTCTTTGTCTGCTTTCCTTTTTTCTTTCTTTGATTTATCTCTTCTTTTCCTTATTCCTTCCTTTTCCTTCTACATGTATTCTTTTACTTTTTCAGTTTTCCATTTCTCATCTTTAGTGTTGCTCACTGTATTTTCTCTTTTCCTTCTATCCTTGTTTTAATTTTCCTTTAAAAAATGTCCTTGATTATTAAATTACTTTTTCTGGATGTTATTCTCCTGATTTCCTCTGTCTTTTTACAATTTTAAAATATTTTATTTATTTATTTATTGCCATTTGTTTGTTTTCTTGTCCCACCTGAGGGGAGACAGCAACTGTGCCCACTTGGCTCAACCACACTCTTACCTCTTTCAGATAAACCTAGTAGGAGATGGCCATTAGCTCATCCTGCACCCCTGACATCGAACTGTAGAAGAATGAAAGAGGTCCCATATCTCACACCATATACAAAGTGAATTCAAGATGGATCTAAAAACAAAATGTAAAATCTAGATATATAAACATTAACAAAAAGTCAGGACCCCCTAATAAAAAGCAAACAAACTTACTGTCCTTGAAGTAGAATTAATGCATCCCCTTATAGGACAGGGTAGAACTTCTGTGAGTTTCTGGGGCTGTAATTCTTTATTACAGTAGAAAGCCCCTTCTTTCTCTCAAGAAGTGGGTGGTAGTTTTGAACTGCTGACTTTGTGGATCTTAGTCCAATGCATAACTACTAAACCACCTGGGTCCTTATGCATGACATAAATCAATAGTGGAGCATAAGGAAAAACACACAAGCAGTGAAAGAATCACTAGCTAATGGGGACCTCATAAAAAGTCGAAACTTAGATGCATTGGAAGAGTTGACCAGAAGAGTAAAAGAAGACCCATAGACCGAGAAAGACATTTTGGCAATGACATAGCAAACAATGAATTGAGATCCAAGATTTGTAGAAAACTTCAACTTCTGACCAAGAATAAGCCAAATAACCCAATTATACATTGAGAGAGGATATGAACATTCACTTTACCTAAGAAAAGGAAACTATATATGTATTTTTGGTGTGTTTGGGATTTCATGGTGGCTGTAGAAGGCAAGGCTTTGTGGACATAGGGTCTTGGCTATCCAGCTTTTCTCAGAAAGCAATCAACAGACATGAGGGGAGAGTGTAAAAGCCATTTTTCCAAGATCATCTTGTAATGATTATAATGTTTAATATCCTTGTAAAGTGTGATTTAAGAGTAATTTGCCAATTACGTGAGTGAGAATAGTATCTTCATTGTGTCCCACTTCTTATACCAACGGGGTCAGAAGTTGTCAATAGTATAGGACTAAGGATAGTTGTTAATAATCTGAAAACAGTCTATTATAATGGCACAGATTAGAATTAACAAGATGAAAGACATATGGAAGGAAGACCAGGACAAATCAGGTGTCCTCTCAAGGAATTCATACAATCTTAATTCTCCCACCAAGCTTCTGATTGTGTGAGGGGGTGCTGCCTAATTTTAGTGTCCAGGATTTTACTGGGGATCAATCACATAGGCATGCAGCATTTGTGTGGTACTCAGACTCCAATACCCCAGAGCAATTATGGGTGTTCACTATAAATCATATTGCTAGCATAAATTATCTACTCACACTTCAACCATGTGGCCTAAAGGCCTCAGGCTTAGAAAAACAGGCCTTCACCATAAATCACATCATTAGCACCGACTATCAGATCAAACCGGTTCTCTGTATACTAAGGCCTCAGGCATAAGAAACACTCTTATCAAATAGAATATTCCAAAGAATAAGAGCTCATCTCCCACATCCCCTGAGCCAGCCAAAGGCCAGTCTAAATGCAAATCTTTCTTGGGAATGTGAGAAGCTTGAGCAAACCTGGTCTCTTAGTAAAACCATTCCTGCATATTTGGAACATAGCTCTGTGAGGACAGGATGTTCAGAGCTACAGCCTCTTTCCCATGACTTTAAGCAGAAAGTCAAAAGAATTAAGAGGTGATAAAAGCCATAGCATTTTGACTTTTGAATTAGCCTATCTGAATTACTTTCCTGGGAACATGTGCTTATGTAAAACATTTTAATAAGCTTATACTTAGGGCATTTAACTAGACTTTTGTCTCATTTATTACCGTTCTCTCTTTTAAATAGAAGGACGACATCATGATATTAAGAGAAGTTTAAAATTTAAAAAAGAAATACCTTGAGGAATTGACTAAGAGTAGGCTAAGGAGCTGCACAAGGAAATAACGAACAGAAACCCTGTTTTCTTCCCCTGTAATTTTCTGGTTCTTTGTCCAATTCAAAGTACATGTAATCCTCATTGTTATTTACATTTCTAAGCAATTCTTCTAAAACATTTTTGGGGGTATATTATTTACTTTTACTCACCTAGCCCAGAATTAATCATAAAGAATTGTCAATAAGTATATTGAATATTCAGTTAGACTTCCAGTTAAATATTTGTTCCAGTAAGTCATAAATCTTGAAAAATAATGCAGATTCCTCTTCTGCATGCGTACTCAAACTAAAAACCAAACTCACTGCCATTAAGTCAATTATGATCCACTGAGACCCTGTAGACAACATAGAATTGTTCCTTTGTGATTTTAAGGCTGTAAATCACCACTTGTGTCAGTTTGCATAATGTTGTGACATGTGTGTTATTGTGACTCCCGAAGCTATGTCACTGGTATTTCAAATGCCAGCAGGGTCACCCAAAGTGAACAGTTTTCAGCAAAGCTTCCAGGCTTTGAACAAAAAATGCGATGGTCTTGCTGGCTTCAGAAGAAGACGCCACTGAAAACCCTTTATATAACTTCAAAGTGTTGCCAGACTGAGAGGCTAACCTAAGGAAGCGGAACATTGTCAGAGATACTACTCAAGGATGGGCCCCTCAGGTCCAAGGGCATTAGAATGTGACTGAGGAGGAGATGAGTTCTTGGAGGGGAGTCCTGGTGACATGAGTCCATGAAGATTGTTGGAGTGGAGCCTGTGAGATTTCCATTTGCTGAAAGAGCAAGTATCAAACTTAGGAAAAACAGCTATACCACTCTTCAAACGATCTGAACTTGGAATGTGCAAAGTATGAATTTAGGAAAATTGGACATGGTCAAAAATGAAATGAAATGCATGAAGAGGGATAGCCTAGGCATTAGTGAGCTTAAACGGACTGGTATTGCCATTTGGAATTTTTTTAAAAAATCATGATTTTCGATGCCGGAAATAACACAATCAATATAGGATTTTATGTCTCTGCCTTCAAGGATTTCCACTTAATACAATTATTATTCAAATGTATGTAACAACCACTAAAGCTAGTAAAAAAAAATTGAAGAAATCAACCGACGACTCTGTTGGAAATTGACCAAACATCCAATCGATTGCATTGATAGTTATTGGTGATTGGAATACAAAAGTTGGATACAAAGAAGAAAGAATAGAATTGGAACATATGGACTTGGTGATAGAAATGAAGCTGGAGATTGCACGGTATTATTTTGCAAAACAAATGACTTATTCCTAGCAAATACCTTAAACAATTAAAAAAAGGACACTATATTCATGGACTTTCCCAGATGGAACACCCAGAATTCAAATTAAGCCCATGGGAAGGTATGATGGAGAAGCTGAATATTAGCAGTTAAAACCAGACAAGGGGCCAGTTGTGGAACACACCATCAATTGTTAAGCGGTAGATTCAGAATAAAGATGAAGAAAATTAAAACAAGTCCACAAGAGCCAAAATATGACCTTGTCTTTACACTATTTGAATTTTGAAAACATCTCAAGATGATATTTGACACATGAAACACTAATGACCTGATGAGCTGAGGAAGGGCCATCATTCATGAAGAAGGCAAAAGGTCCTTAAAAAGACAGGAAAGAAAGAAAAGATCAAAGCAGATATCTGAAGAGACTGAAAGCTGCTCTTAATTATAGAGTAGCTAAAGCAAATGGAAACAAGGCTGAAGTTGAGGAGTTGAATGTAACATATCAAAGGGTATCTCAAGAAGACAACGTCTAATATAACAAAGTGAACAAAATGTGCAAGGACCTAGAATTAGAAAACTAAAAGGGAAGAACTTGCTCAGCATAACTGGAATTGAAAGATTTCAAGAACAATTCAAGTCTCAAGTTGCAGTCTTAAAAGATTCTGTCAGCCAAATATTGAATGGTGCAGGGAGCATCGAGAGAAGATGGAAAAATATACAGTCACTGTCATTTCACGAGGTAGCCTACGAGCAAGAACCAATGGTGCTGAAGGAAGAACTTCAAACTGCACTAAACGCATTAGTCAAATCAAGGCTCCAGGAATTGATAGGCTATCCATTAACATGTTTCAGCAAATTGAAGAAGTACTGGAAACACTCACTAACCTATGCCAGAAAATTTGGAAAACAGCTATTTGGCAAACTGACTTGAAGAAATCCCATTTTTTTTGCCCAGACTAAAGAAAGGTGACCCAATAAAACGCTCAAACTATAGAATGATATCATTGATATTGCATGCAAGTAGAATTTTGCTTAAGGTCACCTAACACCAGGTGCAGCAGTACATTGACAGGAAACTGCCAGAGTTCAGGTCAGATTCAGATGGTGACTGGAACAAGAGATACAATTACTGTTGCCAGATGGATCTTGGCTCAAAGCAGAAAAAAACAGAAAGATGTTTACTTATGTTTCGTTGACTATGCAAAGACATTTTCCTTTGTGGACCATAATAAACTGTGAATAACGTTGAGAAAAATAGGAATTCTAGAACAATTCATTGTGTTCATTTGAAACTTCTCCATGGATCAAGTGGCTGTTATGCAAATGGAACAAGGGACTACTAAATTATGTAAAATCAGAAAAGGTATGTATTACGGTTGTATCCTCTCACCATACTTGTTCAGTCTGTATACTGAACAAATCACCAGAGAAGCTGCGTTATATGAGAAAGAATGTGGCATCAGAATTGGAGGAAGACTTATTAGTAACTTGCTGTACACAGATGTCACAAACTTGCTTGCTGTGAGGAGCTGAAGTGATTGCTGATGAAGGTCAAGGACTGCAGCCTTCAGTGTGGATTGCAACTCAATGCAAAGAAGAGTAAAATCCTCACAACTGGGTCAATAGGTAATATTACGTTAATGGAGAAAAGTTTGAAGTTGTTGCAGATCACATTTTGTCTGGATCTACAATCAATGGTCATAGAAATCAGTCAAGAGATTAAACATTTATAGCATTAGGTAAATCTGGTGCACAAGACTTCTTTAGAGTATTGACGAGCAAGGATACTACTTTGTGAATTATGTTGTGTCTGACCCAAGCCAGGGTATCCTCCATTGTATCATATGAATGTGAACGTTGGACGTTGAATGAGGAAGACCGTAGAAGAATAAATGCATTTGACTTGTGGTCCTAGAGAAGAATATTGAAAGTACCTTGGACTGCTAAAGGGACCAACTGATCTGTCGAACAGGAAATAAGACAAGAGTGTTTCTTAGAGGCAAGGATGGCAAGACTTCCTCTTACATATTTTCGACATACAGTATTGTCAGGCGTGACCAGTCACTGGCGAAGGACATCATGTTTGGTAAAGTAGAGGGGCGGTGATCAAGAGGAAAGAGCTCAACACAGCGGCAGCTTTAATGGGCTCAGGCACAGGAACAATTATGAGGGTAGCGCAGGGCCACTCCGTGTTCCTCCTGTTGTGCACAGGGTTGCTATGGGTCAGAGCTGAATCGATAGCACCTAACAACAATAACATTTTGGGGAACAGAAAGTCTCCCCTTTCTTATATGGGTTCTAACGACTAACCTGGTGCTTAACACCACACCATATAACCCACCAGGCCACTAGGGCTCCTCTCTGGCATCTATCAATAATAAAAATTATTTTCAGGAGACACAAGATTTTAACCTTAATTGAAATGGTTAATTTGTAATCATTTCACTTTTTGTATCTTTCGTCTTTGCATTTTCTATAGAAATAAAAATATTTTCCCCAAAGGATAAAGGTTGATACAACCCCCTGTTACTTTCAGATACACTGCTCTAAATCCTAGCATTCCAGATGTGACTGTAGAGATGCCTTGAGCCTTTCATCGTGGTTTTCTATTATACACACATTTTCTATTGAATTCTGAAGGTTTTACACTTGTATAAAAGAGTGACATTGAGTTTTCAGTAATTTATTTTAAAATCTGGAGAAGACTTCATTTTCATACCTGTCACGGTAGTGACATGTAGGCCCTGGTGACATTCACAAAGATGACAATTTGATTTATTTGCAATTTGATAGACTTGGTTGGTAAGCTATTTACAGCTTTTTCGTTGCATTAGAGGTGTTTTCTTGTGTGTCTATATATAGAATAAAGCAACTATAACAAACCAAATATAATTTGTAAAATAAAGCACCTAGGATACCCTGTAGCACATTATCCTCATCCAGTACCCTAGACTTGATTCTGATGCAGTCATCCTATAAAAGGCTTCCAAGACTGTACATCTTGATGGGAACAGACAGCCTCATAGCCTACTCTCAAAAATTATTTTTGCCTTCTAAGTGGTTAAGAAAACCACTGTTAGTTTTGTTCTATTCATCGTGTTCCACGTTACTTAATTCAAATACAGGGATGAAGAAGAAGAGGAGGACCCCAAGGAGACTGATGGTTCCAGGGGCTGTAGCAATGGGCTCACCCTGGCAGGAGGGAGAGGATTCCACACTGAAGGATGCAGTGGTTCATTCTGTGCTATATAGGGTCACTGCATGCAAATGAACGCAAAGACTCCTAAGGACGATAATAAGAACAACGCTTTATTTAAAACATTTTCTGTTGGTTTCTTTTACATTTTAAATAAAGTCTATAGTTTAAAATAATATTACCTTTCTGTAAGCATTGCAAAGATCATGTATATTTACTCTATATTCACGTATTTTCTCTGTCATGAACGCATTGCATAAATATTACTCATTTGTGAAGCTTGGTATAATTATTTAGTAATTCGAGGTTTTATTTGGATTCCAACAGTTTTTACCTAATCTTTTTTTTGGTTTTGGGGGGGCAGGATAGATGACCCTATAATATCAACCTGTAGGGACACTGTGGGACAGTTCTACTCTGTCCTGTAGGGTTGGTATGAGTTGGGATTCATTTAACAATAGTGTTTCTTATTGATTGATTGATTGATTAATTGATTGATTTAAAAGATATTTTAGAAAATGAGTATCAGTTTGGATTTTTCTTATGCTTTCTAATGGTTAACTCATGAGCGTTTGTGGAGGAAAGCCTATATGCTTTTAAGTAAAATCATTGATGATGCTACTCTTCATTATGTGACAGAGAACATAGCCAGGCATCTCCACTGCAAAGGTTACTCTTCTATCCCTTTCCTAAGGGAAAGGATATGAAATAAGATTTGTATTATCAACGTAGGTAACCCTTTTATCATCCATTCCAAACACAGTCCTCTTACATCTGGGTTTCATAGCATAGAAACACATAATAAAGATTTAAGAAACTTTATCAACAATGACAAAATACAACAGAGAAAAACCCAAGTATGAACAACAACAAAAAAAACACCACAGAAAATGTCAACAACCAGGTCAAGCCCAAAGTGTATCGGAAGGGGGGAAATCAAGTGAACGATTTTAACAATTCAGGTCATATTTATCATTTTAGTCCACTATAGTCATCTTTCCAATACACTGATAACCAGATTATCCCCATCCCTCAATTATGGCTAGGGGGAAAATCGCTAGAGGCTTTTTCCCTGTGGAAACCCTGCAAATGTACATTGGCCTTCGGCTGTCATCCAGAGCCTTCTGCACACCAGAATATTAAACTTGAGCTCTTATACTTTCCTTTTCTTTGGATTTGGATTATATAATTTATAATCCTTGTTTTACAGATGTTACTGTGCTTCTTTCATGTGGCTTTAATTGATGTTTCACTTAGATTCAGAAACAAGCCTTTAAGACCACGCACCAGCCCAACACCATTTAATTCTTTCACCACACTTTGCTATAGCACACACAGTTTCTGTTTCCTTTATGAGAGCTAGTATCTAGCAAGACATGTTCTAAGAACTGATTGTCCTTAGCTTGAAGCTAGTATTAATGTGAGTCCTGAATCTATGTTTTTATCTATCATCTTAAGACACCCTTGTTAATTTATGAGAATCTTTTTTTTTTTTTTTGTATTCCAAAGTTTTTAATTCTTTTTTTTTTTTTAACATTTTATTAGGGGCTCATACAACTGTTATCCCAATCCATACACACATCAATTGTGTAAAGCACATTTGTACATCGTTTCTCAAAACATTTTCTCTCCATTTAAACCCCCGACATTAGGTCCTCATTTTTCCCCTCCCTCCCCGCTCCCCCCTCCCTCATGAGCCCTTGATAGTTTATAAATGGGTATTTTGTCATATCTTGCCCTGTCCGACGTCTCCCTTCATCCACTTTTTGGTTGTCTGTCCCCCAGGGAGGAGGTCACACACAGTTCCATGTAATCGGTTCCCTCTTTCCTACCCATTCTCCCTTTACCCTCCCTGTTTTGCCACTCACACCACTGGTCTTATAGGGCTCATCCGTCCTGGATTCCCTGTATTTTCAGTTCCTATCTGTACCAGTGTACCTCCTCTGGTCTAGCCAGTCTTGCAAGATAGAATTTGAGTCATCTCCCTGGAGCACAAGGACCTGCTGTTTCTGGTGTCACTGATTGTCCATGGCACTGGTTTTTAAAACACGATTGAGAGAGGGCTGTGATACCCAGTTTAAAACCACCTGTAGCTCTGAGGGGGGAAAACTGTGTTTTTTACTCCTGTAAACAGTTAGTCTCTAAAACTCACAAGGAGTTACTATGAGTCAGCATTGACTTGATGGCAGTGAATCTGGTTTGGGTTCATTGAGAAGAGGGAGAATGAACAAGTTTAAGCTAACTACATATTGCAATAGATGGATTACTCATTTGTACAGAATACATCTTTACGTGACTCGGCTCTAGTTGCACCAACAATAGGAGTTGGTGGCTAGCCAAAACTTATAATAGTATACACTAACAATGTCTATCCTAGGTTTGCCCAAATAATACATATCTTAATAGAGCAAGTAGGGCACTGAAGGAGTAAGTAAATGTTAGTATGCTTAATGAGAGTTCAGGACTTATGGTATAGTTGTCTTCTGCTTCTTCACACACCATGGAATTTCAGCCTTAATCTTCAGGCTGCAGGTCTTTTGAGGTAGAGTCTAGTTCATCTAGTGGGGTTCTCACACTGGATCCCTCTGGTATGGCCTTTGGATCCTGCTGAACACCTTGAGGGCCAAGGAGTCAATGCCCCAGTGTTGTGTGGCACATGGCCTGGACCCTCAGGGGTGTTCAGAAAGACTGACCAATGTAATGTATGAGGCACTTATTACCAGGCACACTCCCCATTTAAATGTTAGTCATTTTCCCCCAATAGGAAGAATGTTCTCCCTCTTTTTCAACCAATAGATATGCACTTGTCTTCTCCCAGACATGGATGCTCTCTCTGCCCTTCCTGATGTGACTTTCCCATAACATCCCTCATCACTCGGATGGGAATGTCTACCAGTCCAGGGACCACCTCATATTTTTCATGACAGAAACAGACATCCTCCTTCCCCCTTAAACTAAAGATCCGTGGTAAGACACAGCCTAGGAATGAAACCCATGGAAAGCTTTATCTCAATTTGACATATTGGGCACTAAGCATTATTCCTGGCTGTGGCAGGCAATATGAAATATTTGTTGAATTAACAATAAAAGCTGGTTGCCTGAATTTGTTGTCTAATAATATCCAACATTTTATATGTTTTTCCCATATCTTCTTGTTTTTATTTACTTAATGCTGACATATCCATTCATCTCATTCTGAAATATTTATTTTAAGTTGTAGGTCTTGCAATTAGAATTCAATTGCTAATGTTTTTGAACTGGTTTGAAAGTAGTAATTTAATTATGTTTAATAAATCTCATATTTATTCTAATACCTGAAAACCCATTTATGTTTAGTCTTAGACCTCTTAGCTAGTGAATATATTTTGATATACTTATGTGTATGCATTTATCACAATTTTTTTCTTCCCAGATCACCTCTAAATACCCCATGTTTTCTAGGGGAATTCTTTCTTGATCATTATTGAATAGTAGTTTAGTGAGATATCCTTTGTTAAATCTCACCCTGCTACTATTTTGCATAAAATTGTCAAAATTTTATTGTCAAAATTTATGCAAAATTTGAAATTATTTCCTTATTATATTTTAGAAAGACTAATAAGAATAATCTTATCTTACATCTTTTAGTTATTTCAATAATTCACATGATCACTTGAATCATGTCTGGTCAGATATCATCATCTCCAAAGGGAAGTAATATTTTTTAGATCCCATAAGTGATATAAGGTGATCAACACGTAGTAATCCTTAATGTTTCATGGATACAAAATATTTTTAACACATGGTTTCTTTTAACATTTTTTTTCTCTCTGAGCTTACAGGCTTCACCATCTTTCATGGAAGACATTCTGGTGTGGTGATTCGGGCATTGATTTAATAGAGCCTTTATGAATGAGGCACATTTTTCAAACAGTGCAGATCAAGTGGAGAAAACAATCTATTTAGGTCTTTCTGAAAGTTTCTGCTACAAAAGTGCATTTGCCCAAAAAACAAATTTAGGTAATTCATGTAACAGAGTTCAATAATGATAATCTTGAAGTAGAACTCAGGGAAACAAATGTCCATACGATATGCTATAAAATTTTGTAAACCCTCTTCTGACTGCTTTCTTTGAGTTTTACATTTCTTTGTAGGACAACCATAGAGCCAGCATGTTTCTTTTCCTCTTGGACTGACAAGAAACAACTTAATTAATTAACTGAAATAATGCTTAATTAACTGAAATAATGTTTAATGAATTGAAATAAAGCTTATTCATGTATTTGTCAAAATTTCAAAGATTATTTCAATGCTAGCTAATTTTTTTAAGTTGTTGGTCTTGTGAAATTCTGTCATATCGCCTCCATTTTCCTTTCTATGACCAATATCATATTTTCTAAACACTGTTCCTTCCTTTTCATCTCCAAATTTTGAATCCCCGATGGCCAATAATTATCAATGCATCTTAATTATGGGTGCTATCAATTTCAGACTAAAGCAATTGGTAGAATTCTTTAGTTTTTTCATCTTTAGCTTTAGTAGTTGGTTTGTACATTTGAATTATAGTTGTCAATACAACTCTTGTCAATACAATTATCCACTTAACCAGATAGCATTGAGACTTGTGATTCCTGTGCCCTAACAATATTTTTCCCATAAGCCTTGTGGTTTTATGGAGTAATTTTGCATAGCATAGTGATTTTAGGAAATAAAAAGTTTCATTATAGCAGAACTGATTTTATTACAGTCAGTTCTCTTTGAAGAGAAAGCCTTATGCAGTATTTATAATGGAAGTATTTAAAAATGAGTAGAATACTTTCTTTAATGGCATTGAAAATAGTAGTCATATTTACACTCATATGTATCTCTGCAGAGTGACAAATCATTTGTTAAGTTTTTAGAGATAAAACCATATTGTTACAAGTATGTTTTGCCCAATATTACACTTATATCCAACATGAGGTAATCTGACACAATTTTTACAATATTACTAAAAGTAAATGTATTTTACATTCCATTCTCCATAAATTGAGGAATCAAACTGCCTCCACTTGATGGGTTTGAGGGGTCTACCTTCAATGAGTATTTAGAGGAACTAGTGAAACATGTATAATGTTTAAGATTAATTTTAAATCATTATTTCCTGCAGGCCCATTGGTTTGTGGATGAAACAAAAAGAAAACATACCCTCAGCCCCCCAATTTCCCAGAAGAGGGAATCTCCTCTTGTGCAAAACTCTATGAATCCAGATCAAATAGCAAGAAATATAGATAGATAGATGATAGATAGATAGATTCAAGATTCAAATATATAGAGATATAGGTTCAGGATTTCAAGATGGCACCCGCTAAGCAGCCCGTGCTGGGAGCTCTGAGGCGAACAGTGAGTTGGGTGGCCAGAAGGATGAGTGGGAGGATTCTGGAGTGTGAAAGTACCCCCACAATAATCTGAAGCGCTTAGTCTGTCTTGGAGGCAATCCTCCTGCAATCTTCCTTGTTCCAAATCCCAGAGAACTGCACCTGATTCCTGGTATTTCCTGACCCTGCCAGCAGTGTTGCTTCTGTGTGCCACCACAGCCACCACTGTCTGATTGCCCTCCTCCCCTCCCATGCTCATACCCACCCCAACCCCTGGCTTGGTGGCCATATCGGGACTTGGGTGGCTGCGCTGCTGTGACCCCTACAGCTGAAACTGGACACCCCCCCGCCCACAGCAGCAGTCCACTCAGGGAACTCCCCTAGGGAAGCTGTTCCCTTCTCTCACAGTTACCCAATCTCCACATGTAACCTGTCCTGCTGTCAAGCTCTGTTCCCTCCCATAGTACACCCAGGGCCTCAATGACTTACAGTAGTCCACCTACAGTAAATGAGTCACTGGATTATGAGATCCTCACCAGCACCAGTCTCTGAGACCCCTTCACCCCAGCAGCAGCTGCATCTGCAGTATCCACAGTAAAAGAGCCCACCACTTCCCTTGTGTAGTGGTTCAGCAGCACAGAGTCAAGTTGCTCAATGGCATGGCATTTTTGCGGCTCCTCAGTATTTCTCAGCCCCTCCCAGCCCGAGAGGAGCAGGGGAGATACATGGTCTGGAAGGTATTCCTCCCCCAATTCTAGCCTGACTTGGGAGCTCAAGGGATCATAAACCTGGGCCCTGAGGCTCTCTGCACCATGCTGGCCATACCACCTCAGTCCCCAACACAGCCACCATCCACTGACTGCTCCCACACACCCTATCACTGCACCTAGAGTTTCTCCCCTCCCACCACCCACAACAGCATCAGCCTGTCTCACGCCTGTGTGCAGCAGACAGCTGCCCCCACAGTGCCTGGCATCTCCACCCTGTGGAGGTTTTTACTGGCACCTGCACTATTGGTGTTGCTTCCACCTTCTCTCAGAACCCCCTGCTGTGGTGGTGAGTCCTCCACACCATTGTCTTTTTTTAGGTTCCATTAAAAAATAAACATTAATAACCATGGCCTGACAGCCCAGACCACTTTGCCCCGGGGAATACATACATTCACCAGCCTCACTCCAGTCTCTGAGGCCCCTCATCACCATTGGCCATTGAGTGGCCATGGAAGCCAGCCAACACAGCAGACCAACACTCCACCATAGTAGGCCACTGCAAGCCCTCAAAAAACACCCCTACTAGTCACTCAGAGATAGAGCTCAGGGCCCTTGGTCTCTGAGGATCATGGTGCCAACCTCTATGAAATTGTCATGTAAAAAGCATACCACAACACTGTCAACACCAACAACAAAAAACCTGACAAAATACAACAGAGAAAGACAAAACACAGCAGCAGAGCTATTGATGCACATAGAAGAATCACACTTGGATTTGCCATAAAAATAAATTTTCAGAAGGCTGTTGAGAGAAATACAAGAGATGAGGGAAGCAGCATAGAATGAGAACACTGCACACAAGATCACAGATCTCACAAGCAGACTAGAGGCAGCAGAAAACCAAACTAGTGATCTGCAAGAGAATCAGGCAGAATTCAGCAAATGAGAAAGATAGTCAAACAAGATCATAAAGAGGTGGCCAAAAACTGAGGTCAATAACAGATTCTGTCAAGAGGAACAACATTCCAACAATACTTCTTCTTTAATCAGACACAATGAAGAAATCGACAGCTAAATTAGTGAGGGAATTTTGGGAAACAAACTTTCTCATCTTAATGAATGAAAATCAGACACTCATACAAGAAGCAGAGAGGGCACCAAACAGACTAAATCCCAGGAAGAACTCTCCAAGACATATAATAGTTAAATTATCCAATTTTGAGGAAAAAGAGAAAATCTTAGGAGCAGCAAGAGAAAGTAATACAATCACATACAAGGGTGCTCAGGTAAGAATATGCTCAGACCTATCAGCAGAAACCATGAAGAGGAGGAGAGATTGGAGTAACATATTCCAAAAGCTGAAAGAAAAAAAACAAAACACCTGCCCAAGAATCCTCTACCCTGCCAAATTATCTAGTAAGATAGAGGGAGAGATGAAAGTCTTCCAAGACAAGGAACAACTCAAAGAATACACCATAGGACATCCAACCTTGCAGAAGATCCTCGCCAACTCATTATGATTAGACGACCAACATCCACAAGCAAGAAACTAACATATTGCCCAACTCCACCCATTAACCAATGTGCCCATAATAATTACCAAGATAACATGTCCTCAGAGGGAAAATAAGACAAGAATGAAGTCCCACATACAAACACAGCACACTGATATGAAGGGAGTTAGGAAAACACCCAAAACAAAAGGCACAAGATGACAGCAATGAACACACAGATTGTGGTAATAACTCTAAATGTCAACAGTCTCAATTCATACATCAAAGAAAAAAGGCTAGCTGACTGGCTCAGAAAACATAACCCATCAATCTGCTGCCTGCAAGAGACATATCTTAAGTTCTCAGAAAAAATGGATAAAAAAATAAAAGGCTGTACATGCCAGTATTTAGACTCTATAAATACCCTTTGTCCCCTAGTTCTTTCCTCTATTTCCTTTTGCTTTCCTCTTGTCCCACTATCATGCTCAGCCTTCATTTGGATTTCAGTAATTTCTCTCGGTTACATTGCCCTTGCTGAATCCCTACCAGGCCTCTCAGACCCTCATTACCACTGGTTTTGGATCACTTGTTGCTTCCCTGTCTCTGGGTTGGTCAGCACCACCTCCTTATCCCCACCTCCCTCTCTCCTGTGTCCCCCTGGAACCATTGGTCCCGTTTTCTCCTCCAGACTATTCATCTAGACTATCTTATCTAGATAGATCTGTAGAGATAGTTATATGCACAAAAAATCAAGCCATAGCAAGATAGGTGATGAACGAGAACACTGCAATGACAACAAAAAAGAAAACCAACAACCCGTAAAAGAATAAATTATTAAAAGAAAAAAATTTTAAAGAAAGAAAAACCTAAATAAATAAATAAAAGGCTGGAGGAAAATATACTTGTAAAATGGCACCTTAAAAAAAGCAGGGCTTGCAATCTGAATCTCTGACAAAACTGACTCTGGGTTCAAACCATATAAAGAGTCAAGGAAGGGCACTATTTAATGATCAAAGGATCAGTAACCAGGAACCAGTGAGCATAATATATATATATGTGCCTAACGAGAGACCTGTGAAATTCGTCAAAGAAACTATCCAAAAGATGAAAAAATAAATCACAGAGTCTGCAATCATAGTAGGCAACTTTAATACACTGCTATCAGAGAAAGATAGATCATTGGGAGAGAACCTCAGCAAGGAGGCTACAGAACAAAATGCTACAATTAGGCAACTGGACCTGACAGACATATATATAGAGCTTTCCATCCTAAAGCAAAAAAAAAAAAAAAAAAAGTAACATTCTTTTCAAGCACTCATGGCTCATTTTCAAAAATAAGCCACAAACTGGGACACAAGTTGAGCCTGAGAAAATTCAAACACATAAAGATTACTCAGACATCCTTCTCAGGTCACCAGGCCATAAATCTAAAGATTAATAGAAGGATGACCAGAAAAACAGAGGCAAACAATTGGGGGATAAACAATTCTCTTCTGCGACACGAATAGGTACTCACGCAGATTAGAGAGGTGTGTAGGAAGTTTCTAGAAACTAATTAGAATGAGAATACAACTTATCAAAACTTATGGGATTTGAGGAAAGCAATTATCAGAGGTAACTTGATAGCAATAGATGCAGCTATGAAAAAGGAAGAGAGTCTTATGACTGATAAAAAACCTCCAGCAACTAGAACTGAGTCAACTAATAATTTTCCAATAGCAAAAGAAAATAATTTTAAAAATCAGGGCGGAGTTAAACCAGTGGGAAGACAAAAGAATGATGCAAAGATTAATGTAGCAAAAATATGAATCTATGAAAGGATCAAAAGAATTGATAGACGACTGGCAAACATCACTAAGGAAAGGAAGGAATAGACATTAATAGCCACGATGAGGGATGAAATAGGGGAAATCACAACAGACCCCAATACGATTAAAAGAATGATAACAAAGTATTATTGTAGTCTGTCTTCTAATGAATTTGAGAACATGGAAGACATGGACAAATACTTGGAAAAACAACCACCACCACCACCCCTAATTCATCCCAGATAGATGTGTCAGGAACCTCAGCAGATCCATAGCCAATGAAGAAGTAGATATGGTTAACAAGAAATTGTCAACAAAAAAACCTCCCAGACCAGATGGCTTCAGAGGAGAATTCTACCAATCATTCAGGGAAGAGCTAAAACCAATCCTCCACAAATTATTCCAGAGCATAGAAAAGGATGGCAAACCCCCAAACTCATTCTACAAAGGCAGTAAAACTTTGATATCCAAACAGGTCAAGGATCCTACAAGAATAGAGAACTACAGACCAATATCCCTAGTGAATATGGATGCTAAAACCCTTAACAAGTTATTGGCCGATAGGTACAAAAGTATATAAAGCATATCATCCACCATGATCAGGTGGGACTCATCCCAGGGATGCAGGGGTGGTTTAACATCCAAAAATCCATCAACATTACACACCGCATTGATATGAATAAGTATAAGAATAGCATGATAATATTGATAGACATGTAAAATGCATTTGACATCCAAGACCCATTCCTAATTAAGACACTCAAGAAGGAAGGAATGGAAGGACAATTCCTCAAGCTAATACAAGCTATGAAAAGCCAATAGTCAACATCATAGTCAATGGAGGAAGGACAAAAAAATTCCCACTGAAAAAGGGGACTAGAGAAGGATGACCCTTGTCCCCACTTCTATTTAACATTATACTGGAGGTCCTAGCTTACAACATAAGGCAGTGGAAGGACATTAATGGTATCCAACTGGGAGAGGAGGAGGAGGAGTGAAACTATCACTATTTGCAGATGACATGATTCTGTGCATTGAAAATCCCAAAAACTCCACAACAGGAGCACTGACAGTGATAAAGGAATACAGAAGAGTTGCTGGATAAAAGATCAACGAACAGAAGTGTATTGGTTTTCTATATACATCTTACAATATCATAGAAGAGGAGATCAAGGAGGCAGTACCTTTCACAATCGCTAAGAACACATTGAAATATCTAGGAATATATTTAACCAAAAAACCCAAAAGATTTATACAAGGAAAATTACAAGACCCTACTACTGGAAACCAAAAGCAAACTCTGCAAATGGAAGAATATCCTATGCTCATGGATTAGAAGACTCAACGTAGTAAAGATGTCAATTTTACCCAAGGTACTTTATAAGTTTAACACTAACCCAATTCAAATACCAACAACCTTCTTCAAAGAATTGGAAAAACTGACCACCAATTTCCTATGAAGAGGGAAGAAGCCTCCAAATTAGCAGAGAGCTCTTCAAGAAGGACAAAGTCAGAGGGCTTGCTTTACCTGATTTTGAGACCTACTATACAGCCACAGTGGTCAAAATAGCATGGTACTGGCATAATAAAAGATACTTAGACCAATGGAAAAGAGCAGAAAACACAGAAATAAAACCATCAGCCTATAGACAACCGATCTTTGAAAAGGGCCCCCAAAACATCAAGTGGGAGGCAGATGCCCTCTTTAAGAACTGGTGCTGGGAACCGTGATTATCACATGTAGGAACATGAAACAAAGTGTTTACCTCATCTCATGGCCAAGAATAAACTCATGCTAGTACTGATATACTTTATATTAGATCCAAAAAATTCGATACCTACAGCATACATTCTCTGATTGCCTGGTAATAAAGGGGATCTTGAGGAAGAGAACGGAACAAGAATTCCCTGGAGTACTTACTATGATATAAGCACTGTCATCGAGGAAGAAACAAATCTCTGTTTATCTGAATCCACCTACTGCTACTTTTGGTAAAACACTCAAAGATCTACATCAGTAAAACTCAAGTAAATGTATACTCATCTTAACTAGTTCTATCAGGCTCAAAGCAAAGCATATTAAAATTAGACCATGAATAAGGATTTAACGTATAAGGGTAAGTAAAAAATGTTGGCATAAGTCATAGAAAAGTTTCAAGATGCGAAGGTATTTTTCTTTATAGATCCTCTACATCTATCCATTTGGTTTCAATTTAATTGGCTTAGCAGATTACCTTGGAAACCACTATTTTGATTGAATATTTTTCTTTTTAAGAGGAATTCTAACCAAGCTAAGTGCATTACCAAGAGAATGTGTCTACAACTATCTACTGATGACAGAGGCATGTATGACCACATGAATATTTAAGCTGAAAACTCTAATAGCAATTTTTTTCATTTACCATTGAATTGTTAGGTATTGAATTGAGCTTTTATTTACCTTGTGTTGTTAGGAGCTGCCATTGAATGAACGGAAGAGACATGTTTATGGGTTTCCAAGGTTATGAATCCTTATGAAAGCAGATCATTGTTTGTTTCTGTTTTTTGTTTTTGCTATTTTTGGAATACCTGATGGATCTGAATAGACCACGTTTTAAATGTTCTGCCAAGACATTAACCATTGTACTATCATGGCTTTTTTTTTGGTAAGGATGTTGTATCTATTTAATTTATTTCTACAAGCCAATTAAAGTTATGTAACTTTATAGTGATTTTACTTCTGAAATGTACTTTCATGGTAATTAGATATTTACAGTGCTTATATTTTATATGTTTTAATGAATCTCTATAGGACAATTAATCAGTGTTTATTTCTCTCTCTCTCTCTCTTTTTTTTCTGGGCACTCTCCTTAGAGTATATCGACATGAGTACCTCAAGCACTCCCATCTGTATATGAGTGAGCCTGAAAAAGTTCATAGAAAAATAGAATGAAAATATAATGGAAAATTCCCTTTCAGATTCGGAAGCAATCTCATAAACAGAGTTTATTTGCTTTAGGATGTGATCCCATCCCAATATTAGCAAATTAAATCCCCTTCTCAGGATTTTATTGAAAGAGAGCAGAGGAACTCTGCTGCTATCAGGATGATCCCCACTTGTATTGGCCCTTTATAGGACTGGGAGGCTGCAAAGCTTTAAGAGATCAGGCAGCCTCCCCTTCCATTGGAAGAGCTCAAGATCAGTGCGTTTGAATCACTTACTTTGAGTTTGGCAGTCCAAAACTTATCCAACAGTGACACCAGGGCTATAAAGACCTTTACAGTAATAACAATTCCAAGATGTGTTGTTTCTGAATAGTGTGAGTTCCTGGAGGTCAAGCAGGAGAAACCAGATAATCACAGATTAAGAATGATAGAAAATAATTGATGATCAAATTTCTTGAAGCTACTCTCTTCCGCCAGGTTAATTTTTTTAAAGCTATGGATTTTATGAGTCAATATATTTCTCATCAACAAATTTAGGTTGATTTTTGTCATTGGTAACCAATTGAATAACAACTAAAAAGCTGTAAGTGATTAGCAGATAAATGATTATGAATATTTTCTTAGTTTTACCTCAACGTACAGTTTGCTGATCTAGCGTGATATGGCTCTCTTTACCAAGAATTTAAATATTTCAGTGCACTCAATTTTATTTTCAATGATTGGGATAGGAGATAGTGAGATTAAATAGGCTTTAAGAGAGAAGAGGGAAGGGAGATGGGGGTCAGGAGAGGGAATAGGAGAGAGGGAGAGAAAAAACAGAATATTCTGCCAGATCTAGGGTCAAATTCTCTTCTATCATGGCTCTTGATAGAGAGCCATGAACTTTTTCTTCTCATCTGACTTATTAATTTGGAGATTGTCTTAGTTTTCTAATGTTGCTCTAATTATTAGAGTCTAATAGTCTATTAGAGTCTAATAGAAATGCCACAAGTAGATGATTTTAAGAAACGGAGTTTAGGAGGTTAGAAGGTTAAATGAAGAATGCTTGCTTCCTGTTTCTGTAAATTATAAAGAAGGTCTTTGTTTTCTTTCAACCTTTATTGGTCCAGTTTTTCTCAGAATTGACAACAACCTTCCCCTGGGTCTAGTAAGCTTTTAGTGTAGTGTCTCCATGTTCAAAGAATGTACTACACTCCCTTATTTCTTGGTAATACTGAGGTTTTCTATTTGATAGCTTCTCTATCCTTTTATTTCTTTTCTTTTTTTTAAAGATCATTTTATTGGGGGCTCTTACAGGTCTTATAACAATCGATATATCAATTGTATCGAGCATATTTGTACATACATTGCCCTCATCATTTTATAAACATTTCCTTTCTATTCAAGCCTTTGGTATCAGTCCCTCTTTTAGCCCTCACCCCTGGTGACCCCTTGATAAATTACAAATTACCATTACTTTCATATCATACACCCATGCTCTCTCCCTTCACCCATGTTTGTTGTTCCTTTTATTTCTTATTAAGAAGTGATGCAAGTTATATTACAGAGAAACTCTCCCTCCATCAAGGCAATAAACTAAGAATGTAGCACTCCAGCCTAATTTTCAGCTCATCAACATAACAAATATAACCTAATCCTCATGAACATAACCCAATTCAAACTCATTAACACACACAGGTTAGAACAACTTACAACACATCAGAAATGGAGGATCATTATATCAGATCACTCAGTGTGAGATGGTTACTTAATTGCTAAATCTCATCATCACATAACTCACAAATCACTGAGAATCATGGCCTGGTCTAAGTGACACAAATCTGAGCATGCGTGGAAGGGGGTGGGACTGAGGGGGAACGCAGTTCAGTCCATGACAGAGGGTTTGTCTATTTCAGTGTAGAAAAAGTACACTATAATATTCCAAATAAAATTGCGATTTTTGTTAAATATATATATCTAAATTGCCTTTCTAACCGTCATGCTCCTGGGAGGCAGAAAATAGTCACACAATAAATGTTTGTTGACTTGGCTAGAAGGACAGAAGCCGTGTGGATGTGAAAATTTGAATTTGCAACAAAAGTCGCACTTTATAATCACACCTCATATCTGATGCTTAAAATCCTTTAAAATATTGATAAAATAAAAATTCAGTGTTAATTGCAATTCTCTATTTTGACTGTCAGTTTTCTCATTTAAAACATTAAAAGCAGAATCATGTATAATTTACTGAATAACAGCTCAAACTATGCTGAAGTGTTATGAATATGTTTAAACAAGTGCAGGACCAGAGGCTGAGATGTAAAGACTCAATTTTATGGTTTCAAAATCAAATTCTGCAATGTGCCTATGGGCCTGACCACTATTCACAGAAGAGCTTTGAGGATTTTTGATGATGTTGAACAATCAGTGGTGAAGGATCAAAGACTGAAACTTTTGAGAGCAAATATGGGTTGATGCATTTTAAAAGCAATAGTACCTTAAATCATCTCAGGACTCAGGATGAAATTGCTAGTGAGGTAAATCAAGGAAGCTAAGTCAAGGAAACTATCATGCTTTCATGTCATGACCCTGCCTTTTCATGAACAGGAAATGAAAGTACTACCAATAATACTGACTGAACCTCCAAAATTTCCAAGATAATTAAATGACCTTTAATTAGCTCAAGGACAGAAAAATGCTTGTCAAGGTTGCTATGCAATCCACCTCTTCACCCTTAGAGTTACACTATGCAAAAAGTAAGAACTATCAAAAAGTAGCAATGCATGGAAGTCACTTTTGATATAAACTCATAATAAATCTATTTCATGTGAGTTGTTGTATCACTTTCTTTTATTTTCCATAGACATAAGAGACTTTCTGTGATGCTGCTGTTAGTTTCTGCTGAAGCAACCCTTAACTTCTGATACTGGGACAACACAATGGAGCAGCACCAGGCTACCTCTTCCAGCATCATCCTCACCCTCCGTGATGGTTCATACTATTGTGATCCGTAGGTCTTTACTGGCTGATTTTAGTAAGTACATCACCAGGCCTTTATTTCTAGCCTGTGTTATGTGAGTCTGTAAGTTCTGCTGCGATCTGTTCAGCATGGCAGCCATACACAAACTTCCCCTGACTTACATATGGTGCCAGTGCCTGATATGCGTTAGTTGGGAATCATACCTGTGTCTCCTGCCTGGGAGGAGAAACTTCTATCAGAAAATCATCACACTTTCTCCATCATTGTATGAATTTAGGTTTAAAGTAAGTTAAATATGATTGTGAGCACTTCCATTACAAATGTAGGTAATTTACCAAATTCTAGTTTAGGTTACAATTAGAAACAAAACTCCTTATGGTATTGGTTTTATGGTATTAGTGGGTATAAATTTTAACCTAAAATGACAGCCTTCAAATTCAACATCTTAGGAGGAATTTAAAATTCTCTGAAGATATTAAAAACAAACTAAAATGCAGAGTCAAAGGCCAGAGATATCAACTGGGAATAAAGTAGCTGCATGCGTGTGCAAATGTAGGTGTGGAGGGGTGGTTCCCCTTGTGCAGTGCTTTTACTTGGTATTCTCCCTGCTAACATTCTTGCAAATATTTTACAGAGAAGGTATTCTTAAGCTTCCTCCTGCTGAGAGAAGGTGTGCACTTATCACAGAGTTAGATGATCTCCAAATGAGGATTCGCATGCCAGATCTAGTCGGCTCAGAAACATATTGAGCTGCATCTATTTGTTTCTCAATGGTCTATTATTGTTATGACTGTAGAGTGCTAGTGTTGAGAAGGTGGAACAGAGACATCAGATCCTAACAAGCTGGATTCAGACCTATTATCTGGATGTTTCCAGAAAATATTTGTTATTCCACCGCCGTCGCATTCAGAAGCAAGGGGCATGAACTAGGAGTTGCAGTCTAGTTTTTCCTACTCAGAGGACAAGAATGTGCTTTGTCTTGTTTTATTTTTCATTGTCAATTTCATTTGCTTTGAGCATGGGAATGTCTACATGGTCTAATGCAGATTTAAAGAAAAATGAGAGAATAGGCTTTCTATTCTAGATACAAAATTACATTCACTAAAGGTTACCCTTGTGGTCCAGCATGATTCCCCATAACTCTAGGGGATTAAGATAGAAACTCTCCTATACATTAATAAAGGGAATATTTGCTGGGCCTTCCTGCCACATGAATCTATGTCGAACAACTACCTGAGTTCCTCTCTCTCTCTCTCTTTTGTTTCACCATGTTTTTGGTGAAAATTTTCAAAGCAAGTTAGGTCCCCATTCAACAAACTCAGGAAAAAGTGTTCAGTGATATTGTTTACATTTATGACACCATGTCATGTTGCTTTTTCCTTGTGTTCTGTTTGGTCCATTTCCATTACTCTATTTCCCCTGTTTGTTTTCTCCTTATCTTTGCTTTTGGGTAATTGTTATCATTTTATTTTTATACTTATGGTTTTAAAGCAGAGCACCAATCTTACTGACAACATACCTTATTTTGTGTGTCACTTTACTATTTCATTCATCCCAGGTGATTGGCTTGGCTCTATGTTTAAAAAGTATCTCTGGTCAATTGTCTATGTTCTCTGTTCTCTACTTTCAGTTTGTCTTGTGTTGTTTTTTAACATAAATTTGAATTCTGCTTCACATTTTTTCCTGCTCTATGTAGAACCATTTACTCTGACTCTGATCAAACTATTCAGTGGTGGTAGCTGGTCACCATCTCCTTTGGGCCTCAGAGTAGATCAAAATGTGGCTTATATTGACTCATATCTTCTATCAGTGTTTGCTTCTTTTATTTTTCTCCTGGTGAGTAGAAAGCCATAGTTTTGACTTATGACTATCCATACATTTTTAAGATTAAATTGCTAATCACTTCCCTAAGATGCTGGTTATGATTTTTGAGTGAGTATATACCAAATGAATGAGTTGTTTCATGAAACTTGGATCCCGATATTTCAACCCAGAATATCAGTCATGGAAGATGACTGGTTATATCTGAGGAGTATATAGATATACATTTGTGGATTCAATGAATCTATGTCTTCATCCACATATTTATGCTTGCATATACTCTAAATCTAAAAGAGTCCTGGTTGGACTGTGGGGTAGTACTGGCTGCCGATCATCAATGCCAATTGATGGATTCAATCATACCAGAAACTCCTTAGTAGAAAGATGAGACTATTTGTTTCCCAAGAGATTGACAGTTTTAGAAACCCCAAATCGGGCTGCTATGAGTTGCAATCAGTTTGATGGCATTAGGCTGAGTTTTGGCATACATATTTCAAAGAAGCTGACATGGTTGGTTAAACATTTGGCTCCTAACCAGAAGCTCAGCAGTTCTAACCACCAGATGCCCAGGGCAGAAAACCGAGGTTCTTTGTTCCATTTTGGAATCCCTATACAGGCTTTCATTTATTCAGAATCCACTCGATGGCAATGGGTTTGGTTTTAGATATTTCAATCTGTGTGTACTATTTCCACATTCAGTACTATTTTCCCCATTACCATCTTCAAAATAAGTCTCTTTGATCTCAAATGTACTTTGCCTTTACCCTCTCCTTATTGGTACCACCAATGAAGATTAGTCTTTCATGGTATATCTATTTTTATCTTCTTATAAAGGAGGGATCATACAGTCTGTGTTATATGATTGACTTATTTCATGTATTTCTAGCAATTTGCTGTTGATACACTGCTGCAACCATTGTTGCGTTATCTTCAGCAACATTTTACTTGCATGTGATATTAAATATATAGTTCACATAATTTCCAAATTCTGTTCGACTACTTCTGTTTGGACTTGGCCACAAGCACAGCTCAGTTTCAGTTGGTTGTCCAGGTAGCTGTGTTTCAGATGAGTGAGTGCCGCCAGTGCTTCCTCAGCTTTGGGAAACAGTCAGTGGGCATGCTTTCAATTCCTAGAGGCCAGGTTTTGTTTTTCTTGCTAATAATTCAGTGCCACTTAGACTTTTTCCTTCAGGACCATCTGTTCTTGATTATACCCTTCCTGTTGAAATAGCTGCATGTCTATCACTTCTTTTTGGTAAGTTGACCTTGAATTCCTTTCACTTTCTTTTGATGCTTTCTGCATCATTCAACATTTTGCCCATGGAATCCTTCAACGTTACAATTTAAGGTTTGGGTTTCTTTCTTCAGTTCTTTCATCTTGAAATATTCTGTACATGATTTGGGTTTTATCTTTTTAACTCCAGTCTTTGTATATTTTACTATAATACTGAGCAGCTCTGGCAGCTGACCTACCATGACAGAGGTCTAGGGATCATTTGGGGTAGCTCCACAGGGTCCCTTTGAGTAACATTCAATCCAGCAAAGTAGATTAATCATTTCCTGAGAACCCATAGATGGCCTGCTTCCTTATGTTTTATTCAGTGCTCATCAGAGAGGTCTGGATGTGGAATCTCTGGATGTCAACAGACAGGCTGGCTGGGGCTGGTTAGAGGGGTGTAGCTGGATTCAATGGCTGGCATAAATGAAGGGGTTTGACTTTCCTGTGGTCAAGGTGATAACTCTTTATATCTATCCTTCACAGGCACCCAACATAGCCTCTCCCCTAGTGCTCTCCTGTTGGTCCTTCCCTCCGTGTGTCCCATTCCTGTGAAGTCTGGCTGTCCTTGTAGTTCTGTTGCCCTTGCAGTGCTTTGTGGTCCTCTGCCCATCCATCCAGGCCTCCACCTGATTCAACAGCATGCACTTACAACACCATGATCTCCTTGATCATCTCCCAATTTTGCAGCCACAAAATCCCACAACAGATTTTCACCAAATTAAAACAATGAGTTGCAACTCCCCTCAACTAGCTCTATCTGTGTGTTACCTGGTGAGCTACTATTCAGCACTGTCAGAAAATGACTGCGGACCGCGAACATTCCCTCCAGGGGAGCAGGTGCTCCCACCCTTGGTGCAGTCTCTGCTCGCCCTCCCCTGTTGCTAGACTTAGCCGGGCTTCATCACCTCAGCTGCTGTCCATGGTTCTTAGACAGAGGTTTGAGCTTGCTCATATTTGTTGTTCAGAGGTTTATGTGCTGGGTGTGGAAATGGGAGTGCCCGCTCACGTTATCATCCTTTTCTTCCCTTCTTAAATATCGTTTCATTCACCATCACTCCGCAGAGAGGCTCTGGTTCAATACTGTTTCAAGTTCAGGCTTTGTGAGCTAATGCTATATTTTCTAACAAACCCATAAAACTTGTCTTAATGGGATTTTTGCCTTGAGCACCATCTGTAATTAGGTGGGCGGTTATCATGCAACTCCATTACTGTAGTTTCTAGGTGAGTCCCTTGCGGTCCCTTTGGCCTCTGGGCTTACAAGATTTGCAGCGCTCCCTGCACATTAAATAACCTCCTTGGGTGTTGTACACACACACAACCACAGTAATACTATACAGTTAGCATGAGTCCCCAACTTAATAAATGTATCTGTCTTGTACATTTTGTTTTTATTTTAATATTATTTTATATTTGGCATATATTAGTGCTTTTGCTGTAACTACAATCCAATCTAGAGGCACAGAAGTAGCCGCAGATGCCACACCAGAAGTGTGCCGATGGCACCATCTGCTTCCTGCAAGTCTCTCCTGGTCATTGATTTCTCTGGGAGATTTTCTTTAAAATAGTTGGAAAAGCTTATAGCATGTTGTGTGACATATGGAGATTTTTTTTAATGAGTGACTTCAGCATGCCGTTGTGCAAAAGAACAAGGGATATGCAACAGGAAGGCCAGATTGAGCAATCTGAATGACTATCCTCCTTGGACAGAGTGGTGGGTCCTTCCTGTCCTGATTGATTCTCTCAGTTTGTAACCAGAGGAAACCTTACGAAGCTGTTGGAGAGGTGCCAGAGTGACTACCACAGAACATTAAAATTGCTTGATGATGTAGCCATTGTTATGGAAAAACAGATCAGATTATTTGAGTTTTTCTCATAACTAAGTAAATGGAATTCAAATCCTTTTCTGGCATTCAAAGGTAGCATTTGAATTGAACCATAGATGTATTTACTCCATTTGTGTTGGTGTTCTTCATGACTCAGAGAACATGTTTGATTTGGTGTATTGGATTTTTGTTTGCAAAGTTTAGGTAAATTGGATTTATAGCAGACCCATCTATGTAAGCACAATAATGATAAGATTATGAAACAGAAAAATTGAGAGACAAATTTGAGAAGGGGGGAAATGTGCCTTAGGAAGTAAAAATAAGGTTAAAACCACGCTATTTGTCAAGTACAAAGACATGTTGATGTGCTCTAATTTTCCTCAGTTAAATAAGGAAACTTCCATTTTATTTGGATTCAAAATCATTGTTCATGAAAGCAGCAGTCAGAAACACAAAGGACATATTGCCTTGGGCAAATCTGCTTTACAAGGTCTCTTTAAAGTATTGAATAAAAAGTGAGTTAGTTAATTGTGCCAGCCTGGCCGATAATCACATGTGGGGCTGGTTGAAAGGCGGAGGGATAAATGGTTGGTGAAGCCTCGCCTTTCTAGTTCTCGGGTCTCTTGTTTTGTGATGGTTGCACCGGGTGCAGCTGCCTTAGCAGTTCCCTGCTTCAGCTTGCAAGATTGACTTCCTACAAGACATCCCCAAGGAGAAGCTACATGGACCTATCCTGATGCAGCCCTGGGTGCTGGAGCAGCCGTGTGGAGACCCCTGCTAGTGCTGAGATGCTTGTTCGTTCACTGACTCAGCTTTCCTCCTGCAGTCGGCATTATTGCCTCTGTTTTGTGAGGTGGAGGACTTTGTGGACTGGTGTTGGGTATGGGTTAATGTTGGACTTGTGGGCTTGGGCAGCATTGGGTTGGGATGTTTTCGTGATGCACATTTTCTTTGTATAAAACTCTCTCTTATACATGAGTCGCTGTGGATTTGTTTCTCCAAAGTACCTAGACTAATACAAAAGGTATCACTTTGAAGATTAAGATGAACCTGATGCAAGTCATGGTATTTTCAATCTCATCATCTTATACATGTAAAATTTTGACAAATGAGTAAGAATTGCCACAGCAGAACTGATGGATTTGAATGATGATGCTGGATAAGACTTTCACTGTTCCTATCAGAAAAAAATGAAAATTGTCTTGGAGGAAGACAACCACAATACTTCTTAGAAGCCCTAAGTCTGATAACTTTGGACATGTTATCAGGTAATACCAGTACCTGGCAAAGTGTCAGTACCTGACACTATTCTCGGTAGAGAAGAGGATCAGTGGAAATATACCAAGAGTTGTGAGCCTGCAACAGGGCTAGACAGTGTTCCTTTTTGTAGTCGAGGGTCATATGGGTGGGAATTGAATGAATGAAACCTGACACCAGTGACACCACCACCTTCTCTAATCGAATGAAGACATAAAGCAAGATTTTTTTTTTTGCTTCTTCTATGATTTCTGATGACGCAACATCCTTTTAACTTTCTTTACTTGTGAGACATGCCTCATTTGTCAGAGAACAAGGCAAGGCGTTCTGGTGTGTAAGCCCACAGTCATTTCCTATTACTCCTCTTTTTCACTCTCTGTCCCTTCCTGTCCTTCCACAGCTGCCACCTGTCCTCATTCCCTTTGAACTGGCATTGACCATAACATTCCTTCACTGCCCTCTGAGTTAGGTGGAGCAAATCCATTGGACTGGCTGGACATGCATGCTTTCTGAAGAGCTGGCCTCACAGATTCTAAAGCAGTTTTAGAGGAAAGTAGAAAAATTCTCTTTGGTCTCAAGTCCAATACACTTCCTTCAGTCCAGGGTTACCAACCCTAACATTAATATTCTTATCTCTACTTTCTACACACACATATACACAGACACAGGAACACAACACACACACACACTATATATATATATATATATAAAAGTAAACTTTATAAATGGCTCAGAAAAGAAAATCTCAGCCATCAAGTCGATTTGGACTCATAGTGATCCTATAGAACAGAAAAAAAAATGTAGGTCTTAATTGAATGTTAGCCTCTGTTACTTTAACCTGGGAAGCAATTATTTCAATGATCCAATGACTGTTAAATTTTTTCACTTCGTTCTTTTTTCAAAGTGAATTTTAATGATGTTTTGATGTGCCTTTTTTTCTACTGTGTTTCTGCTAAAGTAGAAATAGAACTAGGAGCTATATGTATCACATCTAGACTTGACCACAATCCAGAGGGGGGTGGGATTTGAGATGAACAGGGACACTAAATTTATTTCTGTTAGGGAGAGATAGATATGTTCACTTACAGGAAGAAAGATTATTACCATCATTTGAATGACCAATGAACCAGCCATTGAATGAAACCTATGCTTTCCCACTGATAATTATTCTCAGAGAAATAGAAATTTCAACTTGTATCTCTCCACATACTCACTACCAGTCGATTCTGGATGGTGACTTGATATTGTGTTTCCATGAATGTAAATCTTCACAGGAGTGCGTTTGTTCTTTGATTAGTGGATATGGAATTGACCAATGAATTAAGCTATTGCAATGGGGTTTGAATAGAAAGGGGCGCAAAATCAAAAAACCCCACTCGCTGCCCTGGAGTCAAGGTTGACTCACAGAGACCTCATGGGTTACTGAAGCTGTAACTCTTTATGGGAATAGAAAGCCCAGTCTTTCTCCTGCAGAACTGCTGACGGCTACCATGTGGATCACAGCCCAATGTGCAACCACTACTCTACCAGAGGGCCTCGAAAAGGATGCTAGGGACCTGAAAGAGGGGAGCAGACAGAATCTTTGGTATTCAGTCTAGAATCTATGTCTGTATTATTTTGAGTTTCAGTTTCTCCTTTATTGATAGCCCTTTTCCATATTATTTTCAATGTTCACAGCAAAGTCTGGAATGACTAATTCTGATGACACTCTAAATCATGCAGGTATAGATAGAGTTTTCCATTGGAAATTTTCAAAGAAGATGAAGTTTGTTTTTAATTACAACATATACTTCTGGATTTATTCTTTTTATTCTGTGTTCGTTCTCAGTCAAAAAGGAAAACCATATACTGTTTCTGAGTAGTAGGGAGCATAGAAGCAGGTTATCTCATATTAAGGTGTCAGTGGTTCATTGTGTAATTTCCTAGAGAGTTTGCCTTCTTAGAAAAAGAAACACATGCGTGCACACACTCTCCTACATATACATAGGAAAAGAGAGGGCAATTCTATCCTTAAAGAAACTCATTTCAAATAATAATGCTTCTCACACTCAGTTGAAATTTACATGAAAAAAAATCTGAGACATCTCTCTTTTCTCCTGTGACCGTGGTGGCACAGTTGGCTATGTGTTTGGCTGACAACTGACAGTTGGGCAGTTCCAAGCCAGTAGCCACTCTTGCAGAGAATCCTTGCTGCTGTAAAGATTTACAATCTTAGAAATCTAAAGCAAAGTTCTTATCTATGAGCCTGAATTGACTCAATACAGAGGGCTGGGATATATTGTATTACTCTAATCTTATTTTCTTGGACACAAGCTTTAATCATTAAAATAAATGATGGTGAATGAAACAGTGTGCTAGCCTGGGTAGACTTGAGAAAAAAATCCACAGAAACTCATATATATATGAGAGTTTTATATAAAGGGTAAGTGTACATTAAGAAAGCATCCCAACCCAGTGCTGTCCAAGCCCATAAGTGAAACATTAGCCCATATGTCTGACACCGATCTACAAAGCCCTCCTCCATCTCACAAAACACACACAATGATGCCAACTGCAGGAGGAAAGCCGAGTCAGTGAACATGTAAGCATCTCATCCCTGGCAGGGGTCTCCACACAGCTGCTCCAGCACCCAGGTCTGCATCGGGGTAGCTCCTTGCTGCATATCCCCTGGAATGTCTTGCAGTAAGTGAGCCTTGCAAGCTCAAGCAGGGAACTGGCTAAGGCAGCTGCACCCTGGTCCAGCCATCAGAAAGCAAGAGACCCGAGAACTAGAAAGGTGAGGCTTGCCGAGCCATTTATCTCTTCACCCTTCAATTAATCCCACATATGTTTATCGGCCAGGTTGGAACAAACAGTAAAACAATATATGATAAATTTCAATAAATTTCAATAAATGTTGAAATGACACATTTAAAAAATGGCACATTTAAAAAATACATAAAATGACACCAATTCATCAATCCAAATGCCATATCAAAGACTCCATGAGTTACATGTGATTTTTCAAATAGTAGATCCTGCTAGTTACTACATATTAAAACTATTTTCATGTGTCCAAAAAAGGTATTGTGCTATCTTCACAGTCATACAAATTGCTATTTTCTGAAGGAAGTTGAAAATGTTACATTGGGCCTCTACTCAAGTACTCCATCAATGCAAGAACACTTTGGTCAAATAACCTGGCGTTCTGTGATGTTCACCTTCCCAACACAATCACTAAAGAAAAAGTGTGTGCATAAGCAAATGTGTGGAAGAAAGCTGGTGTTGCCCAGTTATCAAAAGATATAATGTTTGTGGTCTTAAAGATAAACAAGTGGCCATCTAGCTGAGAAACAACAAAGCCAACACAGAAGAAGCACACCAGCCTGTGTGATCATGAGGTGTCAGGGATTAGGAATCAAAGACTTAACAAAAATCATACCAAATGTGAATGGGGGTGGGGAGCACAGAGTGGAGACCCAAATCCCATCTGTAGACAATTGGACATTTCCTTAGAGAAGGGTCACAAGGAAGAGACCAGCCAGCCAGGGTGCAGTATAGCATCAATGAAACATACAACTTTCCTCTAGTTCTTTAATGCTCCTCCCCTCACCCACCCCCATCTATCATGACCTCAATTCTACCTTACAAATCCAGCTAGAGCAGAGCATGTACACTGGTACAGATAAGAGCTCACAACACAGGGAATTCAGGACATATAAACCCCTCAGGGCCAATAATGAGAATAGTGATACTAGGAGGGGAAGGGGAAGGTGAGGGAGAAAGGGGAAACCAATCACAATGATCTACATATAACCCCTTCCTGGGGGCATGGACAACAGCAATGCAGCTGTTGGTGTAAGATATGGGGAAAAAAAACACCCTAGAAAATATCAAGGGTTCATGAGGGAGAGGGAGAGGATGGCAGAAATGAGGAGCTGATATCAAGGGCTGAAGTAGGAAGAAAATGCTTTGACAATGATGAGGGCAACAAATGTACACATGTGCTTGACCCAATGGATGGATGTACGGATAGTGATAAGAGCTGTAAGAGCCCCAATAAAATGATTTTTTAAAAATGTTCCTAGTACTGCTTAAGATTCAAATGTTTTATATTTGCATAATTAGCAAGAGTGATTACAGGATGATCAATAGAATTGAGGTTATGTGAGGAAAGGGATACTTTTTTCCCAGGACTAATTACTAAAATTAAGCTGTTATTAATCATTGTATCTCTTGTAGAATATAACATTTTGAAGAAATAATATGAAAGATTTGTATCCACTGGTGTGCTCATTGGTGTTTTTGTTGGTGGGGATAGGTGCCTTCAAATCAGTTCAACCACAACAGAACAATATACCACCTGGTCCTGCTCCCGTCTCACCTTTTTTCTTAGACATTTGAGCCCATTGTTACAGCCAGTGTATCAGACTATCTGTTTGAGGATCTTCCTCTTTTTCACTGCACTTTGCTTTACCAGCCATGATGTCTTTCCCTAGGGACTGGTTTCTCCTGATAACATGTTCAAAGTACATATGATGAGGTCTCCCCATCCTTACCTCTAAAGCATCATTCTGGCCGAGAGAACTTTGGTTTTTTAGGCAATCCATGGTGCATTCAATATTCATTGCCATCACCATAGTTCAAATGAGGTGATTTTTCTCTAGTCTCCCTTAGTCAATGGGCAATATTCACATGTATATGACACTATTGAAAATGCCATGGCTTGGGTCAGGCGCGCTTTCATCCTCAAAGTAGCATCTTCATTTACAATACTCAAAAAGATGCCTTCTGCAGCAAATTTACCTCATGCAATGAATTATTTAATCTCTTGGCCACTGTTTCCATGAACATTTATTGTGGATCCAAGCCAGATGTAATCCTTGACAACTTCAAACTTTTCTCCATTTATTGTGATGTTTCCTATTGGTCAAGGTCTGAGGGCTTTAGCCTTCTTAACACAGAGTTGTAATCCCTAGTGAGGCTTGCAGTCCTTGTACTTCATCAGCTGGTGCCTCAAGTCCTCCTCAATTTCAGCAAGCCATATTGTGTTATCAACTTATCTATCACAGGTCATTAAACATTCCTTTAGTCCTGATGCTGCATTCTTCATCATATAATTCAAATACTCTGTTTATTTACTCAGCATACAAACTTAATAATTATAGGGAGAGGATACAACCCTGACACACATATTTCATGGATCGAATCCATTCAGTATTAATTTGTTCTGCTCATACAACTGCCTCTTGATCCAGGCACAGTTTCTGCATGAGTATAGCCTAATATTCTGGAATCATGATTTGTCTTAAAACTACCCATAATTTGAATCATTCACACTGTCAAATATTTTTGATAGTAAACAAAACACAAGCTAACATCATTCTGGCATGCTCTACTTTCAGCCGAGCTCTATCTAAAATCAGTAACAATATCTCTTGTTTGATGCCCTTTTTTGAATCCAGTCTGTACCTCTAGCAGCATCTTGTGATTGTATTGTTGTTGTTGCATTAGTATCAGCAGAATTTTACTTGCATGTGATATCAATGATATATTTCTATAATTTGAGCATTCTGTTGGGTCACCTTTAGAAGTTCAAATATGGATCTCTTCCATTCAATTGGTTAGGTAGTTGTCTTCCAAATGTCTTTAAACTGAGTGCTTCCAATGCTTCATCAGCTTGTTGAAACACTTTAATTAGTATTCCATCAATCCCAGGAGCATTTTTTTGGGAAGTGGGAGGTGGGCTAATGCTTTCAGTACAGCTGGGACTTCATTCTCCATACCACTTGTTCTTGTTTACATGCTGCCTCCTGAAATGGTGAAATGTCAACTAACTCTTTTTGGTACAGTGACTGCGGATTTTTTTCTTCTTTTACTGCTTCTTGCATCATTCAATTGTTGTGCCCATAGAATTCTTTAATATTGCAACTCGAGGTCTGATTTTTTTTTTTTTAGCTTAAATTTGCGGAATGTGTTCTTCCTTTTTGATTTTCTAACTCTAGGTCTTTGTATATTTCATTATTATATTTGACTTTATCTTCTCAAGATGCCTTTTGAAATCTCCTGTTTAGTTCTTTGATGTCATCGTTACTTCCATTTGTCATAGCTACTTTATGATTAAGAGCAATTGCAAAGTTTTTTATGACATCAACGTTTCCTATCTTTTTGTTTTCTTTGTGAATGATGTTCCTGATGTCACACCAGAATTCATGATATCTTCTGTCATTAGTAGTCAACACATCAAATCTGTTCTTGAGATGTTCTCAAAATCCATGTCGCCTATACTCCAGGTCATATTTTGGCCCTCGTGGCCTTGTTTTAATTTTTCTGAGCTACAGCATGAATGTACCCTGGAGAAAGCTTTGTCTGTTGCACAGTCTGCTCCTGGCCTGCTCCTTAGCTGCTGCTTTTGAGCTTTTCTATTGTCTGGTTCCATAGATACCATCAACCTGATTTAAGTTTATTTCATATGGAGAAGTCCGTGTGTAAGAACACCACTAGTGTTGTTGAAAGAGAGTATTTTGGGATAAGAAGTAATTGTTCTTGCAAATTTCTATCCTGCAATCTCCAGTTTCTTTTCTATCACCAAGATCCTATTTTCCAACTCGTCTTCCTACTTGTTTGTTTCCATCTTTTGCATTCTAATCACTAATAATTATTAAGGCATCTTGTTGCATGTTTGATCCATTTCAAACTGAAGATATTGGTAGCATTCCTTAATTTCTCCATCAATAGCTTTTGTAGTTAGTGCATGAATTTTAATAATAAGTACCACATACATTTTAGTAGTAATTGTTTTGGTTGTATTTTCTTATACGTGGACAGACATGGTTCTATCGCAGCCAACACTGTAGTTAAAGATGCACCTTGACATATCTTTTGTAATTACGACTACAGTGCCATTCCACTTTAATCTATACTTTCTGGCACAGTAAGCCACATGATGCTCTGATCCAACATGCCCCAAGTAGACCATTTAAGCTCACTCACACATAGTATGTCCGCATCTATTTGAGCCAGATCATTTTGATGACTTTTACTTGTCCTACATTTATACTTTGTACAGCCCAAGTTCCAATTTAATTGCCATTTACAGCTGTTTCTTCCAACTTTGAGTCATGCCCCATTAGCAAATGATTGTGCAGAGGGCTGCACACTTTACTCCATACGTGTCGTTATGGTTGATTTTATTTTTGAGAATGCAGCTCTTCCTCATTCATATTTTGGGTGCCCTCAGGTCTGAGGACAAATCTTCCATCTCTGACAACGTTCTGCTTCTATGCTGTAGGCTTTCAATAACTGACAATATTTAAATGCTACCCCTACGGTTTCCAGTGGCTAATGTCTCTGAAGTGGATAACTTATTCTTTCTTTGTAGCCTATTCTGAGTCTGGAAACTCCACTGAAGTATGCTCACTTTGGGTGACCCTGCAGGCAATTTAAATACCAGTGGCATAGTTTCCAGCATCAGAACAGCACACAGGGCACCAAATTGTGACAAACATACAGATAAGTGGTAGATTGGTGTTTCCGCAGTATGTGTATTGATTGAAAGCTGTCAAATAAATCTTTCTGCATTTACAGCATGTTGACTGGATCAGAAGCTAATTATTTAAATAAAGAGGAAGAAATTTCTGTGCACAAAATCAATGAATTTTTCTTGCTTTGTATTTATTAGTGCTACAAGAAATACTAGCTTTAGAGCCATTCATGCCATTTCTGAAAAACTTGATGTAATATGTAAATCTTTATTCCAAATGTAAATATTACCCTTCTCTACATTCCCTGAAAATCTAAGATGGAATTCATAATATGCTGACAATTGTCTGCCAAACTCAGGCAGATACTTCCATGCTGAGAAATAGAAGCTTCAAGTCAGTGACCAAGATGCCAAAAACATTTAAATGATTTGCCTGTGCATTTAAATGATGCAACGTGTTCACTTTGCATCAGGACTCTAGTTCCCAATGCACAATCCTGCATTAAATAGAGGGAAAACTCTGCAGGACAATTTCATAAAGATTTAGATGGAGTAGGATCTGTGTGTGTGTGTGTGTGTGTGTGTGTGTGTATGCGATACCTTATACTGGAAGACGTTATGCTTAGTGACACAATAGTGACTTTGTTGAAAATTTAGAAAGTAATTGAGTTAGTGTCTGAAAACTCGAATATGCATTTATTTTTATATGTGGCAGTCATGTAACTACTGATAAAATAATTAACATTTGGAAACCTTGGAGATATTTTCTATAAAACTCATATCACTGTATTTTTTGCTCACCTAGGTTTTGTGAGACTTCCATTCAGTAATGATATCTAGTGAATGTTTAACAATCAGTTATCCAGGCCAAAAGCCATTTTTGGTAGCAAGTGCTAATACCATGTCCAATTTCTAGCAATTAAATTGACCATGCAGCTTTGAAGATATGCTTATAATTGGGTCTTCTGATTCCCTCACACAATTGCTATTATTAGAAATCATTCTCCATGGAGTTCTCAATGGCTGAGTTTTGGAACCAATTTGTCTGACCTTTCCCAGTGCCCCTTTGGTGGATTCAAACTTTGAGGGAGTAACTGAGCAATCGAACTGTTTGCGTCATTCTGGGACTCTCAAGCATCCTACATTATTTTGGGGACTATGGATAAACAATTGATAGAGTGTTTCCACAGGACACTCGGTTGATTGTGCTCAGTGCTATACGCAAAGGAAAATGTTACCAAAAACTATTCAGTAATTGATGGCCAGGATAGTTTGAACTTCAATTTCTTTTTCTTTTATAATATACAGAACTGTGCTATCTTGTCTTCAGGAAGAAAGATCCTCAGTTGGTGTGCAGATTAGTTCGCCATTCATCTTACATGTTACTTACATGAACTTCTTATGCTTAGAATTGAAACCTAGTTCTCTAGTTCTTCAAATAATGGTTCATTTTGTAGTAATTTTTCCTTCTCCATTTTGCTGGAAGGCTAGCAAATTAAGATTTGGGTAGAATTTTGGCATCTCTGGATTTATTACCACTTCAGATTTCTTCAAAATTGAAGTTAAACCTCATAGTGCAAGCAATTCAAATCACTGTGGCGGTTATGTAATCTCCTGTCACTTTGAGCGAAGGAGTAGAGTCTGGCCTGTCAATCAGGTCATAGCCATTTAGACCTTTGTGCAGGCAAGGCTTTCTCCTGAGGATTCTCACAACTTATATGTTCCTCCATGGTGGTGGGACACACACTGTCTCTGCTTCACATTCCTGATAACAAGCCAGATGGAGCTATGCTGATGGAACTAGAGACCTAGAGCTGGAGGAGCCATGTGGAGACCCATGATAGTGTTGAGATGCTTCCACCACCACTGAATCCACAAGACTTTTCATGCACTGGCCTGTGATCACCCTGCATTCAGCCTCATTGCATGTGTTGGGTGAGTATGAATTGGAATTTATTGACTGGTATCAGACATAGTCTAATATCAGACTTATGGACTTGATCTGGGCTGGACTGGGATGTTTCTCAATATGCAATTCCATTTTTAAATAAAGCTCTTTCTTATACACATATGAGTGTCTATGAATTTGTTTTCCTAGGCAACCCAGACTAACACACACTTTTTGTTGTTGCTTTCTTGATTTTATGACTAGAATAGCATTTTGGAATTTTATTTTTCCTTCAGTGAAATATAAGGGATAAACAATACCAGATAAAATAAGGGTACATAAGATGAAATATGAGAAATATTATTTCAAAAGTGAGATAAGCAAAAAGAAGTGGGTAAAGAATCAACAACAGCATCAGTCGAAATTTCAGTATGCAAATACACTGTAATGTATTTTACATGTTCAGTCACATTTGATTAATTCCCAGGAAAAATGGCTGTTTACATTAAACACATTATCAATGCATTCAAGTGCAAGTCAGGCAATGGAGTATTCAGATTTAGAGATAATTGGTGTTTGGTCCCCTGAGGAGAGCAGATAAAAGAATACATATTTCTGATGTACAAACCTTTATGGTAATGCTTCTATACAATAAAAACATTCTTAGGCAGAGAGTTTCAGCCAACTGAAAATGTAATGTGTAAATTTGTGTTATAAAAATATTATCTCTAGTATGTTCAATCCCAGTTTTAATGAACACTGGGTTGATCTGTTATTGTATTTACTAAGAACCTTGACAACAATACAAAACCTCTAGGATCCATGTACTTAGATAATTCGTTTTCTTTCATCTCGACAGAGTTAATATAGAAATTACATGATATAATTTAAGTAAAATTCTCAGTACGTATTTGGCACATACAACACACTGCAATACAGTTGATTATAACTTGTAGGGATTCTAAAGACAAATCATTCTCGGGGTAGACAGCTTCATCTTTTTCCCACACAGCAGCTGGTGAATTTGAACAGCCGACTTCACAGTTAGCCTCCCAACACTTACAGGACGACGCTGTTAGGTCTTCACTGGGACTAACTACATACTAGATACTAAATATATATTAATTTCTGACTTATGGCTTCTATTTCCATGACACAAACATCCATGTCATACAAGATTATTTTTCAATGTAGTTTATTAATGCTATCAATTTGGTTACATGTTAAATTAAGTCATTCTAAATCATATAGTATCTGGTCATGAAGTATATGTTTCCTCATCCTTTCTCTTTATTTACGAAAGGAGATAAGCAATACAAGTTAGAGGAACATAAATATAGGGCATTGCGGAATGCTGTAATTTTAACGCTCAAGAAGTAGTGCTTTGCCCTATCTTTATATTTAATAAGAGATGATTGAAACCTTTTATAGTATACCAGGTCTTAGACCCTGTTGTTGCTACGTGCTATGCAGTCATTTACAAGTCAAAGCAACCTTATGTACAACAGAAGGAAACCTGCTCAATCCTGGGCCAGCCTCACAATTACTGTTATGCTTGGGCCCATTGTGACAGACAATGTGTCAGTCCACCCCATGAAGGTTGTCTTTTTCTACTTTACTATTCTTCAGACACTAAAAATCTTTTTGAAAACCAGCACTGCCATTGAATCGATTCTGACTCACCGGAACCTGAGAGGACAGAGCACACCTGTTCCTGTAGGTAGAATTTATTCCCAAGAACATAAAGCGTTAGTTTATTCATGCGGGATAATTTAGAAAAGAAGTCTGAGGGAACCTTAGCTAGTCTAACAGCCTATATTTCTTTATGGGAGTAAAAGTCTCTTCTTTCTCCCACAGAGTAGCCAGTGGATTTGAACCGATGACCTTGTGACTAGCGGCCCAATGCATAACAATATTTCTCAATTCTGACTAATTTTCCAAGATGGAGTCAATTCATAAATATTATAAAAGCTCCAATGATGACTAACATGCAAGTATGTTTAAATATGAATTGATAAAAGGATTTCTGTAAATAATAATTATGTCATAAGGGAGTAGCTATATGTCTGCCCAAGACAATCTGACTTTGCTCTTCCACGCCAGTGATCTACCGTCATATGGATGATTGCACTTGTATATTGTGTAGGGATATAAATTTCAATGCACTATCAACTGAAGTTATTATCACTATCTCATTTTTCTCCTTCTATATTGTTTTAAAAGAACTTGACCTACTCATTGATTTAAGCCAGAAGAATGAGATACAACTTAATTCCTTGCTTTTCTTAATTCCCCCCCCACAGAAGCCCCATACTAAGTGTCCAATAGACTACACCAAGTGTCTGATGTATCTTCTGCACCTATCCATTTTTCTTCAAAACCATAGTGTTCTCATCCTGTCTCACTTTGTTTGCCCCTAGAGCTTCAGAACGAGTGTCCGTCGCTCATTTCAATTTCACATCATCAATCCAATTTCCATACTGACCTAAGGATCTGTACATCTGATATCATCATTCTTTGGCCGAAACATCAATATGGCCTATTACATTCTTTACATTTGGCATTTACTTGCCTTTAAGGACTCATTTGTGTTCAGTTGTCTGTACTTTTCAGTCACGCTAAAATTTGTATATTTCATACATACTTTTACTTCCATGAACATGCTATAATCATTCTTTGAATCACATTTGCCTGGTTCCCCTCTCTTCTATTCCTTACTTATCTTTTATGCTGCCTTCTCCAGTTAGCCTTCCTTGACACTAGAATGTAGGTGAAATTTTTCTTAGGAACTCTCCTATTACTATATTTCCCTTATCATTCCATTTAAAATACTGTATTTGATTCTCTATATGTTGACTATTTGCAAAATATTGAATGTCCTTTGACAGGACATACAAGGGGTGACCCCCTGCCCAACAATTCAAATTTTTTTAAGCTGTGAATTTAATTTTTTTTTTACAGAAACAAATTATCACCTTCAAAATGCTCTTCCTTACACTTCATGCATTTTTCCATTATTGGAATTCCATTCTTGGAAACATTTTTCAAACTCATCTGTTTGGCTGGCTGGCAGTACCTCCCTCATTTTTTAAGCTCTTCTGCATCTTCAAATTGCTGTGCTTTCATGCCCCTCTTCATTTGAGGAAACAAAAAGAAGTCACATAGAGTGAGGTCAAGTCAGTAAGGGGCATGGGCCAGAGAGGCATGCTGGCTTGTTTTTTACCCAAAACTGGCACACTGAGATGGCTGTGTGAGCAGGTACATTGTCATTGTGGTGAAACCAGTCCCCCATCTGCCACAAATCAGGCCTTTTTGGGTCACATACTATTACACAATCTTTTCAGAACCTTTAAATAGAAAGCTTGATTCACAGTCTGACATGGTGGCATGAACTCCAAATGCACTATGAGTCGATATTTTTGTCTGTTTTGGAGGTTGATGGACATCCAGAATGAAGTTTGTCATCATTTAACATCTCACATTTTTTTTTGAAATAAGAAAACCACTCATACACTTGAATTTTTTCCATAGCACTGTCCTTGTAAGCTGTGTTCAACATCACATCAACCTGTGGCATTAACACAATTTCACAGCTACACACTGTTCTCTTAAATCGGCCAACAGAAAAAATGAGGTTCAAACAAAACTATTTATAAGAAAAAAAATCACTGAGATCAGAGCAAACTTTCCCAGTGGAAGCCATTGGGAACATTAACTCAGAGCATGATGAGCTAGCAGGAAAAATATGTACTACAAAAACTCTGCTCCACCCAGTACAATTGCAGTTTTTGGGGGGTACCCCTTTGTAGTGTCTTGTTTCCATTTCTATCTCTTGTAGTGTTTCCAATGCTAGTGAATAGTCATTAGTAAGCATGTAATTAATGAATGAGCTGAAGTAAATGCATTGGCTATGCGCATGACAAGAGAAGCTTTACTATGTCTCAGGTTTGGGTGATTCAATTTTTGGTAGAGGTTAGTAAGGAGGTTGGTATTGTGGTTAGAAGAGTGGGCAGGAAATTTACCAAAGAAAAGTAAATGCTTTTAACGATGAATTAAGGGACAGTTAAAATCAAGTACTTGTAATGCAAAAATGTGTGTTTTCAGAATATTTCCAAAGATTTCTTAAGTCCGGGTAAAGGAAGGGTGATGCAAATATTGGAAAGAGCTTTTCCAAGTGGTTGCTGTAGGAGCTCAGGGTTGCTATAAACAACCATATAGTTTGTAGTATGGAAAGCCCCTTTGGGAACCTTGTGCAAATTCACAGTCTTAAAAACCTTAATTCTGTTTGGGGGCAGGTGTCTGTCTTTTCCAAGATTATGCATATAGTAAATCGCATGATACTATGGTATTATGATTTTTACAAACAATACATTAATAACTAAAATAATCTTATATATAGAATCACTTAGTTTACATTTTATCTTAGTAAAAGTGGGATATAATATGCAAGTAACTGATTCCAAGGAATTTTTTCATAAGACAAAGCAACTGGTATACATAAATGACATCTTTTGCATTTTCCCGAGGAGAGCAAGATTCATTTTAATGTATGTTTATTGGCCTGAGAGCAACAACTTTTGAGTATAGAAGCATTTATTTTGAAAATACTAACACCATAAAATGTATCATGTTTTAGGTTAGCAAACTGGAAACGACGCTATAAGGCTGAAGTAATATTGGTAAAAATGAAGAATAAACTGCTAAGGCAAATGTTCAGTGGTTGGTGACAAAAAGGAATTCATTTCATGATAGAGAACATTAAAGGATTTCCATGAAATAAAAGGTAGCATTTTTATTACAAAGATACCATTTAATATAGATATATATTAGGCATTAAAATATTGTATATCTGCAGCAACAAAAGAAGTCTTGCGATAAAAGAAGTACAAAAACAGAGCAGGGACACTAATGAAACACTACCTGTATTAAGTGAAAAACAATGTGATGTGAAAATGAAATATCTGAAGCAATCATATTTTGAGGGACGTGAAAGCCTCTCTCTATATATATACATCTATACATATTATTTGTTTGTTCATATTAGGGTTTATCTGAAAGGCATTATGCCACTGGAGGTTACCCTCAGGAAGTTCTGTAATATGGTTTTCTGTGTTTTGGTATATGAAGCAACCCAGGATTGATGAACCCATAGGGACAGCAAGCTGAATAAGGGTTCTGTGTATGTGTGTGTGTATGAGAGGGAGGGGGTTAAATGGAGATAATGTCAAGGAGACCAGGAATAAAAATAATGTTTGGAAATTGTTTGTGGTAGCAATTGTATAAAACTGCTTGTTGTGATGGAACTATGGAATGATAAGATATATGTATTAACTCCGAATTAATAATGCATTTTTTCAGATAAAAAATATTACAGGAGAGCGAGTTTTTGTAATCCCCACAGATAAACTTCTTTGTAAAAGTTGAATCCATTCAAATATGCAATAATAAGTAGTTCCACAATTGAGGAATCAAGAAATCCATATATCTAATCTCATGTTTGTTGTCCACTCAGTACACTTTTGTAAAAATAAAGCTTTCTCTTTAAAAAATTGCTATTTTAACTCTTATGAGAGGCACTATCATCACATCATTTTGCCATTTTTAGTAACTGTAGGTAGATATTATTTTGAATCTATGGGTAATGAATGTTTTAGAAGTTAATATTTTCACTAGAATGAAATACTTTCCTAAAATATTTCACTAGAATGAAATACTTTCCTAAAATAAAGAATTCTGAGGAGTAATTAAGTCCTGAAAATCACATTCTTCATCATCCTAAATGGTAGTGATACTACTATATCTTCATAAATCAACATATTTCTTTCTTATTTTTTATTACCTTTACAGCTAAAAAATTGAAATTCACACAAAGTATGAGAGGGGAAAGTAAAATTATTCTCACATATTAAAAAAGTCATTTTAAAAGATGTGTATGGAAATAAAGACTTTATGTTAGATATAAAATTATATGTAAGATTTTCAGTTTTTTAAAGATATCTTGTAAAAAATGTGGTAAAAATAGCATGGGCTAATGGGTTAACCATTACTTGTCCATCAGTTTATTGTATTGTGATGGCTTGTGTACACTATAGCACCAATATTTCAAATACCAACAAGGTCCCTCATAAAAGATAGGTTTCAGTGGAGATTCCAGACTAAAATATGTTAGGAAGAAGAAAGATGAAGCACACTTCTGAAAAATCAGCCGCTGAAAATCTTATGACTAGCAGTGCAATACTGTCTGCTACAGACGGAGGACCAGAGAGGTTGTGCAAGGACATCGAGGGCGTCACAACAAATGAAACCGGAAGTCTTCACAAACACAGACAAGAAGAAAAGAGCAAAGTGGATGTCAGAAGAGATTTTGGGACTTTCTGAGGCAGAGTGGCTCCAGCAAATGGAAGAAATGATGAAGTAGAAAACTTACTGCTAGATGTCAAAGGATCAGTAAAAATTGAACAAATGATGCCAAAGATATTGAGAAGATAAAATATTAGGAAATGTAAAAAGAATTGGAGTTAGATAAAAACATGTTTAAGATTTCTCATGGGTGAGAGAACTAAATTAAAAAAATCAAGTTTTCAATATAAATATTCAAAATATTTGCAAAATATTGAATAACACCGGAAATGTCAACAAATGAAATGATTACAGAGTCACTGAACCAAAAAACAAAAAGAACAACAAGACCTAGTTTATGTGGACCCAGTGCAGGAGCACAGCATGATCAATGGAGCTAGTCTGCAAGGAAGGCATGGCAGAAAACAAACCTTTCAAAATGGATTGAACATGAACTGAGATATTTCCACACACATTTGCAATGATGAAAGGGTTCAGTACCCTATACAGATACATTTGGAAGACAGCTGGCTAACCAACTAGAAAAGATCTATAACTGTACCAATTCCAAAGAAAGAGGATGCAGTAACATGCAGAGCATGTCAAATCATATCTTTGATATCAATCGCAGGTAACATTTTTGCTGAACATAATTCAAAAACATTTCAACAGTACCTATACAGAAGTTCAAGCTACCTTCACAAGGAGTAAAAAGGAACAAGAGATATTATGTAATACTGATATTAGGTATATGTTGACTAAATGCAAAAGATATTAGAAATGGGCTTACCTGTATATTATTGACTCTGAAAGTGATTTTTTATGTATAGTTAAAAAATATGAATAACATTGCAAAGAGTAAGAAACCCCAGAGCACTTAATCATGATCACAGGGAACCTGTAGCTAGAAAAAAAGGATAGGTGTTTGAAATAGAACCCAGGGATACTGCATGGTTCAAAATCAGGAAAGGTTGCTTCAGGGTCAAATGCCTTCATCACACAGAACAGAACCTTAGAGAAAGGTTCAGAAACAAGTTGCTGATTGCAGATGGCCCAATCTTGCTTGCTGGAAGTGAAGACTTGAAGGATAAGGAATATCGAATATTCCTCAATATAATGAAAAGGAAAAAAAAAGCCCCTCACTGCAGGACAAAGATTCAATTTCATGATGAATAGATAAAAAAATTGAAAGTGTCAAGGATTTTATTTTCTGGGTTTCATTTTTTTCCAATAGTTTTGTTGGCACAAAATTCACATATCATACAATTCCATAGTCAATAGTTCAGTGACATCAAGGGGAGTTGTACAATCACCACCACATCTATTATAAAGCCCCCCCCCACCTCCAGGGTTGCATCACCTTCAAACTGAGCTGTGCCATCGCTCTTAGTTCTAGTGCTCCTTCCCTACTCCTACCCTCCCTCTTCACTCCCCCAAACCCACTTCCCTCCCCCTAGCCCATCCCCAACCCCTGCATTCCTTACAACACCTTATAACAGTTATTATTGTCATACATCAATTCCTCCTGTACTTTACTGCTGGGGAACACAATAGAAAATATTGCAAGACAATTTACAATAAGGTGGTAAGGATAAGCTCATGTCAGTATAAAGGCAAAAAACAAAACAAATGATGCATAAGAGGGAGAAGACGTCAATCAACATTCAACAAGTCAGGGAAGAATTTTCTGTCATGGGACATCTAAGGGTACTTGCGCCCAGTACTAAGTCAGTTCGTGACTACAGGGAGGACAACTGGCATGGTACTGAGTTCCACCCCACATAGTCAGGATCACAATGGTCTCTGCCTGATAGTGACTCTGTTCTGGGCTTGTTCCTTGGCTAGAGCGCATCTGTCAGCAGCTCTGTCGTGTCTGACTAGATCTCCTGCAGGGGAGTTTGGGGCTCCCCCTGTCCTCCATAGCTGTCTCCAAATTGAATGTCCATCATTTTAGCTCTCATGCTTTTCTCTTTCCCATATGTGAATTTTGTAATTGTCATCTTTGGATCACAGAGGCTAGTGTGTTTCTTCTGTGTGGACTTAGTTGGCTCCTTACATAGATGGCTGCTTGTTTGAAAACAAGCTTTTAAAACCCCAGCCACTATTATGATTGATAGACTGGCATAATCTGCTTTCTTCACCACACTCTGCTGTAGCACCCTTATTTCAGTGATCACTTCATGAAGGTGAGCATCAAGCAGGGCAATGATATAAGAACTAAATGTTCCTAAGTTGTAGCTAGGATGTAGTGGGAGCCCATCACTCATTTCTGGATCTATAGGGTTGGTTTTTTTGTTGCTATAACTTGAAAATTAACACATATGTCATATTCTTCCATAGTCCAATCATGTCAAATATAATTGTTCAATTTCATCCATCATCAATCTCCTTCCTGGATTTCTTGACATAATTTCCCTCTTATCTCTCCCACCTCTCCCGAAAACCCTTGTTATGGTTTCTTTTCTGATGGGCTCAACATTTCATAATCAATGCCCATGGAAGCAGCAACCAAAAAATCAAATGACTTATTGCATTGGGAAATTCTGCTGTTAATTTTCCCTTAATGCATAAAAAATAAAGATGTCACCTTGATGGAAACAATATGCTTGACCAAGCAGTTGTCATTTAATGACTTAATATATATGCGATGACTAGACAATAAATAAAGTTGAAGAATTTGTGTCTTTAAGTTATGGTATTGGAGAGGAATATTGAGCATACCATAGTTTACCAGAAGAAGGGACAACTGTGTCTTGAAGAAATACAGTCATAATGTTTCTTAGACAAAGGGATGGTGAAATCTCACATGTTCTTAGGGCTTGTTATCAGGAGGGCCCAGTCCCTGCAAAAGGACATCACACTTGGTAAAATAGAGGGTCAGTGAAAATTTGGAAATGCTCCCCCTAAGTGAGATGGGTGGCTACAGTGGCTACAACAAAGGCATGAACCACAGCCATACTTGTGGGGATGCTTCAGGAATGGGCAGCACTTTGATCTGTCACATTTTGAGGTGTACTTAGGGTTTCCCTGGGTCAGAACCCAAATGAACCTAACAACATCGACAATGGTCATTGAGCTACTTTATCATTTGTTAAATGAAAGAACATCATATGTTATTATTATTTCTGGATCTCAGTTTTATCATCTCTACAATTGGGATATTAACATCATGCCATGTGATTAGATTGAAGGAATAAGTGAAACTAGATATCATAATGCCTGGCCATTTGCAGCAACTCAGTATTTATACAACTTACTCCAAACATGTTGCCACATCATATTTAGAGTAAGAATTCAATCAATGACCTTCAAAATTATTCAATATGTTTTCTTGAGAAGGGCGTTAGACTGGGTTGACTAGAGAAACAAATTCAGTGACATTCATAGGTGTGTAAGAGAGTTTTATATCATAGAGTAATTGTATATTCAGAAAACACCTCGACCCAGTGCAGATCAAGTCCAATATTAGACCCTATGGCCAATACCACTCTATAAATTCCTCTTCAGATTCACACAAGATATGCAATGATGCCAAATGCAGGAAGATCACAGGCCAGTGGGTGGAGAATCTTATGGATCCAGTGGTGGTGGAAGCATCTCAGCACTGACATAGTTCTCCATGTGGTTCCTTTAGCTCCAGGGGTCTGGCTGCCATCAATATAGCTCCAGGTGGTGTGTCAACAGAAATGTACAGCAGAGAGAATGTGTCCCACCCTGCCAGGAGGCAGACAAGAGTTCCCAAAATTCTCAGGAGAAGACCATGCCCACAAGGAGAGATCAATTAGGCTGTGACCTGATTGACAGGCTAGACTAGCATTAGGAACATCATTAAGTATATACATATTTATTTTTGCATTATTATTTGTATTATGTTTTCTCTGTATACAGCTGGAAAAGACACCAATTGAGGAAGTCCTTTGTTTGGAAAATATCTTAAGATAACCAGGAAGGATAGAAAGGGGAGAGAAATTGTAAAGGAGCACATCAAGAAGGAGGAAAATGTATCAGAGCCGACATTGTGAGAATCCGGTTTGCAGAAGGTGATATATAACAGTGGGAGCTCAAGATACATTTTCGAGATCTACATCTGAAATAAGCCTCCGGTGATTTCCAGCCATCCATAATGAGAGCTAGAAGGGAAGTGGTTACTGATTCCAGTGCATTGGAGCGGTGCCTACAGAAGATCAAAGGGATAAACCTAACCTGAACAGTTAGACCTTGTCAGTTGACCCCTCCCTGTGATGCACGTTAGGCCTGATCTGGTTTTCAACATCGTTTGCAATTGTTTGCTATTTCTTTGTTCATATTGGAGCTCAGATGAGCTATGTTATGAGGGGTCACCCTCTTGAATTTTGGTTAAGCGTTGCTCTGTTTTCCAGTATATGAAACCCAGGATCGATGAACCTCTAGGGACAACAAGTAGAATAAAGGTTACTGGGGAGGGCGGTATATTGGTGGTGGTTGTGCACGGCAGGCAGTGGTAAAGGGAGCTGCTGTCAAGGCGTTCAAGAAGGAAACGAATGTTTTGAAACTGATAGGGTAGCAATTGGACAATACTGCTCGATGTGATTGAATTGTGGAATGATATGATATTTGTATTAACTCCCAATAAAATGGTTTGGGGGAGAAAAAACCAAGTACAAAATAATTAGAAGAATAAATCACTCTGATTTCCATCACCACTAGTAATGGTTTAGAAAGAGGGATTTTAAACTCTCAGTTCCTGATTTGAGAGTTTCAAGGAAGTGTTGAGGATTGAGATGGAAAAAAAGAAAACTCTTAAAGTACTAAGTGCTTTTATACATTGAAAATCATGGATAATAGAATGATACATTTCTAATAATAAGTTGCGGCAGTCGAAGAACTAATATTTATTGAATACACCCAATGTGCCCCAGACTTCACTGAACATATTACATGCTTCCTTTCATCTGAGCCTCAATATATTTCTGTTACATAGGCATTAATATCCTCTTTATTGTAGAGATGATAACATTAAGTACTAAAGGATCTAAGTATCTTGCCCAGAATAGCAAACTCAGGAAAGAATTCATTTCTGAACTTGAAGCCAATTTTTTCTAAGAAAAAGTCACTATAAATCAGATACATAAATGCTGGAATAGTAACATTTTTGAGGTTCTAAATTGTTAATGTCATATAAAAACCTTTGATCTTTCTTTACTGACCACAATATATACTGGATTTTATCGTATCTGACTCATGTATTTAATTAATCTGATTTAATTCATCTGTATAATTTCTTTACTCCATGAATTAATTTATACATAAATATGAAATACAAAATATCTTTACTGAGACAAACACACCAATAGGTGGGTAGACATTTGTACACATTTGTGTGTTGAAGTGTACACACATATACATATAGCACTGTATATTTGGTGACCAATTTGACTCATTACCTCAATGAGATTAGTACTAGAATTTGAGGAAAAAAAATTATTTTACTTTTCTCAGTTTGAGGAAATGGACATGTCTGGTGCTAAAGTCTTAAATTTCCAAATAAGCAAAATTTTTCTTAATAAGCACTATTGTAAGGTGAGCCCTCCAATGAAAAATAACTGAGATGGTGTTCAGGTCAAGTTTCCTGTTCCTTCTCCCTCATGACCTGGACTAAGTATTTATTTTTTATTAACTTCTGTGAGCTAGACTTTGACCTTTTCTCTTTCCACAGATCTTCAGTCTCTCTTAGTCACCACAGCACGGAAAGGAAAGACGCTGTGGCTCAAGGTCCAGCTAGATCCTCAAACACTGTGAGAGGTGCCGCTTGCCTGGCAACGCTAAGAACCCACCTCCTGAAATGGAAATCCAGCCAGAGTCCGGGGGACGGTGAGGGCTTTTGTTTCTGCCTGCCCTCTGTCTGGCTGTTATGGCGAACAGGAGACTTTACAGATAGAGGGGACGACAATATCCTTCGGAGTCACAATCCATTGTGCTCATAAATCCTTTTCACCATTGATTACATTGAAGACGTTTACAGCCCACGCGACTGAACTCATCAGCGTTGTCAGGTGAAGACAGATGTCTGCATTTTAATCATTGCTCATGGAAGTCTATTGGACCTATTTGCAAAAGAAATTTAATAGTTTCACACTATTTAGAAATACTTTATATTAGGGTGTCTCATTTTTTTAATCTGATTTCCATTTCCAGTGGAACTGGGGTTTAGACTAATTATATGTTGAATCAATTTCTAGGTCGGATTATTACTCTGCAGGTGTTATGTGGTAACTTAATAATAGTTCTAAGATAGTTAAGTCACTAGAGTTGATTTATAGTCGAAATGCATATGGAATAATATATTGCTGCTCCACTGAATTTCAAAGAAATTCTTTATGATTAATAATATTCAATAGCAACTAGAGGAAGTAATAATGATTTGCCATACATTATAAGAACTCATTGAATAGTTTTAATATTACTACATTTAACATTGAACTGCCTGCACATTCAGCTATGCTTGATAATGAGATTTGGAACTCATAATAGTACCATTAATCATAACTAAATTTTAAAACAATATGGTAAGGAATAAATAATACTATGAATTTGATTTAAACTTTTTTATTAATTTGAAATTAAGCTGCATGAGATTTGGAGTCAATGATGATGATGACTTGACATAAACTACATTTGTTCTAAGTGCTGGATGGGCTTCATTCTCCCTTGCGAATATTCCATATTTATATTCAAATATACCAATTTCATACAATTAAGAGTAATAGAGTGCTATGGTAAAAAAATAACTATGGTTTTAGATAATAAAAGTACATTAACACCCAATTATTGGATGTTTTACTCAGTTTTGGAAACTCCAAAGGGGTTGGGTGCAGTATAAAAAGAATTTTCAATTAAGTTAATAAGTTTAACTTTTGTCTTTGTATTTATTGGGATTCACAGTAAAGTAGATGTACAGACATAGAAAATTAAACATAAAACAAGGTCAAACTCGTTTTAATGGGGTTTAGAACAAAGTTCCTGAGAGAGGTTGAATGATTCGCAGAAAGCTTCATAGCAAAGATAATATTTTGAGCCAACTTGATGGATGAGAGGAATTGTACCTGCTGAGGGTAAGCTGACACATATGAAAAAACACCAGTAGAATGAGGTGATGGTCAGTGTCCATAGCTACAGTGGGAAGAACTCAGCTTCTTCTTGGATACAAATGCTTTGTTAAAGTTGACTTATCCATAAAATGTCTATTTTCTTGAAAACGTGATTGTGTCACATTTTAAATGACCCCTCCAACTAGAAGCCATTGAAATGAAATTGTGAGGTATAATTATAGAATACTTGCTATTGATTATGGAAATAATTATGATAAAACTAAAAATACAGAAAATCTAGGAAATGAGTGTTTTTTTGCTTGTGTTTGTGCAAATCAGGGTGTTATGTCACTGGGGACCACTCCTTTGTACATGGGTTATATGTTCTTCTGTTTTTTGGTATATGAAACCTCGGATTGATGAACTTATACAGATAGCAAGTAGTAAGGGAGACGATGTCAAGGGGTTCAGGAAGATAAAGAATCTTTGGAAAGTGATTGTGGTGGCAATTGGAAAATTCTGCTTCATGTGATTGAGCTAGGGAATGATATTTAGATGTATTAACAACCAATTAATAATACATTATGAAAAAGAACACAAAGGAGAGAAGCTATATCTCCTTTATTGCCTGGTCAATATCATAGACCAGATTCGATTATAGCCACATTTGAGAGCTACAGGAAAATTAACAGGTAAGATTCTTTTACAATGATGAAGTAAAATTAAAATTGAGAGAAAATGAGTATTAAGCATGGACCAGTATGAGTGAAGGTAGAAGCCATGGTACAAGGATGACTAGGCAAATAGTGGCCATCCATAAGATAAACGAGATAAACCCACCCAGTGTGTCTCCTGAGTGTATCTATGGGGACTCAGTAATCCCTAAGACGTTTCCCAAGAAACATTATGAGCAGTCTCTGCTTCTGAGCAATTTGGGCTATACAGAGAAGAGTCGCCTCAAAGGCCTTGATGGTATTTTTGCAATGTAGCTGGATTCCTGGAAAGGAACATTCACCAGGAAACTCAGGTTCTAGGGTGGAGTCAGACACAAATATAATCTAACCTCACAGATGTAAATATGATCATCCTTTGCCATGGAGTCAATGACAACACATAGTGACCACAAAAGTGTCCCTTTAAAACTGTTCCGTGCATTTTATAAGGGTGTGACTATTTGGAAGCAGGTCATCCGGACTCTATTCTTAGATTCTCCAGGATAGGTTTAAACTATCAATCATACAGCATTAGTCAAGCTTATATGAGTACATGCCATACAGATGCTCCACATAGTTTGAAATGCATACTGAGTTCTTCCTATTGTTAGCTTGGAGTCTCCCCCAAGACAGAATTTTTTCTAATTTTTACACAAGAAGAAAATCTTAAAAGCTAACTCAATTCTTTAAAAGATGAAATATACTCAAGATCAACTGTAAGTGGATGTGTTTCCAAGAAGGGGCATTAGGTATATTTAGACAGAATTCTAAACCACAAAACAGAGAAACTTTGATTTTTCATTGCTAACAAATTTGTGTTGGTTAATTAAATAGAATACCAGGCAAAATATTATGAAACCAAGAATACATTAAAAACTAAGCTTCACAGTGCTCAAAACTCAAACTCACTGCAACGGACTCAATTCTGACTCCTAGCAACCTTGAAGGACAAGGTAGACCTGCCCCTGTGGGTTTCCAAGGCTGTAAGTCTTTATAGGAGTAGAAAGACCCATTTTTTTCACCCACAAAGTGGCTGGCAGTTCTAAATGTTGACCTGCTTTTTAGAAGTCCAGTATAAATTTTATATATATATATATATATATATATATTCTTAGTATTGCATTTCTGGTAAAAGGTAGATACAATTATGTCTTCTTAAGTTTGACTGTAATTAGTAAATAGAATGTTGTTATCGTTAAGAAAAATTTTGTTGGCCTGTATTTAAGCAAATATAAGACAAACTATTTTAAATATGTTAATGCTGGAGTTCTTCCTCTAATGAACTGTTGGTACTAGGTAGTATGATAGCTTCCTGACTTTGAAAGCTATAGAGCATTAATATGTTAAATCTTTAGTATATGTTTGTTTCCATGGAAATGGCAAATATTTCCTTATTGGATAAGACATGTTTCGTATCTTTATTCAGGATATGATTTAGCTCCTGTATTTCTGCATAATGTTGAACCTGGTGGTAAACATAAGCAATAAATATTTCTTGAAAATATAAGATTTGGATGATTGGATAATAATGTCCAATCCTTTGTTAGTGATTTATTGTTTGAGAATTGATGAAATATTATTTGGAAGTATATTAATCTGTTTGAATGGAAGTTATTCAGAATCAAGTTATTACTTGGGGTAGTGTACTTTGTGGCCTATTCTCATTCTTTCCTGGAAAGAGTTTTGTTATCACAATTAATACAAAGTATAATTGAGTTATTCTGGCACTGTTTTGCCCAAGATCTAAATGTGCATCATGAGTGACACTGAAATGAAGCTGAGCTTCCCAGATGTCAGGGAAACCTCGTTGTTTTCCTGATACTGTGTCTCCTGTAGAGCAGACGGAAGCATCCACTTGCAGTCCATTCCACTTTGTGTCAATGCTATGGAGGAGGGGTCCATCATTGTGATTCAAGAATAGATCTGCATATTAGCATTTTTCTATATAAATAAATAAATAAAATAAAATAAGTGTATCACATGTAACAACTATGAGTGTAGATCTACAGAAGTTATTTCAAAATTAGCTGATATACCAGTCATTTTTTCTTTCCACTCACATTTTTAGATCTTCCTCTCCACTTGCAAACCCGATTTCTTCTTATTTTCCTTAATGACAATTACTGGTAACTTATAGTTTCAACTCCACTTTTTCATAATGAGATAATATTTCCTACAAGGAATGTTGGCACAGCAATTAAGCTCTTTGTAGCGAATTAAAGAGTTAGCAGTCTAAACGTATCCAGCTGCTCCATGGGAGAAAAACAAAATGATTTGCTTTGATAAAGAATATAGTAAAGAAAAATATATGGGTACTTCTCCTTTGACACATAAGGTGTGAGAAGTTGCTTTTATTTAAGGGCACTCCGTAACAGCAATGTTAGTAATCACCAAACAGGTACCATAATCATTTTAATGCAAGAAATAATTTCTGGGCCTTTGTTATGAAATAGGATATATATCATAAATAATTTTATGATGAGGAATACATTATACTTTTTTACAACAAGAAAAACCATCAGCCCTTATGGAGCTTCTACTAAAACTTTATAAAGAACTTCAGCAATCTCCAGAAATATTTCCATCTTTATCTCTAAAGCTTTCCCTTTAATTTCAGGCAAAGTTGCATCATCATCATCATTAATGCCATTTTGTGATATAACTTCATTGATTTATTTAGTATTCAACAGAATTTGTCTAGAATTCACTTTTAGAATTTTTCTTTAAGAAAGTGGTTACACAACTACAAGCAACTACATATAACCTCCTCTAGTGGACAGACAACAGAAAAGTGATTGAAGGGAGACAGTAGACAGTGTAAGATATGACAAAATAATACTAACTTATAAATTATCAAGGGCTCATGAGGGAGGTGGGAGAAGGAAAGGAGGGGAAAAATGAGCTGATACCAAGGGCTCAAGTAGAAAGCAAATGTTTTGAGAATGATGATCACAACAAATGTACAAATGTGCTTGACACAATGGATGGATGGATGGATTATGATGAGTTGTATGAGCCCCCAATAAAATAATTTTTTTAAAGTGCTTACAAATTAGAATCCCATCATCTAACCAGATGCAAATGTGTGAGAATGAGAAACAATATTTTAGGTTTTTACCATAATGGCACATAGGCCTCTTGATTTGGTTTTGGAATAACCACTTCTCAAAGAAAAAGCTGATTTTTTGGCTCCTCCAAATGAGCACTTTTGCCTCTGTAGATATATTCCTTTTTGTTTTAAACATCATCAAGTTATCAGTTTCTGATTTCACCAATTCACCATTATTGGTCTCGAATATCTTTGAGACAAGATCAATTTTTATATTAATATCACTTGATATAACCCAGAAAGTGGTCAAGAGAGATCTTGTTAAATATAAGGTTCTGTAAGTTGAATTTCTCTACCTGTTCCATTAATATGATATGAAAACCATCATAGTGAACCCAGGCACCCATTTCAGGAATTAGGCAGCAGTCCTGTGCCATATTTCTCATCACAATCTGTTCACCAGAATTCAGAATCCAAACTTGGAAAATGCAATGGAATCTACAAACTATTGGAAATTTCACTGGCACCGGCACAGGGTACTGATGAATTTTCCCCTTGACAGGTAGGCGTATGAAGCCCATCTGCCTCCCTTTGAGTGGGAAAGTACAATCCTTCTAATTGAACTTTCTCTATATGGAGTAGAGTAACCTACAAAGAGGCGGTTAAATGTTACATCTAGAACTCCACTAAATAACCAGTTCAATAACCATTCTCATTGTTTAACGACTAATTGTCCTGCAAAATCAGTGTCCTTTGCCGAGAAGACTTTTTTCATTTATCATGAGATGCTGAAGTCTCATGCTCTTTGATTAGAACCAATACATAAGATCTTGGCTAACTTTCAAGTTTCATAGAATATTAGATCCAGGGATCTTTCCAATATGATAGTTGACTAAGAATAACATTAAACCAAAAGTTGCCAAGGTTTCTCTGTGAAGGGCCACACAGGAAACCTGTTAGCCTGGGAGGGCCAAACAGTCCATTCAAACGAATCAGCTGTGTCATTAGAACATTGTAGCATCTATAGACAATAAATATTAAGGACAAGACTGTGCTCAGTAAATTAATTAATTAAATTACAAAAACAGATTACTGGAGGGACTGGATTTGGGGGCACAATGGACAGACTGTGACTCCTGAAGAAGTTTGCCGTTTGCTGACAAGTTCATAGAATCTGAACAAGTCTTATGACGTCACCAACTGCTACCGCCCCCAAAGGCTCCACGTGTGTTTTCCCCCTGCATTTCAGATTCGAATACCGCGTCGATGAGATTCTCAGACTCTCCTCCCTGCCCAGGCTGTGCAGCTTTTATTGTGTAACTTGTCAGCTCCGGTTCAGACAATCCCTCCCACAGAAAAGGGCAAGGAAGAATACTTTATATCTATATATTAGATTAAGATTCCCAATATATCAGTGAATTAAACTGATTTATAATTGTAGAATTTAGTGTATTATCTTCAATTCATTTAAAACACAAAAATTAAATTTCTTTGAAAACATCTGTAGAATTACATCAGTAAAACATCAGGTTTCATATTCTTTTTCTCTTCAAGGTTTTGAATTTTTTTGCTTCTCAAGTTTTTCCAATTTTATAAAATAAGCATTATTTTTACAAAAGGCAAGGGCTGAAATGTAACATTCTAAGAGATCGACCAAAGGGAACTCCATAGCAACATGGACTTACATCACATCTTAATTGGTGTTCTTTATTGACAGAAGTTATGTCAATAAAATACAGCCACTGAAGTACCTTATTACCTTAAATAAAAATAATTTTCAATGCAAGTGCTCATTGAATATTCTAACATACCCGCCCCGGCACACACACACATACAAATTTAAATATTCTTTTCAGAATCTTAGTCATTCACAAATCTTTTACTGAGTCAAGATTGAGTGAAGGTTAAGAGGAATTTACAATTACATGAAACAAATTTCAAATCTGACATTTTTAGGACGTGTCACTGATGTAGGTTAGCTTTTTAAATCCCTCTAACCTTTCTAATTTAGCCTCAAAAACCTTAAGAAACTTCATATCATTCTTATGACTTTTTAAGTGACAGGTTGAAAATGCTCAGTAGAATGTTCTGCATGGTGTGAGCAATCAAAAAAATGCTCTCTATCTTTATTGAGTAATGACCCTACATAATGTATTATCCTAGCACTGCAAAGGAAATAGAAGTAATAATATAGGATGATTTGTTTTTCTAATGTGATTTTGTAATCAATATTTGTGAAAGATGAGGGATGATGCAAAATTCTATTTTCAGTTGGTTTATCAGCATCTGTGATGTAAATCTATTAACTCATTATCTATTTTCATTTTTATTTATTATAGCATCAGGATAAAAACATTTTGCCTTAGTGGATAGTATAGTATATTGCTGTGTGTGATCATTTAGCATCGTAGACAGCGGTGTTTTGTAATTAGGTGGCGTATGTGAAGAAATATTTGTTTTATGTAATTAGATATTTGAGGGCAATGAGGAGAGATGCTGCCTTTAAATGAAAGATTTGTCCATATCATCTCTTTCTGAGTGTTGAAATTTGCAACTGTTTTAATATAACTTGCTTGAAATATTATAGGTGAAATTTCACAAATCTTCTCAACATTTTATATATGAAGAAAAGACTTATCATTGTCATTCTTGACCTTTGTTCTCTGCTGATGAGGAAATGCTTTATCAAGGAATGGTTACAAGTGACCTTTCTGGATTATATTACATATTTTCTTCTTGAAATAAGTGTGTTAGAGTAGTCACCAAGATTTAGGTCCAGCACATCTATACATACTATTGGGAATCAAGGTTGAAAAGAAGGTGTGCCTTGGTATTGTTTATCAGTGACAACACACCTAGTGTTTTTCAATGACACGTGCGAGTCAAGAGAAGATTAAAAAGCAGGAGGAACCGATTGTAAGGATCTACATATGACCTCCTCACTGGGGGCTGGACAATAGAAAAGTGGGTAAAGGTGACATCGGACAGTATAAGATATGACAAAGTAATAATTTATAAATTATCAAGGGTTCATGAGGGAAGGGGGAGCAGCGGGGGGAGGGGAAAAATGAGGACCTGATGCCAGGGGCTTACGTGGAGAGCAAGTGTTTTGAGAGTGATGAGGGCAAAAAAATGTACAAATGTACTTCACACAATTGATGTATGTATGGATTGTGATGAGTTGTATGAGCCCCCAGTAAAATGATTAAAGAAAAAAAGCAGAATGAATGAAAGTGAAGCGTTCTATGAGCAGTCATTCATCAAAATAAAGAAGTTAGAGGAGGGGAGAGAAAGAGAAGGAAGTACTTCATAATGACTTAGGTGAACGGATTTGTTTATGACTTTCATCCCTCAACACCCAGGTACTTATTGTAGGATGCTGTTTGTGTAGAACACTTAAAAATAATTATCTTCGATGTTATTGCTGTTGAGTGGCATGGAACAGATTTGGACTCATTCTTATTTCACATATACAAAGTAGAACTGGTCCCTAGGGTTTGCAAGATCATGACTTTCTGGAAGCCCATTTCCAGGCCTGTCTTTTGAGGGGCCTCTGGATGAGTTCTAGCCAGCAACCTTCCAGCCACTATACCAGGGATTAGCCATTTGCACTACCTGAGGACTCAATTGTGTTAAATTGAATTAAGGATTTAGAAAAAAAAATATGCACTAACATTTATGAAGCGTAATAAAAGTTATCTTCTGAATTTTTCCTTTACACTTCTATCATAAACCAATAATACATGAGAAGGATCATAGCATGGGGATGCATGGTTCCTTGACCACACATTTTTATACAGTATGGCAGACTTACCATATATACTCGTGTATAAGTCTAGTTTTTCAGCACATTTTTAATGCAGTTTTTGTGGTAAAATTAGGTGCCTCGGCTGATATTCGGTCAGCTTATACTTGAGTATATATGCGGTTTGTGTGGGGGTGATGATGTGAAGAATTTATGGAAGAATACATTCCTATGTAGCTTTGGGCTTTGTTGATACATCTTTTCATGTTCTATTGATGGCAGTGTAGTGAAATAAAATTTCTGAGTATGGCTCTTCTACCCAATTCTCTGTTACTCCTACCAAATGATTGAATGGACTAGTCAAATAGGGCACGTGTAAGACTTTATAGAGAAATTTGGTCAGTTTTCCTTATTGTCCCCGTGGCTATACGGATGTAATAGCTGAGAGAGAACGCTCAGGACAATTGGGAAAGCACAATCCAGACCCCCTGTCTGACGTGGCACCGGCAGAGAGTGGAGGTGCTGGCGGCCCAGGCCTGGGAACTGTGGGACAGCCCCGGAGAAGCACTTCCAAGCCTGGAAGACTGTGAGGCGAAGCGACAGGTGGGAGTCCTGATCTGGGAAGGAAGAGTCCGAAGAACCATGTGGCGGAGAGGCTGAAGAACCACGAGGCTGAGAGGGTGAAAACGAACGACTTCCTTGCTGGCTGAAGAAAGGTGGTACTCAGGACCCATGACTACATCCTTAACTGTTCCCTAACTGTTTACTAATCCTGACTGTGGTAAGTCACTAACTGCCCCAATGAACCCCTATACTTATGAGTATTTTCTGTGAGTTCCACGTGGCCCTTGCAACTTCTTCTAGAAGCCTGCATAGACAGAGTGCTGGAGAAGGAGCAGTCAGTGTCAGCACAGGGAAAGAAGACGGGAGCATGGAGGCATTTCTGATACCTGCCTCCGGGAGACAGGGACGTGAGAGGAGGTCAGATGTGACCCTTCATGCCATTTATTGCAGACAATCACAAAATATTTTCATTTATTTGTGAAAAGAAGATTGATGTATATATTTTTTAAACTTTGGAGCCATTCAGACAAGGATAAAGAAGGATTTTCAAAATATATGTTCAATGAAGATTTTAGTTCCCTCACTCAAAAGATAAAGATGATATAAATAAGGTTTTGCTCTTACCTGTGCTACAGAAAATCTATCCTATTCCTTAGGTTTTCTTGATTCCTCTCTTAAATGAGACTTTAGTTTCCTACCATGGGAACTATTTCTAACGGTTACCATTATTCTAAAAGCTGAGTCAATTCTGGAGTTTCAGAAGTAGATTGACTCAGTTGTACGTATTAACATTTTTTTAAATGTGGGCAAAGCCATCATTCTTAAGATTCTCCACATCTCCACTTCTCATGAAGGACACATTTGGGGCTTAAAAATCCTCAAGTGTGTACTAATTGGTTCAAATCACAGAAAAATAAATATAAGATGGCATTAAAAGTGTCTGGACATGTATGTCATGATAAAACTATGCATGCATTTTTAAATATATTTGAATTAAATAATCTAGAACTAACTTGTTGCATGTCTATAGAGTGTCTGATTTGAGGCACTAAGAAGGACCGGGCATCAGTTTGAAAAGAGCACTTACCAGAGCAACACAAATACTACTAAAATTATGGAGAGAAAAGGTTTTGAGAAATGATGTACAAATGCGCTTTACACAATTGATGTGTGTATGGATTGGGACAACAGTTGTATGAGCCCCTAATAAAATGTTAAAAACAAAACAAAAAAAAACCCCAAATACTACTAAAATTGAAACAAGAATAAACATCAAATTCATAGTGAAACTTGTATGGAGAATGGTGAAGTCTTTGGTACTTTACAAAAAGTTTATGAGGATACTGTCCTAAAGAAATCAGCAGTTTTAAAATTGATAAAGCTATTTTTTGAAGAAGGGATGAGACAGTATTAAAGAAGAATCCTTCAACTAAAAATTATCCACCTAAATTACTGAGAAAGCAATCTTGTTCATCCCTACATTGAAGAGGATCAATGATTAATAGTTGACACAATAGCCTAACACCTGTGTTGCCAAAATGGGCAGTGCCAACTCTGCAGAGTGCTGGATCAATCTGAGGGGACTGACAAAACAGGTAACAAAACTTTATCCTGGATTATGGGCAATAGAAAAATATTTTGAATTGCCTGGGGGATGGGGGTTAGGATTTAATATAGTTTACCATGGTTAAATATAGTTTAATATAGTTAAGTTCCCAGAACACTCAGTTTCTTAGGGATGGATAAGTGGCTTGTATCATCACTTACAAAGGGACCTTGTTGGTGCTTCTGATAAAAAGTTTACATTTTCCAGATTATCCTTTACTTAAATTTTTAAAAATTGTGAATTGAGTACAGGTTTATATTTCAGACAATCAACTCTGCATTCAACAGGTCAAACCATTCATCCACCTGCCCCCTCCTGTGTTCCACTCAATTCCCTCCTCTGATTTCCCTGCTCCATCTTGGGGTCCTCCATCCTCCCTTCCACCCAAATAAATACTTGTCAAAATTCCAGTTCTTTGCTTCATCTTTCCTCCCTTCATCCCCACCGCCTTGAAAGTTGATTCCCTTTGGTGTGAAAGACTTCGTCTAGATTTTTTGTTTTATAGTAGTGATGTCATACAACACTTGTCCTTTTCTGTTTGACTAATTTCAATCTGTATTATTCACCTGTATTATCAACTACCCATAGTGCACTGCTCCACCTCTACGAGCTACAACCACAAATCATTGGAGCTTGGAATGCGTGGAATATGAATCTAGAAAAATTGGAGGTTTCCAAAAATTGAACCCATAAAGACCTACATTCTAGGCATTAGTGACTTGAAATGGACCGGTGTTGGTCATTTTGACTGAGAACCACGATGACACATGCTGACAATGACACAGTCAGGAGGAAGGCAGGCATTCAACGTCAAACAGACATTTCAATATCTTTCTTGAACTAAAACGTCCTTTGTGATAGGATAAGATTTATCCACCTGCAAGAAAGTCCAGTAAATACAATTATGATTCAAATTTATCCACCAACCAGTAAGGCTAGCGATGAAGAAATTGAAGAAATACCAACATCTTTAGTCTGAAATGGGACAACATAATCAGGATGGAAGCACTCACTCAAGTACACCAATACATTTGGATGACAATTACTTGGCCAATTGATTGAAAGAAATCCATATTTGTACCCATTTCAAAGACTAATAGTTGAACAGAATGCTCAAATTATAGAACAATATCATTGCTATCAAATGCAAGTAAAATTTTGCTGAAGATCATCCAACAACATTTGCAGCAGAATATTGACAGGGAGCTGCCATAGTTTAGATTGGGTTTAGAAGAGGACATGGAATATGGGACATCATTGCTGAGGTCAGATGGATCTTGGTTGAAAGCAAAGAATACCAGAAAGAAGTTTACCTGTGCTAAATCGACTATGCCAAGGCATTCGACTGTGTGGATCATAAAGGAACTGTAATTAGCCTTGAGAAGAATGGGAATTCCAGAACACTCCATTGTGCTCATGTGGAACCTGTACATGGACCAAGAGACTTGCTTGCTGAAAGTGTGAGGGATTTCAAAGCACTTGCTGATGAAGGTCAACGATTGCAGCCTTCAATATGCATTACAACTCAATGCAAAGAAAATAAAATCTTCACAATATGATCTATCGGTAGTATCTTGATAAATGAAGAATATTGTTGACTCAGATTTTGTCATCCTTGGATCCACAATCAGTACTCATGGAATCAGCAGCCTGGAGATCAAAGGACACATTGCTTTAGCTAAATCTGTTGAACCAGACCTCTTTAAAGTGTTCAAAAACAAGAACAGTGCCTTAAGGACATTGTGCCTGACCCAAGCCATGGGATTTTCAATCACCTCATCTGCATATAAGATTTGGACATTTCATAAAGAAGACCAAAGAAGAATTGCTTCATTTGACATATGGTGCTGACTAGGAATATTGAAAGTACCAATAAATCTGTATTCCAATTGGAAGAAGTACAGCCAGAATACTCCTTTCAGGCAAGGATGGTGAGACTTTGTGTCATGTACTTCAGACATGTCATCAGGAGAGACCAGTCTCTGATCTCTGGAGAAGGACATCATGGTTAATTAATAAAGTAGAGGTGCAGGGAAAAGGAAGAAGAAGAAAAAGAAGGCCCTGGACAAGATGGATTGACACAGTAGCTGAAACGATGGATTCAAATATAACAACAATAGTGATGATTGCAAAGGACAATACGGTGTCTTGTTCTATTGTATGCAGGATCGCTATAAGTTGGTGCTCATCGGAAGCCAGCTAAAAACAACAATTTCCGTCAGCGTTCTGATCTCCAGATCCATCCTTCATCAGTGCTTCGTGATTTCATCACTGTGTTTTTTTTAAATGATATACAGCATTCTATTGTGTATATACCAAAGTTTGCATTTTTTTCCCCCATCCATTTGTCTACTGATGGAGTTTAAGCTGGTTTTAAACTTGACTATTGTGAATAGTGACACCATGTGTTTTGGAGTGTAAATATCTGTTTCTGCAAGTTCTCATACTTCTTTATGGTACATACTAAGCAGAGTATTACTGGATTTTATGAAATTTCTATTCCAAGTTTTTTGAAGTATTTCCCCATGACTTTCTAAAATGTTTATACATATTTACAGATCCCCATTAGTTTACAAGAATTTTTCTCTGCATTCTATGCAGTATGTTGCTTTCTGTTTGCTTGTTTGTTTTGTATTTAAAATTGGGTTTTCATTATTGGTATAAGGTGATACATCATCATTACTTTGATTTTGATCTCTCAGATAGCTAATGATCTTGAGCAATTTTTTCTTTTTCTTTTTGGCCATTTGAATGTTATTTTTGATTAACTCTTCATGTCTTTCCCCTACTTTTTAATTTGATGACTCATGTTTTAATTATAGAGGTATTTAGTTTTGTCTATGTTTTACAGATTAGTCCTTTAATTTTGGGATGTCCCAATCATCTATTTGGTTGTCTAACATGTACTTTCTCAGTTATGTTGATACTATGTTTTTGCCCTATAGTAGGACCCTTACATAAGTCCTAATACTCTCATTGATGATCTTTTATCTCTGGGGTTTGCATTTAGGTGGTGGATCCATCTTAAATTTGTTTTTGTAAATGGGATTAGGTATGGGTCCTGCTTGAATTGTATGAAATTAGAGATCCAATTTTGCCAATACCATTAAGGGACAACCTCTTCCTGATGTGATGGTTATTGGCCCTTTGTAGGTGGATAAGTTTAGTTTTGAATTCAAGATGAGACTTTCTATTCCAATAAAGAGTTACAGTCTCCACAATGGACAGGGGCAGTTCTACCCTGTGTGATAGGGTCACTGCTTGCACACAGAGTAGATGACCATGAGTCGTGTTGGTGGTGGTGGTCCGGTACTCAACTCTTTTGACTATCAGGATTGGGAAATAGGTTTGTAGGATGGGAAACGAGCTTTGTCGGCTGAGAAAATTGAGTGTAGAATCTCAGTATTTTAAAACTTGTGAGCTAACATACAGTCCATCTTAGGGACTGGCTCTTGTGTCCTGGGAAGAGAATAGACCACATTGCTGTTGGGTGGATTGCTCTGCCTCTGTCTCAGAGGTCAAGGTCACTGTATGATAGGAACATGATCAATCCTACCTCTGGGCCATAATGCAACCACCTTGATAGAGTCATTAATTTATCTAATGGCAAAGAATTTAACATACTATTGAGAAAAGATTATGCAAATATAGTCCAGTTGTGAATTGCAGTCCATGAGCTGTTGATTTGAACCAATTGAATTCTTAAGTGATTGAGTTCTATTTACATTGAGTTCTATTTACATTGATCATGGAGGTGGGTGGTAAGGACAAATTCCTAGTAACATTGATTTACAAAGGCAGATCCTTCCCTATCATAATAAAGCAGGGAGGGTTATATAATAATTTCTACTGTAGCTATCATTGGTCTAGAAGTCATAATCAATGCAAAAAGCCCAAACAGTTTCCAAAACACTACCCTCCCTGCTATTAAGTGCATTTCTACTCCTAGAAGCCCTACAGAACAGAGTAGAAATGCTCCTGAGGGTTTCCAAACAGTAAGTCTTTCTGCGAATAGACAATCTCATCTTTCTACAGAGAAGCTGGTGGGTTTGAGTCCCCAGATGTTCTGGTTTACAATCCAACACAGCCCACCGCAACACCAGAACTCTTACTATGACAACGATGGCAGAAATAAATGTTGATCAAGAGAAAACAATACATTTTCTCTCCTTTTTTTAACTTTTATTTTTTAATCATTTTATTGGGGGCTCATACAACTCATCACAACCCATACATATATCAATTGTATAAATCACACTTGTACATTTGTTACCCTCATCATTCTCAAAACACCTGCTCTCCATGTAAGCCGCTGCCATCAGCTACTCATTTTCCCCCTCCCTCCTGGCTCCCCCCTCCCTCAGGAACCCTTGATAATTTATAAATTATTATTTTGTCATATCTTACATTGTC
>NW_022111368.1:32414122-32508807 GCF_000313985.2 Echinops telfairi
GGCTGGTGTGCTTCTTCCATGTGGACTTTGTTGCTTCTGAGCTAGATGGCTGCTTGTTTACCTTCAAGTCTTTAAGACCTTAGACGCTATATCTTTTGATAGCCCACTCCATCAGCTTTCTTCACCACATTTGCTTATGCACTCGCTTTGTCTTCAGCGATTGTGTTGAGAAGGTGAGCATCATGGAATGCCAGTTTAATAGTACAAAGTATTCTTGCACTGAGGGATTACTTGCGTGGAAGTCCAATGCCCATCTGCTACCTTAATACTAAACCTATAAATATATGCACATAAACCTATTTCCCCATCCTCATATATAAATATGTTTACACATGTGCATGCCTTTATTTAGACCTGAATAAATGCCCTTTGTCTCCTAGCTCTTTCCTCTATTTTTTCTTATTTATATTTATCTTTTAAAGTTCATGGCAGAATTCCATTTTCTTTAGTTTCATTATTTACATCTGTGTACATGTGTCTATAAATCCAAGCCTCACTACACATATTACAGGACAACCAAGTCTCACAACGCATAAGAAAGGGAAAGCATCAAGATTTTTTTTTCACAGAGTACATTTTACTTAATCATGCTCCTTTTGTTCAGTTTTGGAAGTGTATGTGGGCAGATTTAACTTTGTTTTCAAAGCATTGAGATTTTGCTTTCTGGTTGGTACACATCTTTCATATTGCAGGAATGTCAGAAAGAATTACTCATGTTCATGTCCATTGTAATGATATTTGTTATAATGGAAAAATATATGCAATATAAATATCTAGCAACATTTAGACCTTTAGAACCTGGGTTAATGAAATATAATTATGGTAGTTACATAATTTCTTGTCATTATGAGACTAAAGAGTGAAGGGGTAGGGTTTAGTCTGTCATTCAGGTTGCAGCTTAATGACCTCATTTGGAAGTGCAAGGAGATAAATAACTCGCTGGATGCGGGACATACACACACACTCCCTGTGAGACATGTTTGCAGACAAGACATGTGGAGCTACACTATAGCCTTGGATCTGAAGGAGCCACATGGAGACCACTGCCAGCGCTGAGATGCCTCCACTGCCACTGGATCCACAAGATTTTCCACCCACTGGCCTTTGATCTTCCTACATTCAGTGTCATTGCATGTGTTGCATGAGTCTGAAGAGGACTTTATAGATTGGTATCGGATACATGGGCTAATATAGGACTCATGGAGTCGATCTGGATTGGGCTGGGGTGTTTTCTCAATATTCTATTGCTGCTGTATATGAAGTTTTTTCTTATACACATATGAGTGTCTCACAGGATTTGTTTCTCTAGTTTATCCATACTAACACATGTGTATTTAATGAGATATTTTTTGGCAATATATTTTCCCCAAATCATTATTTTAAAAATGTTATTGTTATAGTTTCATATTGTTTTTTAAAGAATATTACAAAATATGTATTTTCTATTATTTCAATAATTAATATATTATTATAAAATATGTTTTTTATTTAAATTATCTTTTGTAAGACAAAAATTATTAGAAAAGAAAACTCCTATACATTCTTCAATAAAATAAGCAATTTTAGTCAAGAAATGTCCAGTTAAATTTCATGGAAATAGTCAGTTTAAACAAAAATGGAGATAAGTATGACTTAAAAAGTAACGTTAATGAAAGCATACCTGGATCAGTGATCAGCAACTTCTTTTACTTCCTTTTAGGTGGAAGATGAAGTGAAACCTCTGTATGATCAAAAATTCAATTTTTCATATGTTTAAGCTATATTGTTCATTATTGTCTACTTTCTGGGCTGTATCAATGAGGACTTAGATAAAATAACTTTTTAAAGGTAAATTCTATATCTTTCATTCAAAGGATCGTGATAGTGTGCATGGTGTGGCATCTGAAATATATCTCTGATCCTTCTGTAGCATCTTCTAAAAAACTGGCTTTACAGCAGTTCTTTACCTGTATCTAAATTAAATACAAAAATATTACAGGCATCTGCATCATCCACCATATACTTATATTGGGTGATATATTGAAAAGCTAAATATTTTTAGAGTCCATTACTATATACTTAAATATTTCTAATAGTATAATATATTTAATATATTTTTACGAACCCTGGTGATATTGTGGACTACACTTTTGACTGTTAAATACAAGGTTGGCTGTTCAAACCCACAAATTGCTTCTTAGGAGGAAGATGAGGTGGTCTACTCCCTATTAAAGATTTACATCCTTGGTAACCTGCATGAACAATTCTATATGGATTTTAGGGCCACTAATAATTTGAATGAACTTTACTAGCTGTGAATTTGGTATATGAGTTAATATTTAAAATATTTAGAGAAACATCTAAAACCAATATTCTAAACTTTCACCTTAGGAAGCAAAGGAAAGAAGAAAAATCAAAGCTAAAAATAAGCAGAATGAATAATAAAAAAGGGAAAGTCAATGAAAATAAATAAGCAATCAACAATATTCATGAAATCAAAATGTTGCCCGAGAAAAGAGTAGTAAAATTGATAAAACTCTAATCAAGATACACAAAAGGAAAGGGAAGAGAACATTTAAAAAGATATATTGAATCAGAAATTAGTAAACTGTCACTCTCTCTCATGGGCGTTAAGAATAGTAAAGCAATACTATTTACAACTTTTTCCAAAACAAGCTTGATGCCATGTATTAATTCTTTGGAATACACTAACAAACCTCTAGCAAGAAATATTATGTAATGTAAATAGCTCTGTATTCATTAAATAAATAATTGATAACCTCCCAGAAATAAAGTAAATAGCCTAGCTGGTTACTGGTGATTTTTGGTCAATATTTAATAAAGCAGGGATGTCATTCTGCACAATCTATTCCAGAAAATAGATGCAGGAGGGACAATATCTAACTCATTCTATGACTTCAACTTTAATATAACACCAAACTAATTAAAGATATTAAAATAAAGGACATATAAGGAACAAACCCCTTTTATATGATCATTGATTTTAAAACTTCATGGAACAGAATCTGAAGCAAATCCAACTTTGTATAAAATAATTATATAACACTACCAAATGGGATGCAGGCTAGCTAAATAGTGGAAAATTCAGTAATGCAAACAAACCATGATATAAAGGGATAAAGAGGAGCAACCATATGATCATATAGAGTGTTCTGAATGAAACATTTACTTTTCCAGCTTTAAAAGGAAAATACATGTTTTCATATTTAAACCTTAATGATAACCTAGTTTGCAAACAAAGTCCATTATTGAAAATGGACATGACTCCTTTATAGATACATTCCCATTCTAGTAACATATATATTATATATGTAATATTAGGGCCTCACTATTAATTTTTTTAGTAAACATTTCAAATGAATGCTGTCACATATTAAAATAGTGAAACACATAGCATTGAAAGTGATTGTATCACTTTCAATTTTATCAAATGTCATTGTTACAATATAAATTATCTTTGTTCATTTAAGCTGTAGTAAATGTATATGCAAATGTAACACTAAATTCCATCCTGATATGCACACCAAATAAGTAGAAACCAGTGTCTGATGTCTTTGAACACACACATTATACCTGGCTCTTAGGGGATTGTTGGAGCCAAGTGTCCAACTACACAGTCACAAAACCAAACAGCAACCACATTTTCCAGCTGCTGATCGGCTCAGGGTGAGAGTTCACCTCCTGCTACTGAATTGATTCTGACTCCAGGACCTCACGGAGGACAGAGTAGAATTGCTCCTTGAAGTTTCAAGACTGGGATTTTTATGGGAGACGATAGCCCAATGTTTCTCTTATTAAGTCATTGATGGTTTTGAACATCTGACCTTGAGGTTAGACCCCAACAGGGAATCAAATTGCTATGGACCTGATAAGAGTTTCAGGAATGGTGAAATCTATACTAGAATAATTTCTCTTCGTGTTTTAGAGCCAATGGCAATAAATTGTTTGACCTCTGCCACATTAGACTGACTTGTAGACAGGAAGCAAAGGAGGAGAAAGAGGCGCAAGAAGAGGTAAGGGAAGTGAACACAGAGAAAAAGAGAAAGTGGGTGGGAAGGAGGATGAGCTTTCTGAGGAGGAGGAGACACTCAAGAAAGAGAATGGCTTGGATATAATTGCAAATATGTTTCACATTATTGAGTGTTTTTGCTTCTAATTCAGTCCTTATATTTGTATTTTATTTGATTATACAGAGAAAATCACCATCATTTAATTTGATCCAATGTACAGTTGATGACTACACAATATTTGAATTAATCAGACCTAGTGGGGTTTTTTTTCAATTCTCCTTAAATTTTTATTGAGAAATAGGAGGAAACATATAGAGCAGGTCATGGTTTTACGTTCAGCAATGTACACATTTAGATTCAATTCATTCATTGCCATCCATTCAATGTAACCACCATCCCACCACCTCCCTCTTTCCTAACACCCTGAGCTTTGTTTTTTGTTAATAATATTTTTATTGACATATTACTTCTTCCAAATGTATATATATATATATATCCCTTCCCTTCCCATACAGTTCCCCTGTTCAGTCCCATGGGTGGGGCTGTACAATCGTGAATAGAATCATGTCCTTTCTCCCTCTCGTCCCCCTCTCCCCCTTCCTGTACCCTCAGAGAATCTTTCCACTTGTCACTGTCTCTGAGGGGTCCTCCATCTTGACTACCATGTACCGAGGGATCTTAATGGACAAATGAACATATGCACATCTAACATGACCAATGAGGTATATCACGTAAGGACCATAATAGTAAGGGAGGGAATGAAAGAGTTAGAGGATAGTTATGTGGTTCATCGGTGCCATACTGCACCCAGGATTTATCCACCATTTCGTGAGGTCCTGGAACTGTCCAATTGTCCTGCTGGTGGACTTTGAGTCTTCACTACATCCATTTCCCTTCTTATCAACTTGAATGCTTGTTTTTTAATACCTCTTCCCATCGACACCTCCAGATCACATAGTCTGGTGTGCTTCTTCCATGTGTGCTTTGTTCCCTGCTAGATGGCCGCTTCTTGAACTACAAGCCTTTAAGACTCCGGATACTGTAGCTTTGATACCCAGGCACCATCAACTTTCTTCACCACATTTGTTTATGCACCCGTTTGGAGATCAGAGATTGTGTCAGGGAGCCGGGTGTCATATAATGCAGGATTATTAGAACTTGTAATGTTCATTACAAAAACCATACTTATAATCAGGTAAAATTTAAGTAGAGGCCCAAAGTTCATCTGCTTCCTTGTTGCATTTACGTAAATAAAAAATACACACATTCATATATTGGGTTTTGTTTTTCTCTCCTATACTACTATTATGCCTGCCTGTCATTCACCTCTTAGTACTTTTCTCAGATATAATTTGATTGTTCAAACATGCCCAGAAAAGCCAACACCCTCCTCACAGTCCATTTTAGAACTCTCACTATGTCTCTGTACCAATTATGGGTGGCTCCTTACTCAATCTCCAATCCTCCCTCCCCTGTTGACCGCCCCCCCCAAAAAAATACCATCATCCAGTAGCTGTCACTGTAAGACTGCCCATCCTGCACTTCATGTATAGATCAACACCAAAAACCAAGTAGTAACAATAATAATAAAATAAAACATCAACAGTAACAACATGCGGATAGCCAGGAGACTCAAAGGGACAGTGGCATACAGCAGCATTCATGTCCAAAAGGCGGATTTCCCAGAAGTCCACGTTGCTCTTCCCGCAGTTCGGGACTGAGCGGTCTCATGCCCGCCCCTCTCCCAACCTACCCCCGCCCCCCATTTATGCCTTAGACTTTCAGTGTGGCCCCCTTGTGAATAACCCCCAACCAGTTCAGGTGGGGTGCCAAATGCTTTCCCTGGATCAGAAGCCTACAATTGGGGTTCCTCAGTGACTACCTGGCTTTGCTCCCATCACCAGCCCTTCAGACTTAGTTTCACTATGTGTCTCACACAATTATTTCAGCAGTATCCTGACACATTATTTTTCTTGATTTCTTAGCAGATAAATTTGCCATTTCCCCCAAAAATTGTAGTCTCCTGTTAGTTACCCTTTCTCCTTAAAAGAGTATTCCTATTACCTATAGTTCCATTTCCCCCTTTCTACGAGATCTTCTCTGGTTGTTTTAAAATATGCATATAAATCTTGCCCACAAATCTGAAATATACACACAATGAAAATCCCTAAATTCTACCTCTCCTCTTTTAGATTCCATGTTATCTTGATTCTTCCTCTATAACTCATTTTCTTGAATAATAATAAAAAAGCCTCTTGTTCATGTTTTATTCTTGTCCCCAAGTTACTAAAGTCATATTCCATCAATCTTGCAGAAAAGTCATGTTTTTTCTTTTTTTAAATTATTTTACTGAGGGCTCGTACAATTTTTATCAGTCCATACATACATCCATTGAGTCAAGCACATATGTATACCTGTTGCCCTCATCAATCTCACAATATTTGCCCTCTACTTTAGTCCTCAATATCATTTTCTCATTTTCTCCCTCCCTCCTCCCTCCCCACTCCCTCCTGAACCCTTCATAATTCATAAATTATTATAGGTTTGTCATAAGTTACACTGTCCAACGTCTCCATCTGCCCTCTTCTCTGCTGTCCATTCCCCAGGGAGGACTCTATACTTAGATTGTTGTAATTGGTTCCTCCCTTCTACCCTGCATCCCCTTCACCCTCCAGGCCTCGCCCCTCTCACCACTGGTCCTGAAGGAGTCATCTATCCTCGATTCCCTGTGTTTCAAGTTGCTCTCTGTACCAATGTACATCCTCTGGTCTAGCCAGATTTGCAAGGCAAAATTGGGATCATGATATTGGGGTGGAGGAAGCATTAAAGGACTAGAGGAAAGTTATATGTTTCATCGTTGCTACCCAGCACCCTGATTGGCTCCACTCCTCCCCAAAACCCCTCAGCAAGCGGGTGTTCAGTTGCTACCCGATGGACTCTGAGTCTCCACTCTGCACTCACCCACCTTTACAATGAACAGTCATGTTTTTAATGACAATCTTATTGATAATTTCAAGTGAATTTTTTTCAATGCTCTTCTTGTGTAATAATTTACAGTCTTTGTCACTGTTGATCATCTGGTGGAAATCTAATTCTCTTCGGGGATAAATAACATTCTCTTCTAATTTTCTTCTCTCTCTAGGTACTTTTCAGTTATCTTTATTGGCCTGTATTTTTTTTTTTAATGTTGAGTGTTCCTATTTGTATTTTCAAGATAACTATTCAGCGATTTCAATTTTTACTGTGTGTGTTAGGCAGGGTTCTTCAAAGGAACAAAACCAGGACAGTTAGGAATATATATATGCAAATATATATTTATTTATTTATACAGTGAGAAGGGATATAATAACTAGTTAGTTCACATAGCAATACAAAGGGTTCAGTTGAAGTCACTTTCATGGAATAGTTAATATACTGAAAGTCCTTCAACTGATGCAAGCTGTCTGTCTAAGGTCACGGGGGCAGTAAGCAGTCTGCCTTGAGACAAGACAGGCAGTCAGACCCACAGTCAACAGACAGCAGAGTGGGACAGCCGTAGTCAGTAGCACTAGCAGCTTAGTGAAGCAGGCCCTCAAACTTAAGCGATGTACACACCAGCAAGCACAACCAAGCATGTCTAGAAGGAGCAAGCTCTAGTGACAGGATCCACTAGGTGGCTAGGTCCACAGGTATTGCAGCACATGAATGATACAAAGAACTAGCTCAAGCAACAGCATGTTGGTGATCATCAGGGAAGAAAAGAGAAAAGATGAGATGCTGGCTTCAAAAAGTATTTATCTTGGTTGCCCTCCCATCAGGCTATGACCTGATAAAACTACATCCACATGCTCTTATGGAGGCCTAGTTGGCAAAATACACCTATCAAAGTACACCACTTGCCAACTTGGCACTAATATACAATTCTTCAGCCACATATGACTTCCAGGCATTTATTAAAGTATGCTTACACCTGACATCATATAGCTAGCATACATATACATGAAAACACACTGAACCTGTTTGTATCTGGTAATAGTATACATGAACAAGGGAAATATATTCAATAAGCACATATAAAGAATACAGACAATCACAAACCTCATTTTTGCAATTGATCATGTGGTCGTAACTGAGAGATAGAACTAACTTCCTCTACTACTCTTTTGCCCTCGGCTAGCTCCACAGCTGGCCATGGTTCATTGCCTGGTGGGATGACCCAGACCTTCATTCCTGAGGGGTCTGTGACATTAGAAGTCATGTCAGAATTGGGTTGCTGTAGTTTACCATTTACTGTAATTACAGGGTGTGGTACTACTTAGAGACAGCCTAGGGGGGCTCCTGGATTCTGGACATATTCTTCATTACCTCCACTATGTAGTGCCATTCCAATTTTCCCTTGATAATCAGGATCAATCACACAACTCAGTACAATGACACCCTTCCTGACCAGTGGATCCAAAGGCAAGAGAAGCCCCAAATGGCCAGAGGACATTCTTAGTTGCCTATTCAGTGGAGTCAGTGCTGTGTTTCCAGGTGGGAGAGTTCCCTCCTTCAGAGCGAGGACCTCCAGGTCTGAAGAGCACAGGGTCGCTAGGACAGCAAGCAGAACTGCTACTGGTGGGTCACTAGGAGTAATATTGAGTGGTGTCACTTCAGCTTTCACCCCTTGGTTCTGAGACACCCAAATCCTGGCTATTTGAGACATATTTGCTGTTGGTTAAGAGCATATACAGCCCCCTTGAGAACATTGTCCAAGCCTGCAAGGTGTTGCCACCTAGCTGGTGCCCTAACTGTGTCTTTAGGAAGCTATTCCATCATTCTATCAAGCCAGCTGTTTCAGAATGATGAAGAACATGGCGAGACCAGTGGACTCCATGGTTGTGGTCTGAATGCCACACTTCATTTGCTATGAAGTGAATTCCTTCATCTGAAGTAAGGCTGTGTGGGATGCCATGCCATTGGATAAAATATTCTGTAAGTCCACAAATGGTAGTTTTGGCAGAGCATAGCATACAAGGAAGGCAAATCCATATCCAAAGTAGGTGTATATTCCAGTAAGAACAAAACCATGCCCTTTCCATGATGAAAGTGTTCTTATGTAATCAACCTGCCACCAGGTTTCCTGTTAACCTCCTGAAGGAATTGTCCCACATCCTGGACTCAATGTTGGTTTCTGCTGCTGACAAATGGGGCACTCAGCAGTGGCAGTGGCCAAGTCAGCGTTGTTGAGTGGAAGTCCATTTTGCTGTGCCCACGCATTCCTCCATGCCTGCCCACATTACCTCTTTGTTCATGTGGCCCTGGCTGAGGAAAGAGGAGGACTTGTCTCCACAGCACGTGTCATCTAATTCACTTAATTGGTAAACTGATCCTCTTCAGTGAGCATTCATATGAGACATAATTATCTTGAATTTCTTTGCCCATTCAGACAGGTCTATCCACATATCTTTTCCTCACACCTTCTTGTCACCATTTTTCTAATCATGTTCCTTCCAATTTCCTGGGCATCCAGCCAAACTATTATCCACAGCCCATGAATCTGTATACAGTCTAACCTTTGACCATTTCTCCTTCCAGACAAACTGAACGGTCAGGTGGACTCCTTAAAGTTCTGCCCATTTGGAGGATTTCCCTTCACCACTGTTCTTCAGAGAGCTCCCAGAAAGGGGCTGTATTGCTGCTGTTGTCTGCTTATAAGTGACACCGGCATATCCTGCAAAGCCATCAATAAACCAAGCATGGCTTTTCTGTTCCTCAGTTAAAGTATGATAAATATGGTAAGGAAATCCCCAGGAGGCCATAGGTGCAGACTGGGAGAAGGATGGTACTGTGACAGGAGTGGAGACTGTGGGCATTTTGGCCACTTTTTAATACAGATTACTTGTACCTTCAGGTCCTGCTCTAGCCCAATCTCATATATACCACTTCCATTTAATGAGGGAGTATTACTGTGCACAGCCATCTTTATGACTCTGGGCCAGACAATACCCAGTTCATGATGGGCAGCTTAGGTCTCATTGTGGCTTGGTGGCCCAGGTGAGGTGTTGTTCAGTCTCAGTGAAGGCCCAGTTAGAAGTCCAAAGCTATTCTTCAAAAAGGGAGTAGTTGCCTGTAAAGGATAGGATAATTTTATTCCAAAAATCCCAAGGCCTGCCAAAGCATCCACATGGCATCTCTATCCGTGAGTGACACCTTGAGCACCATTGGGTGAGCTAGGTCATATGGTTCCAGTGGCAAAGTAGCTTGAAGGGCACTCTGAACCTGTAGCAGAGCCTTTTCTTGTTCTGGGCCCCACTCAAAATTGGCGGCCTTTCGGGTCACTTGAAAATATTTTGGAGTAACACACCAATAAATGTAGGATACGTTGCCTCCAATATCTGGATGTTGTACCTCCTGTTTAGTTGTGGAGGGTCCAGATGCAATAGCTTATTCTTCATTTTAGTAGGAATATCTCAACATGCCCCACACCACTGAACCCCTGGAAATTTTACTGAGGTGGAGGGTACCTGCAGGCAGATGTTGTACCAATGAATTTAGAGTCTTTGATAAATCTTCCTTAGTGGGTCAAATCAACATGTCATTAATACAATGGACCATGTGACATTCTATGGAAGAGACAGGCGATCAAGCTTCCTTCAGACTAAATTATGGCACATGGCAGAAGAGTACCCCTGGGGGAGAGTTGTCAAAGTGCATTGTTGCCCCTGCCAGCTGAAGGAAAACTTATTTTGGTGGTCCTTCAAGATAGGTATTGAGAAGAAGACTTTGGCCAGATCACTAGCTGCATACGAAGTACCAGGAGAAGTATTAATTTGCTCAATCAATGAAACCACTTCTGGAACAATAACTGCATTTGGAGCCAGCACCTGGCTAAGTTTATGATAATCCACCATCATTCTACAAGATCCATCTATTGGCCAAATAGGTGAGTTAAATGATGATGTGAAAGGAATCACCACTCCTGCATCCTTCAAGTCTTTGACGGTGGTGTTAATCTCTGCAATCTCCCCAGTAATGCAGTCTTGTTTTCAATTTACTATTTTCCTAGGTAATGTCCGCTCTAATGGTGTCCACTTGGCCTTTCCTATCATTATAATCCTTATTCTACATTTCAGGAAACTAATATGTGGTTCTGCCAGTTACTAAGTGTGTCTATTCCAATGATGCATTACAGAACAGGTGAATGTAATGACAGAATGTATTCCGGGCCTCACTAGACCCCTGTGAAGCATCTTGAGCTGAAATTCCATTAATAACTTGACCTCCATATGCCATTTTCCTTCTATAATAATATTCACATTTTCACATTCCTAATTTTAACTTATATAATTATAAAGATGATTTTTTTTTCAATAAGTGAAATGTCATGTGGGTTACTCAGAATATCATCTCCAAATCTCTGAAACGACATACTTTACATCTTCCACATACTACCAGCTGTTATGGTCTCTTCTCAGTATAAGTCCCTCCACTTACAATTTTCATTCTCAAGAGAGGTCATTGTTGTTGTTAGGTGCCCTTGAGTTGATTCTGAGTCATAGCGACCCAGTTTACAACAGAATAAAACAGAAATACATCGTGAATCCTCTTGATTGTTTCAGTCCCATCATATGATTTTCTTATTCAAAGTGACCAATGCCAGTCCTTTTCAGTTTACTAACACCCAGAATATCAATCTTTACGCATGCCATTTCATTTTTAACAACTTCCAGGTTTCCTAAATTTATACTTTGTACATTCTGAGTTCCAATTATTAAGTGATTTATACAGATTTTTTTCTCATTTCAAGTTATGCTCCATAACAAATGAAGGTCCTGAAAGCTAAGGACTGCAGGCTTTACTCTTTCCACGTCATTCCTTCTTCATAGTCTGTTGTTAGACTGGCTGCTCTGCTGAAAATTCTTCACTTTGGGTGACCCTGCTGACATTTGAAATACTGGTGACATAGCTTCCAGCATCGCATCAGCACATAAGCCACCGCAGAACAGCAAACTGGCATATAGGTAACAAGATAGTTACAGACCTTCAATTTAATAAGCACCCAGAGAGTTTATCTAGACTCCTCCCACCCTATCACAATCCCACATTTTTAAGTTAGAAAGTGCACCAGAATTTTTCCCTTCTAAAGATGACGTTGATCTACTTCCATAGTAACTTACAACTCAGATTTGAATTCCACCATATATACTTTGACTAAACAATCTATCTTGTATTATTCAGTAGGTTTAATCTTTCTCTTTTGTAATTCTTATAATGGCATGTCCAACATAAAATTATACAATGGATACCCAATTCCGTTGGGTAGAACAATTTTGATGTTGGTAATATTGGTGGTAGCTCTTTTGCAGTTGGAGTATAACTATGCCTCTCCCAGCCCCAACCCTGCCCCAAGTCTTTATACATTTATACATATATAGTGACTATATATAATATATAAATATATATATATTACCTTGTTTATACTAGTATTATATGCTTCTTATATTCTCCACTGGACAGTAGATTCTAGGTGAACATACACTATGTCAGGCCTTTATATCAAGTCTCAGCAAGTAACTCAGTCACTGGCAGCTCCGTAATGGGAAGACAAATGAATGTTGACAATGACTGACATGCTATTGTTCATCCATTTGTTAGCTATAATAGTCACTGTGATATCACTAAAAGATTAAAGAGCAGGGAAGGAAATGGAAGATATTTACACATAACATTCAGGTCTATCTGTCATTAATATTTTGGTGCATATTAGGCATTTACTTCTGCACATATGACATAAAATGAAAAAGTAGCTCACCAGGCATATGTAAAATTATTTAGCTCACTTGAAAATTAAAACAACATTTAGTACCTTTATGAGGAAATTAATTCCTATAATGAATTTAAAATCACTATTTTAAGTTCTGCATTTGGAAAATGTAAGTATAAAGGTGTTTAAAGAACTTAAAGAAAAAACAAATTAATCATTTTCGTTCATTCTCTCCTTTGACTCCTCTCTCTAAAGAGACAGTTTTAAAATATTAACATTTTTATTAATGACTAACATATCACACAATTCTGTGGTTTACACCTCTGACAAGGACAATCAGTCTAAAACGTGTCTTCTTTCTTTTACTCTTTATTACTAGCTGACCATTGCCTCTAAATTTCCCTTGCCAGACCTATTAACCCAGCTACTGTCCCTATAGATCTGGTGATCCTGGATTTCTTATAAAGAAAAACACCACAAAATACTTTTCAAAATGTCAACATATTAAAAGATACATATTTTGATTAAACTTTCCATGATAACTAAGCTTCCACACCCAGCAGTGACACTCTATAGTTCTTTAATCCATAACACATTCTGCATTTAAATAACTCATCTATTTGGCCGGAGGAGGAGAGGAATGAGTATACCTGGTAGAAGGAAAACAGGAGCAGGTGAGAGGAACGGGAACAACAGCAACACAAACAGCTCTTTGTAAATTGTAAATAAGATCTGGTAGATTCACTATCTGCCAACACTCCTTATTTTGTGAATCTGCCCTTCTCTCAGCCCAGACTCCCTTCTGATCTTTTAGAGTTCAAAGGCTTCTGCTCAAAGCACTTAAAGTAAATTCCTCTACTCATCGATTTGTGGTTTCTTTTTAAAGAGCTCACAATCCAACACTTTGTTATCATTGTATTCAACCAACATCTAATTTCATCTGTCAGTGCCTAGGGAGTTGTCAGTTTCTTGCAGTCAGTTACTTATCTTTTACTAATTGCAAAATAAAGATACTGCTTGCCCTTCCTTCTCTCCCACAGGGCTTTCCCATAATCAGCATAATACACTCAAGAAATCTTGGTGGCTTCTTGAGCTACCTGTTGGGCTTCTAACCAAAGAGCAGCCCTTTGAATCCCCCAGTTGTTCTGTGGCAGAAACTCCTAGGGAGCACTTCCCCTCTGCCGACTTGCACAAATCAAGCGGAAGGCAGCGGGTTTCAATTTATATAGTACACTTCAAGATCTACGACTGTTTATTCCGTTGTGTTTATTTAAAAATTGACAATATCTAAGGGCACTAAGATTTGAAAATGTGTTTAAGAAACAACTTTGCTTCCCCATGAACATTCCCTTCTTCCTATCAGCATCCTACAGCCCAGCATTTAGTCTTTCTTGTGCAGGGATCAAATGGCATAGTGATCAGCATGTTCAGCCCTACTTCTTGCCCAGTTGGTCTGTAAATTAAACATTATTTTATTTTGATGAAGCTCTGGTTCTATTTTTACTTATGTCTATACTTAAATTGTCTGTCTTTCTCTTTCAGATGCAAAGATAGTAAAAGGAATTGTGGTTTTATTAGTAGACCCAGTCCAGAAACAGATGTTCTTGAAGTCTTCCAAGAAAAGACAACCTTGGAATAGTTGCAAATGCTGTTCTTACTCTGGAGAAAGTGGAGGCAGACATTCAGATAATGAAAACTCAGTTATACTCTTAGCTATGTTTTGCATTTTCCCTAATGATGATCTCACAATGACAAAAATTCTGTAACAACAAAATAACTGTCAGTGTAAAATTAAGGATGATGGTAAAGATTTTGAGGACTTGTTGCATTCTTCAAATATGTTATGGACATTTTGGCATTTTGTAACCATGCTGTCTTCATGAAACCCGCACTCACTCTATCCCTCTCTTGCCTTTATTTAAACAGCAAGCAACAGAAATTCTATTGTTTAGATCTTCCTGGAGAACTTATATTTTGTTCAAATACATAATAAATTAAGGTAAATAAAATCATATGTGTGTGTGTGTGTGCTTGTGTGTGTGTATGTGTGTGTATGTGATCCCATGGTCCCACTCAATCATATTAGGGGGAAGAAATGAAAATTCACAGGGACCAAGTAATTTATTCCTAATCACCCAAAGGTCAGTATCATAAGATCTCAGAATTTAATGTCCTGAATTTCAGGATAGCCTTCCTTCTGTAAAATTAAAATAACTCCAGAAATTACTATTCATCAGTTTGACAATTTTGACTGTGTACAGGGTTAAAGAATTAGATGATTTAAAATTTTCTGAGTGTCTAATATACATGCAACAAAATACATCAGGCTCCTGAGTTAGTTCACTAAAAATAGTGATGTCCTCCATAATGTTCAACTTTGAAATCCTTTCTTCTCTTGACACTGTTGACAACTAACATTACCATGAATAGGAAAAAAATATAATTTTCTGTATTAAAAATACTTAGGGTACTCATAGCTGCTTTCTTTGTATTAAAATAACAATTTCTTTAGTTTGGGTCTGTAGTCCACAAGTGAACTGTTGATTCATGAGAAGTTATATAAATTTAGCAATATCTTGAAATTCCTTATGAATTTTATAAGCATTATAGAATAACTATGAGTATTATCCATTGCACAATAGCTCCTGAGAAATAATTGGCTTGCCTTATGAAACCTGTAATTTCTCACAAAAGGGAAATACCCTGAAGCAATTTCACACCATCTTCACATATGCTCTGCCAAGAGTTTTATAACAGTGAACCATACAGCATAGAGCTCTAGCAATGTAATTAGATTTCCATTTTATAACTGAATATGCTGATTTCATTGGAAGGTATTTAATGATATATTTTTCTTATTATGACAAAATGTCATGGTTAGGGTTTGGAGAAGTTGACTTACAATTAATTAGACAGTTTTAGGTAATGCCATTGAGACAAAAACCTTGTGGAGTTCCCATTGAGATGCAATGTGGCCCACTTACATAAATCTCAAGATTAGTGATTCCTTTCTTCTTTAGAAGACACCTCTAGGCTCAAAGTATATCAAGTAGTTAAATGAAAGAAGAAGGGACCCATGGTATAAGGACTCTTGTAAGGCTGGGTAGATGGTTTGATGATTCATGCAGTCTAAAATTCCTGAGATGGTTCACTAAGTAAAATTTAGTGTCTCTTTAGGGATAGATATGGCACAGCTGCATATTATTATTACAATCTTCTCATACAGATAAAACAGGGTTTTCAGTCCCAAATTCCCTATGATGCATTATGTGATTTTCATTGGAAAGACCTGACATGCCAGTATTGGTAGGGAAGTGAGGGAGATCAAGGAGCAACTCTGCTGGTGTGGTTATGGGTTAGACTGCTAAGTTCAATGTCAGTAGGTTGACACTACCAGCTGCTATACTGGAGAATAATGAGGGATTTTTCCCCCCATAAAGAGTTATGATCTTTTCCTTTCTTATTTTTGTTGGCCTTTGTCTTTTCTTTATTTTTCCATTTCTTTTTTGAATTATTTCCAGGATATGAAATCCTTCCTTTGCTTAGGCTTTTTGCACTTAACAATGCTTGAAGCTATGCATGATATTTGAGGAACTCCTCAGAAATGGGGCACCAGGCCCTGCTTCCTCGTCAGTTCTTAGTCTGGACTCTGCTGAAACCTGTTCACTTTGGGTGACCCTATTGGCATTTGAAATACCAGTGACATAGCTTCCAGCATCACAGAAACACACAAAACACCGCAGTACTAACAGATGACCAACAAGGGGTGCTTAGCCAGAAACAGTGCTCTGGGAATTGATGGAACACCCATTGGAGTATCTCAGAAAGCTGAAGAAGCACTGGAAGCACTCACTTGCATAGCCAGGAAATTTGGAAAACAGCTATGTGGCCAACTAACTGGGAGAGATCCATATTTGCGCCCATTCCAAAGAAAGATAACACAATGCAATGCTCAAACTATAGAATGATATCACTGATATCACACACAAGTAAATTTTTGCTTAAGATTATCCAAAAAGAGTTGCATCAGCACACTGACAGAGGACTGCCAGAATTTCATACCAAATTTAGAAGGGGACGTGGATCAAGGGATGTCATTACTGATCAGATGGATCTTGGCTCAAAGCAAAGAATACCAGAAAGATGTTCACGTGTGTTCCATTGACTATTCAAAGGCATTTTCCTGGGTAGACCATAATAAACTGCAGATAAACTTGAGAAGAATAGGAATTCCATAACACTTCCTTACGCTCACTTGGAAATTGTCCATGGAGCAAGAAGTAGTTGTGTGAACAGAACTAGGGAATACTGCATGGTTTAAAATCAGGAAAGGTGGGCATCAGGGTTGTATCCTCTCACCATACTTGTTCAATCTTTATGCTGACCAAACCGACAGATAAACTAGATTATATGAACAATCTTGCCTGCACAAAGTGAGGGGGAAATGGATGCACTAGCTAGTGAAGACCAAGGTTTGCAGGCTTCAGTCGGGATTACAACTCAATGTAAGGAAGACCCAAATCCTCACATATTGACCAATAGGTAACACCCTGAAAATGGAGAAAAAGATGAAGTTGTCAAATATTTTATGTTGCTTGAATCTATAAGCAATGCTCATGGAAGCAGCAGTCATCAAGACTTATGACATTAGGTAGATCTGCTTCATACGACTTGTTTAGTGTATTGAAGAGCCAGGTTGTTACTCTGAGGACTGAGGTGCACTTAACCTGAACAATGTTATTCTCCATTGCATCAAACACGTGAAAGTTGGGCTTTGGATAAGGAAGACTGTTGAAGGATATATGCATTTGAATTGTGGCGCTGCTGAAGAATGTTGCAAGTACCATGGACTGCTAAAAGGACAAATCAAAGTATACAGGAAGAAGTAAGGCCAGAGTGCTCCTTAGAGGGAAGAATGGCAAGACATTGTCTTACATACTTTGGACATGTTGGCAGGAGTAAATAGTCCCTGGAGAAGGACATTATGTATTGTAAATTGGAAGGGCACCGAAAAAGAGGAATGGATTTAGCGTAGGAACAATTATGAGGATGGCAAAAACACCTGTGCAGTGCCCCGGGCTTGTTTTGAGACTGTAACTGTTTATGGGAGTAGAAGAAAGTCTTCTCTTTCTCCCACAGAGAGGCTGGTGGTTGCAAACACCTGATCTTTAGGTTAGCATCCCTCTTGGCCTAGTGGTTAACTTTCATGCTGATAACCTTAGGGTCAGCAGTTTGAAGCCAGTAGCCATGCCACAGAGAGCAGATGAGGCTTTCTACTCTTGTAGGTGGCCTACAAGAAAAATGGATTGTTTCCTAGTCTTGAATTTTAAGTCTGAAATCAGGGTGTCAGCAGGGTCAACTAGGAATGATTAAGTCTTTTCTCTCCTAACCTCTGGTAACCCAGGCATTTCTTGGCTTTTAGATGCTATTTAACACCATCTCTGACCCCATACACCACAATCATCATTTCACTGTTGCCTGTGTCTGTGTCTCTTCTCTCATCCAAGGACATGGGCTTCAATTGGGGTAGGACTCATTCAATGTAAAATGAATTCAACACATGTTCAAAAGACTCAATTTCCAAACCAGGTCACATTCACAGGTACCAGTTTTGGATGTCAAAGTATCTTTTTTTTTTTTATCATTTTATTGGGGCTTCTACAATTCTTATCACAATCCATACATCCATCCATTGTGTCAAGCACATTTGTACATTTGTTGCCATCATCATTCTCCAAACATTTGCCTTCTACTTGAGCCCTTAATATCGGCTCCTCATTTTCCCCCTCCCTCCCTGCTCCCCCTCCCTCAAGAACCCTTCATAATTCATAAATTATTATTATTTTGCCATATGTTGCACTGTCTGACGTCTCCCCTTGCCCACTTCTCTGTTTTTCATCCCCCAGAGAGGAGGTTATACGTAGATTCGTGTAATAGGTTCTCCCTTTCCACCCCACCTTCCCTCCACCCTCCAAGCATTGCCATTCTCACCACTTGTCCTGAAGGGGTCATCTGTTCTGGATTCCCTTTATTTCCAGTTGCTATCTGTACCAGTGTACATCCTCTGGACTAGCCAGATTTGTAAGGGAAAATTGGGATCATGATAGTGGGGGGGAGGAAACATTTAAGTACTAGAGGGAAGTTATATGTTTCATCATTGCTACCCTACACCCTGACTGACTAATCTCCTCCCCACAACCATTCAGTAAGGGGGTGTCCAGTTGCCTACCGATGGGCTTTGAGTCTCCACTCTGCACTCACTGTAATTTACAGTGATATGATTTCTTGTTCTTTGATGCCTGATACTTGATCTCTTTGACGCCTCATGGACACAGTGTGGTGTATTTCTTCCATGTGGGCTTTGTTGCTTCTGAGCTAGATGGCTGCTTATTTACCTTCAAGTCTTTAAGACCCCAGATGCTCTATCTTTTGATAGCAGGGTACCATCAGCTTTCTTCACCGCATTTGCTTATGCACACGTTTGTCTACAGTGATCATATCAGGAAGGTGGGCACCCACTGATATGATTTTTTGTTTTTGATGTCTGATACCTGGAGTGTTTCTTCCATGTGGGCTTTGTTGCTTCTCAGCTAGATGGCCACTAGTTTACCTACAAGCTGTTAAGACTCCAGACACTATATATTTTGATACCTGGGTACCATCAGCTTTCTTCACCACATTTGCTTATGCACACATTTGTCTTCAACGATCATGTCGGGAAGGTGTGCATCATGGAATGCCAATTCTTGCATTGAGTAAGTACTTGAGTGGAAGTCCAATGTCCATCTGCTTCCTTAATACTAAACCTATAAATATATGCATGTAGATCTATTTCCCCACCATCCTATATATATATATATTTACATATGTACATACCTATATTTAGACCTCTATAAATACCCTTTGTTACCTAGTTCTTTCCTCTATTTCCTTTTACTTTCCTCTTGTCCCACTATCATGCTCAGCCTTCATTTGGGTTTCATTAATTTCTCTCGGTTACATTGCTCTTGCTGAATCCCTACCAGGCCTCTCGCACCCTCCTTGCCACTAATTTTGGATCACTTGTTGCTCCCCTGTCCCCGGGTTATAGGTACATATGCTAATTAATAAGGAGCCTTGGTAAGTCCATCGGTTAGGAATTGGCTATTAACTACAAAGTGAGTGGTACAGTTCCACCAGCCACACCACAGCACAAAGATAAGACTGAGTGCTCATCTATATAAAGTTAGTATATTTAGTGTATATATATATTACCGTTGATTAAGCAACATGTCATTGTTTACTACATATGCTCACCATGAGTATATCCCCAAAACAATCCATTTCACAATACTTCCTGATGTTTGCAGTGTAGTATGGTAGAATAATCAATAAATAGAACTATTAACATTCCTAACATCCTGATGTTGGAAGCCCTGAGCATTTGAGTCACGTATAATTTATCATGCCACTTTGCATGAAGAATATTTACCAAAAAAATAATGGAATTCTCTAATGAGAAATATTGGTATAGTTAATCCTGCATTTTCTTTCCTACATTTTTTTTTTTTAAACAGGAAGGTTAGAATATTGGGTCAAATGGTTTCTACCAACATTTGTCAAGTTTTATTTTTTTGATCTGACCAAAATGTGAATCTTCCTAAGATACTGAAACAATGAAATTGGATTTTGACTCCCTGAAAAAAGGATGTGACTAAAATATGGTGAGATATAAAATAATACTGTCTCTTCAAAAGTAGTATATTTGATGACTATTGGAAGGAGACTCTGGTATGTGGCAAAAGAAGAGTTGAAAGATCAATGATATTGAATTAGACTATTAAAAATGTGATTTTTATGATCTTTAAATGTTTTGAAAAGTAATACATTCCAAGTGTTCCATGCAAGCAACAGGCACATTTTTATCTTTGTATTCAATGGTGGTGCACCAGTTACTCTAGCCTTTAATAAAATGATTTGCTGACATTTTTACTTTTTCCTGTCCTTCAGTAGGAGTCTGTTCTCAGACATGTCAGCTATCTATTGCATGCTGTGAAGAGCCCTGAACATTAGGCATTGGGCTGCTAACCACAAGTTCAGCAGTTCAAATCCACCAGTTGCTTCACAGGAAAAAGAGGCTGTCTAGTCCCATAAAGATGAACAGCTTTGGAAACACTACGTTGAGTCATTATGCATCAGAATTAAGTTTATGACTGTGGCTTTGAGTTGTTGTTTACTTTAATTATTCTGTAAAATGAAAACAAGAATTATAGCTGGCATGTATACTATCCTGAAAGTAGACATGAGCTTTACTTTCCCTATTTGCAAAAGTTTCTAGATGATAAGAACTCTTCATCAGTCTCTGGAACACTCTGCCTGCCTCCCAATACCACCTTTACTGTGGCCTGAGGAGGATCATGGACCATATTCCTGATGTGCTCTAATATGTACTTTTGACGGTAATGCTCATTTCTGTTCTATCAGTGCTAGTACAACTAAATAAACCCATTTACGCAATTTTCCATCTTTCTATAAGGTGGATGAATAAGAGTAATGTATAAAGGATGGCAAAATGAAATGGAGAATTCTGGACAAAACAGAATAACCAAGGTTTCACATACAATTACTAGCATCTGCCAGTTCTTCCCTATCATTTGTCATTCATTTTGTTTCTAATTTTCACTATTGAAATTATGTGTCATGGAAGAAATGTAATGGGAATGTATTTTTCAGGTTTTCTTGAATAAGGGATCAGATTATGGGGAAAATGTAACTGGTATTGCTTGTCATTTTCATATTTTCAAGATGGAGGGAAATGTGCTTTCTCATTTTGGAATAAGAACATGGTACTGAGGAGGATAATTTCTTGTCCCTTAACGAAAGGTCCCACTATATTTTCAGTTAAACTCAATTTCTAAAGCTGAGTCACTTAATTATTAATATATTTACCATACTACATACATTTTTTATTCTTTTGACTTAGAATATTAACAGATTTAACAGATATTAAGTTGATGGTAAGGTTTCTTACTTTTAAAATGTAATATATATGTATATATCCACATATGTGTGTGTATATATAATAAATAAATGATTTTCTGAGCTAATAACACTTATATTGAGAAACTCAAAGGGGTTGAAAGTATCAAAAGATTGTTTCATTATTATAATATATGATTTATTTTTAAATATTGACTATATTTTACTATTTTGATAAACTTGTTAAAATTAAAATGGCATAGTATCATACTATGGTAAATATATGCACATTGTAGGCATGAAGAAAAAGCCTTGAGAATGATCCAGGAACTACACACATGCACACACACACACATACATTACACTTATAGACACATACACTACACATGCAGGCACACACACAATAAAAGTGGAATTTCTAATTAGCACAAAAGGATATATTTTTCACAGAACCTGCTATGACTTGGTTAAGTTTGGGAGAACAAAATCAAATGAAATTCTAATATGCCAGTATTAAAATTTTATTTTCTTAAAATATTTCTAGAGTATCTTCAACAAAGTGTCCTAACATCACACTGTGTTTCTGAATTTTTCCATCGCTCTTATTGGATGCCCTTCTTGCCTCACCGAGCACCCGGAGTGAACTTTCGTCACTGTGCTTCTCGCTAGTCTAGATGTTGCTGTCCTTGTTACTTGCTGTTGCGTCTGTTCTGAATCAAAACAACCCTGTGCAACAGCGTGAACACCACACAGCCGACATCACAATTGTTCTTATGGCGGAATCCATTGTTGCAGCTGCTGTGTTTATTCATCTGGTTAAGGGACACCATCTTTTTTCTGCCCCCTCCACATGGCCAAGCATGGTATCTTTCTCCAGGGATTGGTTTCTATGGAAACTATGTTCAAAGTCGATGGAATGAAGTCTTGTGAGCCTTACCTCTAAGGGGCATTCTGGCAGTACGTCTTCCAAGATAGATCTGTTGGTTCTTTTGGCAGTTGATGGTACTTTCAATATTCTTCATCAGCACAGTAAAACAAATGAATAGATCTTTTGTCAACCTTCCTTGTTGAATATCCAATTTCACATGTATATGAGACCACGGAAACTACCAGGGTTTGGTTCGGGCTTCTATTGTCTTTCTGAGCTGCCCTTTGGTATTCTCTGTACAGCTTTTGGATGTCATCATTTCTTCCATGTGCCTTAGCGGATCTAGCAACTCTAAGATTAAGAACAAGTTTCAGAGTCGCTTATGAATTTTTGGACCTTTTTTTTTTTTTACTGTCTGTCTAATGATCTTTTGCTTTCTTCGTATATGATGGTCTTGATGTCCTCCTATAGCTCATCAGGCCTTTGGTTATTAGTGTTCAATGCATCAAATCTGTTGAGATTTTCTTAAAATTTCAGTGAGATATACTCAACGCCATCTATTGGTTCTTATAGATTGCTTTAATTTTCTTCAACTTCAACATGAACTTCCATACGAGCAAGTGCTGGTCAATTCCACAGTTGGCTCATCGCTCGATTCTAGCTGCTGATATCGAGCTTCTCTGTGCTCTCTTCCACAGACATAGTCAATTTGATTTCGGTGCATTCCATCGGGAAAAGTCCACTTGAACAGTCCCATAATGGTCGATTTTACTTTGAGAAGGCAGTTCTTCCTCAATTATATTTTAATGCCTCTGACCTGAGGGGCTCATCTTCTGAAACCATTCCCACCAATGTTCTGTTAATTAAGCTGTTGGTTACTGACAATATTTGAATGGTATTCAAAGGGCTTTCAATTGCTAATTCCTCAGAAGTGGACAGCCTGTTCCTTCCCCATAGTCTGTTCTTAGTCTGCAAGTTCTGCTGCAACCTCTTTACTTTGTATGATCCTGCTGATATTTGAAATACCAGTGACATAGCTGCCTGCATCACAGAAACACACATGCCACCATCATACAACACTCTGACAAACAAGTGATACCGACAATGTTATAAAAAAGAGATTACATTCATTCAGGTTTATATTTCTAAAGATCATCCATGTTGAAGCATGTATCAAGCCATGTTGAATAAGTACACATTTTAATGCAAATTTTAATAATTTTATTGGAATACTGTATACCCATTTGGTTTTAAATGTGTAGCAGATGTTCGTAAACAAATTTCCCCTTTGCTTGCATATCCCATCATTCATTACTCAAAACTTCTTCAATAGTAGTGCATGCCTGCACAAAAGTAAGCTTAGACTAATAACATAAAAACAATTACATCCAGAGTATGTGCAGAGAAAACCACATTGGGCTGGGAAGTAAGACACCCATGTTTAAGTGATAACTCTTTTATAATCGCTATGAGTCAAATTCGATTCAATGGCAGTAAACTCAGTTATTTTGTTTGGTTTTAATTACTGGTTGTGTTGTATTAAACAGATCACTAAACATACATAAGGCTGCCTTTCATTATAGCGAGGAAGTAAAATAATGTTATTCATCCATTCAGAGGGTAGATGAAGGATCATTTAATTGGTGTAGTAGTTACACATTGAATGGCTAACTGCCAGGTCAGCACCTTGAAACCTGAAGCTGCTCTTTGGGAGAAAGAGGACGTTTCTATTCGAGTCTCAGAATCCCACATGGGTAGGTCCACCCTGGGCTTTAGGTCACTATGTGTCAGAAGGGACTCAATGGCATTGTTGTTGTTGTTTTAATTTAGAGTGTGTACAGAGTACAACAACAGTTTAAAAGGGAATAATAATATATTATGATCATTACTTATAACGAAAACATTCAGTGAAGAAAAGAAACAACAAAAATAACCACCAAAAAACAGGGATGAAAATATTGGCAATCCTAATAATATAAAGCTGTGCTTCTGTATCAGCAGTTGCAGACTTTTTGTTCTTATGGCAGTTTACTCATGTCCTCTTAAGTCTCCTTGTTGGCCCTTACCTACGAGACCTCTAAACTTTGGTGTGATCTAGGATTAGACAGATGTGTTTCTTTACCTACCCACTGATTTATCTTATCTGTCCCATTTCTGTGATTTGAAATTATACACACACTCACACACACACATATGAAGGGATACCTTCAACAAAATAGGAAAATAGCTCTACTGGGCAAAGCTTCCATAGTACCCATTTTTCCCACTAGGCCAGCATCCAGCCACTCACTCTGAGTTAGCGCACTCAGAGTCACCTGAAAAAGTTCTCTGTGGTCACAGAGAAGTTTTCATCAAAGCAGTTTTGCTTGAACTTCATTTTTTTTGATGGCTGATTTAAGAGGATAGTGTGTTGCTGTGAAATTTTGTCTCCTGCTTGAAAAAAAATGCTGCAGAAACTATTGTGATGTTGAGCACAGCTTCCAAGGACAGTGCTATGGGGAAAAACTCACATGTAGCCGTGTTTTACTCATTTCCAAAAGGGTGAACTTTTGATTGATGACAAACCTTGCTCTGGACACTGTCAAATTCCTGAATGGATGAAATTGTTGACTCATAGATTTGGAGTTCATTACACCAGGTCAGACTGTTAATCAAACTTTCTATTTAGATGTTCTGAACAGATTGTGTAACAGTGTGTGACAAAAGAGGACTTATTTGTGCCAGATGGGGGGATGGTTCTGCTACCAAGACAATGCAATTGCTCAAGAAGCCTTCTATGTGTACAGGTTTTGGGCAAAAAGCAGCATACCTCTCATCTCACGTACCTTCCTCACCTGACCTCACTCTATAAGACTTCTTTTTGTTTCTGTAAGTGGAAAGGGACATGGAAGGACAGCGATTTGATGACATAGAAGAGGTGAAGAAAAGACGAAGGGAGGTGCTGTCAGCCTTCCAAACAGATGACTTTAAAAACTGTTTCCAAGAAGTGAATCAAAGTTGACAAATATATTATGTGTACTGGAGAGTATGTCAAAGGTGATAAGGTTGTTTTGTAAAAAATAAACTTAAATACATAGCTTTGAAAAAAAATCTGGTTTGTGTATCCCCTCGTGTGTATGTGTGTGTGTGTGTGTGTGTGTGTGTGTGTATTATGATTATTTTCTTCTTCTTACAGATATTCTTCCTTTGAGATAGAAACTTGTCTCATTCCTTTGGGTGTTTATTAGTCTAATTTCAATATTGTTGTTGTTATTGTTGTTAGGTTCTTTCACTAGCTCACCGCAATCACATCAATAATTTTTTTTTAAATCTCTCCAGTCCTACACTAGACTCACATCCTAACTACGTTGGAGCCCCTCGTTGCAGCCACCTTTTCAGTTCATTGAATGGATGATTTCCTTCATTTTTGCTCATCGTTGATCTACTTCTCTAGTGATTGGTCTCTCCTAAGGCTGCATTCAAAGTAAGTAGATGAAGGCTCCGTAGCCTTACTTCTCAGGAGTGTCATCACGGATTTACTTACTCCAAGACTACTTGATTTGTTCCTCTGCTCTCAAAATCCTGCCAGTGAGTTGATTCTGACTCATAGCAATCCTGTAGGGCTGACGAATTGCTGTAGGTTTCCCATGCTGTCAATCATTACAGAAGAAGAAAGTCTCATTTTCTCCCATGGAGCACCACATGGGTTCAACTGGCTGACCTTGAGTTTAGCTGCTACATCCTCAGGGCCCTGTACATTCAGGAGTCTTCACAACATCACCATTGAAATGTGTCAATTCTTTTTTGATCCTCATTTATCATTGTCTACCATCCAATAATGAGATATCATCCATTGTCGTGCAAATGACGGGACTGAAAACACCAAATGCCACACCTTGTGTGACACACACTCTTGTTCTCAAAGTGTCATCCTTGCTTTTCAGGACTTTAAAGAAGTCTTTTGCTGTGGATTTGCTTTAATATTAATAAATCCAAGGTGATTTTTTGACTCCCTTCCCCCTGGCAATATTAACGTAGTCATCAACTAATCTTTTATTTTTGCAAAGGTCTAGATGTTATACGAAATTTTAGCTCCATTTAATTTTTGTACATGTGAAATAATTTGCTGATTTTTCTCTTAGAAGTATCATGTAATGCTGAATTTTTTTTTTTATCAACTTAAGTTCAAACCCATAATCTTGCCCGCCTGGTGGAAATCACAATTCTTTCAAAGTGTATACCCAGCAGGAAGGCATTTCATTTCAATCTCACTCTGAGCAATTTTCAGTATTGGCTCATTGTCAATATAAAACTAAATTTACAGAAGGTGGATAGAGCATGAACTTGCGGCAGTCATTCACACTTGAACCTACAGCTTGTTGATTTCCAAAATATCTGATGCGGCCTCTTAATGCCCACAGCATAAATGCAATAACCATCAAAACTGTTATTGGATTCTTAGGCCCTCACAGGCATAACTCATGGTGAATTTTTGTTTCTTTCATAATAATCATAAAGTGTAAGCTGGAATGATGTGACATTTCATTTTCCTGTATAGAATGGTTGTCAACTGGTAATTACGATACTTCAGTCATAAAAAAATAAACTTAAGCACTGGAAACATATTTTCTCCTTCAAAAATCTATGAGAAAAACACAACAAATAAAAAATAAACTTTTCCCTTCTCATCCAAATGTAGTGAAACAGTGGGATGTGCTTTTATAGTAACTATACTTAGGAAAGAATTGAAAGACTTGCTGAGCCAGAAACAGCAATGGCTTTAATAGCACTGGAGTTCAGAACCTTTATTTACATTCATTCAATTGGAATGTGAGCTTCCATATGGTCAAACCTATGGCTTTGGAGTCTATAGAGAGGTTAATATGTTATCTGGCTCTTCCCACACAAATTATTTTTTGATGGTCACCATTAACTCTCTTACAGTTTTCTTGAGCCATTTCAGATTCCTCTCCCCTCCGTCCTACTGACAGGTCCCCTCTCCACCAGACAAGCAAGATTGGCTCTGACTGCAGAGTCTTTTCATTTTTACTTCAGAAAAATAAAGCTTTGCTTGGCTAGTTCCTTCAGGTTCACTTAGAGTTTGGGAATTCAAATGTTGGCAAAATAATCCAGGCAAAATTTTGACTTGGGTTAGAATTATGAATGATGATGAGTATAATTATTTTTAGTATATAACTATATATAATGACCTTCTATGAGGAGCTCTGGTAGAATCGTGGCTATATATTGGGTTAACAGTTCAAAACTAATAGCTGCTTCTCAGGAGACAGACAAGGCTTTCTAGGCCTGTAAAGAGTTAACAGTCTGGGAAACCCACAGAGGCATTCTTATGTTTGCTATGATTCAGCAGTAACTTGATGGCAGTGAGAGTGTTTGGGATATATAACGACTAAAGCTATATGTAATATGATAGTATAATTAATAATAATAAAATATAACAATTACAGTTATTTTCTTATATACCACATTATATTCGGCTTTCTTATATTTCTTATATAGCATATACACAATAATATGTGTATGTATTTATATAGATATATTCTATTTTCCAATTTACTTTATACCATCCTAACTTTGATCTTAAGGCACTTAACTTCAAGCAATGGATGAGACTGACTGACCATAGGTTAAAAATAAAATCAGTGAGGTATCACAGCACACTTAATCACACCATCATTTGTTTTGTCAGTTATTCAGTTAACACATATTGAGAGAGATATCTCTACAGTTTACTTCTTCCTACAACAAAATAAACAAGTTTAAATTCAAACTGCATCGATGTATTTGGTGAGTGGCTAAATAGGTCCTCAAGGAGTTGCTTTGCATGAAAAGATGTATTTTGGAAGATGAATTTTAAATAAAATGGACATTTCTTGATCCGTGGTCTCAGAGGACTGAGTAGTTCTGAAGAGTGTTATTTTGGTGTTTGCTGCTGGGGGCCATGGCACTGCCTCGGCCTCATAGGACACATGCACCATGGAATGAAACATTGTCTGCTCCTGCGCCATCCTCACAAACCTTTCATGTCTGAGTGTATTGTTGCCACCATTGTGACAATCCACCTTGCTAAGGGTCTTCCTTTTTTATTTTAAATAAATCTATCTTCTATTTTACCAAGCACTGGAACTTCAATTAATAGATTTTCCCCCAAAATTTTCATTGGCAAGTACTTTACATATAGTATAACTCAATAGTTAATTCATTCAATCATACAAAGGAAAATTGTACAATCAATCCACAACATTTTTTTAGAATATCCCCCTTCCGTGGTTAAATCGCCTCCAAGAGGAGTTATACAAGCACAATCGACTCTAGCGCTCCCTCCCCCTCCGTTCTTCACCATTTACTCGAGAGATCCTCTTTCCTTCCCCGTCATCTACCCCCACTCCTGCATTCCCTGTTATACATTCACTCCTCTTGTGCTTTACATCTTGGAGACCCACCAGAAAACAGTGAAAACAAAATTACACTGAGATGGTAAGGATAAAAATATAATAGTATACAGTCAAAGACACAAATAATACATAAGAAGGGACAGACCACGAACAACATTCAGAAGGCAGGGAAGAAATTTCTGTCTTGGACCCAGTAAGAGATACTTGTACCTAGAACAAGTTTAGGTTCATCTATAGGGAGGTCAGTTGGCCAAGTCTTAAGGTCAATCCAGCAAAATCAAGATTGTAATGGTCTCTGCCTGATGGTACAGTTGTTCAAGACTCTGGCCTGAGGCTAGAGTGGATCTGCCAGCAGTTCAGTCTGACCAGATACCCTACAGATGGGTTTGGGGCTCTGACCATAGCCCATCGCCCTCCACAAATTGGGTGTTCATCATTTTTGCTCTGCTGCTTTGTTCCTCACCATATTCAAATTGTGTAATTGTCACCTTTGGACCACACTAGCTGGTGTGCTTCTTCTGTGTGGACTTCGCTGACTCCTCATTTAGACGGCTGCTTGTTGGAATGCAAGCTTTTAAGACCCCAGAAACTGTTCCAATTGATAAGCGGCCACCATCTGCTTTCTTCATCACTTTGCTGTACCACGCTTATCTTCAGTGATCATTTCATGAAGGTGAGTCTCAAGCAGAGGCAAGATGTAAAAACGAATTGTTCTTAAGGTGGAGATAGAATTTAGTGTGAGCCCCAAACCGATTCATGGATCTATTCCTCTCTCTTTTTCTTTCTTTTTTTTTAAAGTTGCTGTAACTTGAGGGTTAATACATATGTCGTACCTTTCCATAATTCAATCATGTCAAGCATGACTGTTCAATTTCTCCCATAATCATGCATGTTTTCCAAAATATATTTTTCTTTCCTGGGCTTCTTGATATCATCTCCCTCTTATCTCCCCCACTCCTCTATATCCCTCTTCCAAACCCCTGCTATAGTTTCTTTTCCTGTAGGCTCGACATCCTTGACTTTCACTTACTAAAGAAATAGGCAACAAATAAAACAAGTTCAAGAGGGTGAGACCCAATAATGACACACTTCTTAGATACACCCTAACAAAAATGAGCATAAGCAGAATATAACAGAATGGGCATCACAGGACTGCTTGGATAATACATATCTTAATACAGCATACAGGGCATTGATGTACCAAGTCCTTGTTTGCTTGCCAACAAGCAGTACACTGCTCTTGGTACAGCTGTCTTCTTCTACCTCAGATACAGTGTGTTATCAGGTTACATGCATGTCTGGAGTAGAGTCCAATCCACCCAGTGGAGTCCAGTTGGTGTCTCACCGATCCAGCCTATGGAGCACGATGTGCACCCAGAAGATCCAGGACTCGGTGTCCCATATTCTGTGGCCTCTGGCCTGGCTTCCCAGGACACCCCCAGAATCCTAGGTCACTTCTATCCTCCCGCTGAACTCCATCAAAGACCCTCCCTGTCTAGTGATCCCACGGGCATCCTCAGACTCTTCAATTAATACATTTTGATTGAATAACTGTATTAATAGGAAAGTGGTTCCATTTTATCCTAAAGACAAAGTAATTAATGAGATAAGGGTGAACAGGGGAGAATCTCATGAAGGTAAGGTAGCATAGAAAAGCTCTTTTAAAGGGGATTATGGTTTTGAGAGTTATTAATGTTTGTGAGGTGTGTGGTGTGTGTGTATGTGTAGTGTGTGTGTGTGTGTGTGTGTGTGTGTGTGTTGGTGTGTCTGCGTGCTGCAGAAAAAGAGCCAATAGGAATGGAGTAGATAAATATTCAAGAGAGGAAAAAGTCATTAGAATAATTGTGTTAAGAGGAAGGAAGAAATAAACATATAGAGCCAAACTATAGGTGGAGGAATGGCCCTCAGACAGGTCATGGGCAAGCTCCTCTGTGGAGAAGGGAATAGAGGGTGAACAGGAGTGTGAGTGTCGATCGTGAAGAGAGGGATGGAGTAAGGCAGGAGAATGAGGTTGAAGACTCCTGATGGTCCCAAGTTTCTCTACAAAGAAGACAAATTTTTTTCTCAGGTTTAACTAGGTGAAGTGTAGGAAAAGGCAGGTAGTAAAAGGATAATCATTAGTTAAGTGAATAAAAAAATGGTTTATGGATGGTGCGTGAGTAAGTGCTGAAGTAACAAACAGATCTGCGTCTGTAATGGCCCAGGTGTATCACCTCTTACCTATGGAGCCTGAATGAGAAATGAACCAAACACTACTTAGAGCTTATTTTCTACAAATAATTATTAGATGATTAAATTCTATTATAAAGAAATATCTCTCATGAAACTGTACATCGGTGGGAATTTGATCTTTTAAAATAGACTTTAAGCTCCTTAAAGAAGCTATTGTAAACAATAAGCCTCAGTTTATCTATTCCATTCTGTGCCCCCATACTGGGCATACACAATCTTAGTTTCCAATTTCTTATTAACAAGACAAACAGTGTTGTAGAAAATGATGGTCAACATCTCTTTCAAATCTAGTACCATTTTAAGATTTTTGTTATTTACTTTTTAAAATATAGTTTTCAGTAGAGTGCTGGTAATAATATATAAAAATTGAAGCATATTGTCCATATATTATATTATTTACTATGCCTTTTATGAAAAGACTGGGCCAAATAATCATATTTGTATTATATGGTATTGCCCAAATGAAAAAACCAACTGGATGAGAGGCAGGTACTGAAACTATGAATGACCATCTGGATTATATTGATTCATTACCTGGTATCAATTATGAGCAAGGCCACTGAATTTCTGAACCCCATGTTTTAGAACCAAGAACTAGTTAGGTTTGTGAACTAATTATCAAATGATTCCTTATGAAAAGGTAGAAAGTAGAGCTTGTTTGTGATGGTTCAGACTCATGTAGAATTTATGAAAGAGCCAAGACTGTTAACAAGCAACCAAAGCCAGCCCAGATGCGACCCTAGTGTGAGAGTGTAAATACAGCTTTAGTATAGTGGGAATATGAAGCTAATCTCTAGAACATGTTCCCACCAATGTACCAGTTCCACACAATAATATATAACAGATAAATTAAAGGTCTAAAACCAGGCATCTTGAGTTTCCATCAAAACTCCATCATTTACTAAACACTTGCAAATTGCATTAGGTAAATCTGCCATATTTACCTAATGATCACTTGGAAATTAATGATATATTGCATTAGGTAAGTCTGCTGCACAAGACCTGTTTCGAGTATTGAATAGCAATGATGTTACTTTGAGGTTAAGGTGAACCAGACCCAACCATGGGATTCTTTATTGCATCACATGCACGTGAAAGTTGGACACTGAATAAGGAAGACTGTAGAAGAACAGATGCATTTGCTTTGTGGTGCTGCAGAAGAATGTCGAAACTAGCAGGACTGCTAAAAGGACAAAGTGATCTGTGAGGGCAGAAGGAAGGCCAGAGTGCTGCTTAGAGGTAATTTGCTTCTTAGAGCAAATTAAAACTATCTGGCTTCAATATGGCCATAAAAATGATAATAATAGTTATTATTAGCTAATAGAGAAGCACTTTTGAAAAAGTTCCCCGAATTATTGTAAACAGTGCAAAGGTATTTTTCTTATCATTTTAGTGTAATTTATAATCAATTAAATGTGGCCAATATAAAATATTTTATTTTTTTATTTCATCAAATGTTCAATTAAGCTTATGTTACAACTTCAGAACATTTAAAAGGAAAAACAATTACACCAAAGCAAATAGAAGATTTTGTTTGCAATGTTTTGAGGAAAACAATATTGTTAGGTCTTAAGTGCCATCTAGCCACCTTCAATCCAGAGCAAACCTACGCACAACAAAAGAAAGCAATTCAGGGTCCTGTGCCATCCTCACAATTGTTCCAATCTCTGTGCCCATTGATGAAACCACGGGGACAATTCAGCTCATCGAGGCCTTTCCTCCTTGTGCTCCGGTTCCACTTTACCAACCCTGATCTCCTTCTCCAGGGCACCGTCTCCCTGGACAACATGTCCAAAGTATGCCAGACCAGGTCTTCCCACCCTTACCTCTAAGCAGCGCTCTGGCCTTCCTTCTGCCCACGCGAATCACTTTGTCCTTTTAGCAGTCCTGCTAGTTTCGACATTCTTCTGCAGCAGCACAATTCAAATGCATCTGTCCTTCTACAGTCTTCCTTATTCAGTGTCCAACTTGCACGTGCATATAATGCAATAAAGAATCCCATGGTTGGGTCTGGTTCACCTTAACCTCAAAGTAACATCATTGCTATTCAATACTCTAAAGAGGTCTTGCGCAGCAGATTTACCTAATGCAATATGTCTTTTGATCTCTTGACTGCTGCTTCCATGAGCACTGATTGTGGATACAAACAACACACACTTTTGCTCCATTTATCATGATGTTACCTATTGGTCCATATGTGAGGATTTGGGTCTTCCTTACATTGAGTGGTAATCCTTACTGAAGGCTGCAATCCTTGATCTTCCTCAGCAAGTGCTTCCAGTCCTCCTCACTTTTAGCAAGCAAGATTGCAGTATCTGCATTCCACATGTTATTAAGAAGCCTTCCTCCAATCCGGATGCCACATTCTTCTTCACATAATCCAGCTTCTCTGTTGATCTGCTCAGCATACCCCGTGAACAAGGATGGTGAGAAGATGCACCTGAGGCACACATTGCCAGATTTTAAACCATGCACTATCCCCTTCGTCTGTTTGCACAATTGTCCCTTGATCAATGCACACGTGCTGAAGGAGCACAGTGAGGTGCTCTTGGATGCCAACTCTTCTCATGGTTACCCACAGTTTATAATGGTCTAAACAGCAGAATGCCTTTGTAGAGGGCATGAAACACAAGCAAACATGTTTCTGGTATTCTCTGCTTTGAGCCAAGATCCCCTCCCTCATCAGCAGTGATATCCTTTGTTTCACATCCTGGTCTGAATCTGCCCTGAACTTATGACAGTTCTCTATCGGTGTATAGCCATAGTGGATGATCTTAAATAAATTTTACATGCATGAACTATCAATGATATCTTTTATAGTTTGAGCATTCTGTTGGGTCACCTTTCTTTGGAATGGGCCTAAATATGTATGTATCTCTTCTAGTCAGTTGGCCAAGAATCTGATTTTCCAAATTCCCCAGCATGTACAAGTGAGAGCTTCCAGGGCTTTTCTTCAGCCTGCTGAAACATTTCACTGAGTATTTCGTCAATCTGGAATCTTTTATTTGGCAAACACTTTCTGGGCAGTTTGAGCTTCTTCCTTCCGCATGATTGGTTCTTCCTCATATCCTATCTCCTGAATAGTAGGATGTCAATGTGTCCTTGTGGCACAGTGACTGTGTGCTATTTCATATTCTCATGATGCTTTCTGCATGATGTTTTATTTTCCTCAGAGATGGAAAAAATGTAGACATAAATTTTCTTGGCTTTTGGGATGAAATCAGTTTTGTTCTCGAGAGCAGTGTATAATATCCTATTTTATTATTTGAACAATATTCCACTTATTTTAATGGCATTCATCCCTCTCAAGCCTTCTCCTGGGATTAGCTTCTCTACTCCTAATCCATTTACCCACACTGTATTGTATCCTAATAGTTACCTTTAAGATCCTGGCCACAGCTAATTGGTCTGTGAGTGGTGACATGACTCAAATCTGTTAACCGTAATCCTTATTAGAATTTTTGATGGTGGTGATTGTAATTAGCCACTGGATGTGTAGTTAATTTTAAAATTTATATATATATATATATATATATATATATATATATGTATGTATATATATATATAATTTGGTAATGGGCTATTGTTCAGATTAAGGAACATAGAAAGTCAATACTTAGCAGAAAATAATAATAACAAAGGTGCATGAACAGAAGTAAAGGTGAAATGAATAAAACAAGGAGATTATTGGTGATTTACTAGGTATAACAGGTGCCAAATACACGCAAAATCTAACTTCAGTTTTCATGGGCAACCCTGGAGACTATCAATACATATACTTTTGCTCAAGCTAGTTTGACTTTAGTTCCTTATATTTTCAAAGAAAAAAATGGTCTTAAAATACAGTGGATATTTTTAAATATTGTACTCTTTGAATTTTTAAAAGAAAATTCTGGATTTCAGGGAAAACAGGTGGAATATCTCTACTTCCCTGTGTATCTGTTACAGATAGACACAATGAAAAAGTAGGTAGACCATGATGGCAAGAAGTCACTTTCTGCAGACATGTCCTTGGCACCAGCATGATTGAGACAGATAAAGTCTAGCCTGGTTTTCTAACAAGCTAAGAAAAGCAGGAGGCACTTTTAAAGCCAGAAACCAGAAGAATATCACCTGAAGTGAACAGAGCCAATCTTTGATGACCTTAAGAAAATATCCTGAGTGTCTGCAATTTAGAGCTCAACGAGTTAGTTGTTAGATAGTGATTGATAACAGGAGGGAGTGTGATTAGAAGGAAAATGGATGGGGGGTGACTTTATATTTTATACTGCACTGCATTTTTCATAATTACTAAATCTGTTCATGGAGATCTGAAAGTGAATTTTCATATTGTCACACATAGATATTTGTTTTTATCCACCTAGTTAACAAGGTAAGCTTGCTTTTTTACATGTGGACTTCAATTATTTCATGTAAACTTGGAATTGAATGATTAGTTCAGATATCACATTCCATTTAGTTACCCATGTTTGCCACTGGGTTGTTGCTATTAATGGTGCCATCGAGTTGCTTCTGACTCTTATGGACTGTGCGGACAATGGAAAGAAACATGATTCAATCCTGCACTTCCCTCACAAGAATTGCTGTCTGAGCCCACAGTTCTAGAAACGATACCCATCTATCTCCTTGAGGGTTTTCCTCTTTATTGTGGACCCTCCACTTTAATAAGTAGGGTGTCCTTTTCCCAGAAGTCATCCACTGAGGCTGCTAGCTGCAAGTTCAGACATACTAAACCACGAGCTGCTAGGGAAGAAAGAGAGAGGTTTCTATGCCCGCAAAGAAGTACAATGTTGGAAACTCACAGAGGCAGCTCTTCACTGTCCTGTAAGGTCCCTGGGAGCCAGCACTGACTAGATGGCAATGAGTTTCAGTTTTGAATTGGTTGAGTCCTTCCAGATAACAAGGTCAAAGGGCATAAAATGAAAACTGACACCTACTCCTCTAAGGAGCATTCTAGCAACATTTCTTCCAAGACGAATTTGATTGTTCACCTGGAATTCCATGATCTGTTCAATATCCTCCACCATTATGTAACTCAAAGGCATCAATTCACTTGGATCACAAACAAACAACAACAATAAAATCATGACTTGGCTAAGGTATTCTGTAGTCATTAAGGTGACATATTTCCTAATAAAATGTTAGTCAATGAATATATTTAACCCTATTTATTCTTTAGACACTCCAAAAAGTGATAGTGTTATTCATTCACCATGTGCTATGAACTCACCTTGTGGTAACAGGCACATATTGATCATGTATGGGTAATATGCAGCTATGAAAGTGATCATTCCTGGCTCAAAAGTGAAATTTTAATGCTAGCAAAATAAGGGAGGATATATATTTCAACTGTTACTAAGAAATCTACAGTTCTGAGCCCCGGCCGTTATTATTATGTGGATTCTGACTGTGACTGATCCCATGTGACAGAATAGACCTTCCCTATAGGGTCTCCTAAACGGTAATCTTTAAGGGAGCCGACTCCCAGTATTCTGTCTGTCTGCTTTCTCCTCTGGGCCAGGTGGCGAGTTCAGCAGGTTTACCCCAGACAGCAGTCCAGACTTCCCCAGTGCACCATCAGGGCTTCTTGCTTTAGTCATTTGACTTTGAAGTGAAAGGCCACTACCGGCCTTTGTTAATTCACATGCAAACTCCTTATAATTTCATACCAAAAAATCAGAAACTAAACCATCAAAATAGCTTTCTAGAAAATATATAAACCTATCAAAATATTTTCACAATTTTACTCTCACAACTTAAATAATGACATTAAAAAAAATTAATATCATAAATATTTTACATTTCAGAGATAAAACTTTCTTTGAGTATATTACCAGTTTGCTGGTTATTGACGAGATCAGTTACTATATCCACCTTTAAGTCGGATGTGGAAGCAAGTCAGAACAGGGATTTAGGGTCTTACTTAGCAACACTTCATCCAACGTTTTCTCTAAGTGCAGGGAGCATATTAAACCTTTCTATGTATATGACAAAGGAGCCCTGGTGGTGTTATTGACTCAGTGCTGGGCTGTGTACTGCAAGGCCATGGTCCAACCTCACTCACACCAGACTTTCTAAGAGAAAGATGAAGTTATCTGCTCCTTGAATATATATATATATATATATATATATTTATATACAGTCTCAGAAACCCTATGTGGGGTCACTATGAATCAGAATTCACTCAATGAGATGTTTATTTTTGTGACTATGAATAGGAAACAAGTAAGAAAAACTTCTAAATATACTGAAGGATTTTAAACAAATGATTGAAAATCCATGTCTTGGGTCAGGGTTACATGACTCCTCTAGGTAACATCTATGCTCTTAGACACTTAAAGGTTTCTTTTACTATAGATTTGTCCTTTGCAATAAGCCCTCATATTTCTTCACTGCTGCTTCCATGGCTGTTGATTATGAATCCAAATAAAATTAAATACTTGAAAATATCAGTCTTGACTCCATTGATCATGAAGTTCCTTACTGGTGCAGTAATGATTCTTAGCTCCTTTATATTGAAGTATAATCCATAGTGAAAACTACCTTCTTTCATTTTCATCAGTAATTACTTTAGATCCTCAGTGCTTTCAGAAAAAAATATGTTGTCTACATATCACAGGTTATCAATGGATCTTTCTCCAGTCCTGATGTTGTGTTCTTTATATATTCTGACTTCTCAGATTTTTTTACTCAGCATAGATACTGAATAAGCAGCATGAAAACACACAACCCCTTCATATTCTTTTCTGATTTAAACCTTACATTGTCCCTGTGTTCCCCTGAAACAGCTGCTTTTTGTATATGTTTAAAAATAAGGCATATTCTGGAATACCATTCTTTGTGATCTAAATGCCACTGAGTGGTTACAATCCACAGTCAAGTGCCTTTGTACAGAGAATAAGACACAGGTAACTGTCCTTCTGGCATCCTGTTATTTCAGCCAAGATCCATCTGACTTCAACAAGGACCTCCCTCATTCCCGCCCTCTGAACTGTTACATGTTGATGTACTGATGAAACCTTTTAGAAATCATTTTCAATACAATTTCACTTGCGTTTGATAGTATTCAAAGTTGCACATTAAAGTATAGAGTAATATCTAAGTCCTCTTTATGTTTCATTGTTAGAGTATACACATTCTACTTAATGACAATGCGAAGTTAAGATAATTAAAACCCCTCACTTTTGCCAGTTTGATGTTGTTATACACTAAATAAACTAGATAATGACATAATTAGCCGAGGGATCCAAGTTGGCTTTCAGTGTCTACTCCTTTCTCCAGATTCTAAGCCATACCTAATGAACAGCTATTAAACACACACACACACACACCAAAAACACCCTGTATTTATAATACACTTTTCATAATCATACCCAAGACTGGATCCTTTTAAATCATTTTTGCCCAATTTAACTCTGTACATCTTCTCAGTGAGATGGAAAAGATAGAGCCAGAGATATTTTAAATTTCAATTGTTTTCAGATGGACCTTATTCATAGATAAGCCACAAACAATTACTGTTGACTCTCTTCCAACGTAGGGATACCCAGGGTTTCTGAAGCATCAATCTTTCACTGGCAAATCATTAGGAATTTTTTCCAAGTTGCCTGTGGGTAGGTCTGAATGGCCAAACTTTGCGTTAGCTAGGTAGTCACCCTTGGTGACATCCAGAGTCTGTTTAAGTTAAAGACAGAAATCGAAGCAAATCTTTGATATGGGTACCACCAAGAAGATGCCCTCTCAAATGACATGCATTTATTTCTTGTTCCCTTTTTAAAGAAAGAAAACATTAAAAATTGAACTTTCACCCTCTGAAAACAAGAACTGGAATCCTAGGCATGATCATCTCAGCACATGTTATTTGTAATAAGTATTTTACTTAAGCGTCACCACATGGTTTCCTTAACAATTATAAATTACTTACAGTTTTAATGAAATTTTTCATGTTAAAAATGTACTCTCATTTAGTAACAGTGGACACAAACAGCACCAAGGAATCATGTATCTGTATTGTGTATGACATATAATGTGGTTCATACATGATGCAGGACCTCATTGACTTAGAAATAATGGATTATCATGATTTATATATATTTATGAAAGATTCTGGTTTAAATTAAGAGTGAAGCAGGATTAAGATAAAATGGGATGTTTCTGGGCTGTTACATATTTTTCTCAGCACTAGTAAGCAAGTGGATTGGTGGCAAACTATTTTAGGGGTAGTGGTTTCACATCTGTAGTCTCTTTTGTGAGTCTTCATATATTAACAAGCTACAAAAGGTTTATGGGGGAAAAAATCCGTTATTCTTTCATTTCATTCTTCCAAGAACTTTTTACAGCCCCCACATCTGTATGACAGTCAAGACCTGATTTTGGCCTATGGTACTTAAGAGGAGATTTGCCAAATGGAAAAGTCTAGTATGGATTCGTATCCATGTTTTCCTTCTTTCTACTGGAACCTTGGATGTGATGCTGATATTGGTGATGACATCAAATTTAGCTCAAGGCCCAAAGCATTAAGAATGGTGGACGAGAAAAATCAAAAGAAGTAGGAGACTTTGGGAATGTTGAGGGACCAGGGAACCATCAATGGATTGTCAATGTCAGGTCTGTAGATGACTGTTGTTTGGTGCATCAGGTTAGCTCCTGCCCGCAGTGATCCTGTGCACACAGGAGGAAACCCCGTCCAGTCCTGTGCCATGTCCACAATCCTTACTCTGCATTAGCCCATGCGGTCACCACTGTGTCAATCCATCAGACCGAGGGGCCTCCTCCTTTTTGCTACTTTCTTCACTTCTTCTTTTTGCCTTTTCCAGAAGACTCAATCCCTAGTTATGGTCAGCAAATAAGAAGGTTCTTCAAATATTAATGGAAAAATTTAATGGAAAAAATATGAGATTTAGCCCAAACCTTTTGAAGTCCCCTCAGATCTAAAAATAAATTCTTATTATATGGCTGAGTCCAAATTAAACCAAAAAACAAAATGGACGTACCATATCTAGAGTTGCATAAGTGGAGAGTTAAGGGGAAACTAAACAAGAAGGACAAACCAAACTGGGCCGTCAGGACAATTTTAACTCCTCCTGCCCCTCAGGGGCAGAGTAGGACTCTGTGGTTGTCTGAGTCATCTTTATAGGGATAGAAGCCTTCTTTCCCCCGGGTAGTGCCACGTGTGTTTGAACTGCAGAGCTCAACTCATACCCACCACACCACCAGGACGCCTAGACAGCCAAGGGATGAGTCATTTAGCTGAAAAACAATAAATACAAAAGATTTTTTTGCTTTGCTTTCTTTGTTTTTGTTTTTCTGGATTTTGGAAGAAGTCAGAGCATGAAGGCCTCAATGCTACAGCATCTTAGACATTAGAATGATGTTTCTTCGTGTCATTACATCTTTCAAAAACCTATGAAGTCAAGCAGTTTCTCCTATAATTCTCTTCCAAAGAGAATTCTTAGCATTTTATTAAAATATGCGTAGTCTTCAGAAAACCTTTTAGAGTCTTGTTTAAAATTAGTCTATTGATGGGAAATAAAAGCACATTTCCAATTAGATAATTTGGTAAGACCATTTGTATTAGAAACATGTAAAAGTTGTGTATAGTTAAACAAGTTCCCAGCTGTGAATTAATCAGGGAGATAATGTTTCCCTCACAGTAAATTGGGAAACTGCTTCCTCTGTATTAGAAATAACTATTCTTAGGGATTTTGCTTTCAGTTGAAAGCCCCAGTGGGATAGTATTTCTTGCCTTTCTTCTGGCAACAACAGGGAAGGAGAACAGAGGAATGAGAAGGAATGAGATGCCCCTACCAGAGACCTTGAGTGACAGTGAGGCAAACAAGGGTCATCACTTTAATTAGCTTTAATAACCCAGAGCAGAATGAGAGATCCCCTCCTGAGACAAAAGTTGCCAGCTGCTGGAAGGATGTTAGTGGGAATTCTGGGATGTCAAAAGCCTTACCACATGATTTGAAGTTTGTATTAAGGAATCCAGGAATTTAGAGGCTTCCGAGTAACGTGGAAGGAGCATTAAAGCAGACATGAAATCAAATGCTTTCCTTCTTCCCTCCCTGTCTTCCTATTCTTCTTCCTTCATTTCTTCATTTCTCTCTTTCCTGTTTTAGATAAAAGCTGACTTCTTTTTATGTTATAAAATTAGTATATCTGTGGTAGCTATGTCACTATACTTAACACTCATATTTTTTAATGTTAAGAGGGAATACTTAAATAAAATATGAACCAGTTAACAAATGCTCAGGAAAGAATGCCCATTCTATCACATTGTGAGATTCTCATATTTTGGAAATAAGTAATTAGCTCTCTGAACCTATGAGTTCTCTTAACCTATGACTTCTCCATCTACAATCTTTCACTTGATTGATTCTAGTGAAGTCTGGTATCCTTGGCCTAGAATCACCATGTACCATCTCGATATGTGACACAATACGCTGATCACGTTTTGCATGGTGTAGAATGTGAAAATGCCATTGGTCTTTGGCCTTTTGCTTTCTAACAGTGCAACTGAGATGTCCCTTCAGCATATTCAGTTTAATTTTTGATGTTTGACTTAACTATCAGAGAATCACTTATTATTTTGTTACTTATCTGTCAGCTATAGTCTGATTATCCTCAATTCACCTTCAAAAAATTAAACAGAGGTGTCTGCAGGACATTTCGCATTTTGTTTCCTTCAACCCAAACTACAAGGGTGGTTCTAAAGATGAACCTGTGAATGGCTAAGCCTGGATCAGTGGCTCAGCCCATGTACAACAGATTTCATCAATTCCCAGGCTACTTGTATGATTTGGAGTTCTTTAGGGGGGAGGTCAACCCTTTGTTCTAGATCTGGTCAATCTTAGTGATTTTGAAGAATGGTTATGTTAAAACTATTTCTTGACTGTTGAAATATTAGGTGATGAAAACCATGGAATTCAGAACTACCAGTGCAGCTATTCTGGTACACAGAGAAAGTTTCCTTGAGAATGAAATCATCAAAGAGAGAGAGACTAAAAATAAAAACAGTAGGAGATGTGTAAGCTAGAGCGAGATTGCTGCTGATATTGTCTACACTCTGCGATCAAGCCTGAAATTTGCAGTTTAACTCTTTGGATTTTGAGATTGCATAAGTCAATATATGTTTTATTTTCCTATAACTTCTTTAATTTTTGTATCTTATTCAAGAGACGAAGAGTCCTAGTGGCACAGTGGTTAGGCAATGGGCTGCTAGCTGCTAGATCAGAAGTTAGAAACTCTGGCTGCTCCTGGGGAGAAAGACTGGGCTTTCTACTCCCCTGAAGAGTTAGTCTCCAAGACTCCCAGGGCCAGGTCTACTGGATCCTACACACTCACTAGGAGGCGGCATCAATTTTATGGTAGTGGTTTGGTTTTGGTTTATCCAATAGATTAAAAAAATATTTTCAAATCAAGCAACAACAACCTAAGTAGCACAAGGCCAAATGGTCAAATTGTTAAAGAATCACTAGAGAAATATCACACAACAAAGTGTTGTAAGGTGTCATGTCCTATTCATGTCCAGTGAAACAAAACACTACCATGTCATATATCACTCTCCAAATCCTTGTTAGGTCTGCGATCATGGTGCACCACTACATAAGTCCATCCTGTTCAAGATCTGCCTCCTTATTTGTTGATCCTCCACTGTGTGCAGCATTAGAGCCTTCTCTAGGGAAGGGTCCCTTCAAATAATATATCTAATGTACCAGAGATGAAGTCTCACCACCCTTCATTCAAAGGGAAACTCATTTTTATCTTCCAAGACAGATTTATTTGTTCTTCTGTAGGTCAATATTATTTTTGAACATCATAATTTAAATCCATAATTGTATATCTAATCGTCCTTATTAATTATCCAACTTTTATTTAGATATGAAGCAATCAAAAAATACTATGGCTTGGTCAGTTGCACCTGTCCCTTCAAAGTGAAATATTTGCTCTTTAACACTTTAAAGAAGTCTTCAGAAGCAGAGAGCCCAAAACAGTGTGAGTGAGTGTTCATAGTGCCGTATCTGTTTCTGGAAGATTGTGATTGGGGTGCCCTTGATCCCTGTGGCCTTGCTTCACACTGAGCTCTTCAGTGCAACTTGGACTTCTCTTTCCATCCCATCGGTTCTTGATCATAAGCTGCCCCTCGATTCTCTGAACGACTCGTTATTTTTGGTACAGTGGTTCTGTGTATTCCTTCCATCTTCTTTTGATGTTTCCTATATCATTCAATATTGTGGCGATAGCATCCTTCAATATTGAAATTTGAGGCTTGCATGTTTTCTTCTGTTTTTTTTTTTCCAACTTGACAGATACCTCACCTGGACTTCATTTTTGGCTTTCTCACTCCAAGTATTTACACTATTTCACTATAATACTTTACTTTGTCACCTTGAGCTTCCCTTTGGTGTTTTATGTTCACTTATTTTAATACATGATTTATTCCAGTAAGTAGCTTTTCTAACTTCAATAGCAAGTTTCAGGGTCTGCTGTGACATCCGTTTTGCTCTTTGATTTCATTCTTGTCTTTTTCATGGCTGTTTCTTTTCTTCATGTTTACTGTTCTTCACGTCATTCCTCAACTCGTTGGGTCATTGGTCATTCATATTCAGTGCATCCAATATCCACTTGAGAGAGTCAATAAATTCAGATGTGATATACTCAAGGTCATATTTTGGATCTTGTGGACTTCTTTTCACTCCTTCAGCTTGAACCTGAACTTGAATATGTGCAATTAATATTCGATTCCACATTGAACCCCTGGTTTTATTTTGACCCTTACTACTGAGCTTCTCCTTCGCCTCTTCCCATAAATGTAGTAAATTTGATTTGTGTGTATTCCACCTTGGTAGATCCATGTGTGTAGTTACTCTTTTCCTTGTTGAAGCAAGTATTTACACTGGGTAAATAATCATTGGGGCACAAAATTCTATAGTGTAATCTCCAGAGTTGTTTAAATCCTCAAGGTCATATGTTCCAGTCTTTATACTTTCTATTTCATTTTTCATAACTTCCAATTATTCTAGATTCATACGGTCTGGAATCCACATTTAAATTTCAATCAGAAGTTTTCAGTTGTTTCTTCCTATCTTAAGCTGTGTCTCATCAACAACGAAGGTCGAAAATCTTTGCTCCATCCACATCAAGTTCTACTCTACTTGAGGAAGCAGCTCTTCCCAAACTATATTTCAGTAGCCTCCAACTTGCAGTGCTCACACCCTGGAACTGTATCAAACAACATTCCACTGTTATTAATATGCTATCAAGTGTCTGTCGGTTTGCCATATTGTCTTGGCTTATGTGATTTCATGCGATGCTGAAAGCTGTGTCATGGCTATTTCAAATCCCAGATGATGGGTCACCAAAAGCGAGCAGCTTTCAGCAGAGCTTCCAGTCAAAGAACTGACTATGAAGAAGGAATAGGTAACACACTACTGGTGAATTAGCCGCTGAAAACATTATGAATAGCAGCCGACCATTGTCCAATATAATGCTCTCATAAGAGCCCCTCAGATTGGAAGATACTCAAAATATGACTGAGAAGGAGATGACTTCTCCATGCAGAGTTGACCGTAACTATGTGAACAGAGTAAAGCTGTTGGGCCCTTCCATGCTCCTGAGGTCTGACTCCCAGCTGAGAAGAAACCACTGCAAGGATTTGGAACTTGGAATATATGAAATATGAACTTGGGAAAATTGGAAGCCATCAATGTTCTAGAAATTAATTAACTCACATGGACTGATACTTGGCCTCTTGAACCAGATAATTATGTAGTTTACTCTGCATGGAATGACAAATGCAAGGGGAATGAAGTTGCATTCATTATCAACCCGGTATCGTAGGCTGGGTCTTGAAGTACAATGCTGTCCTTGACAGGATGGCATCTGTCCACATACAAGGAAGTCCAGTCAAGACAACAATTTTTTAAATATATGCACAAACCACTAAAGTTACTAATGAAGAAATTCAATAATTTTAGCAATGTCTTCAGTCTGAAATGGATCAAATATGTAGCCTAGATACATTATTGGTATTGGATACTTGTTGGTGCTTGGAATGCACAATTGGAAATAAAGAGGAGGCAAATAATTGGAAAATATGGTTTTGTTAATAGAAATGAAGCTGGAGACCGCATGATTGAATTTTGCAAGATCAACAACTTATTCCTTGCAAATACCTTTTCAAACAACACAAACAGCAACTATACATGTGGATTTCTCCAGATGGAATACAGTGAACTCTTATTGACTATATCTGTGGGATGAGATAATGGAGAAACTCAATGTCACCAATGAAATGAGGCCCAGGGTTTATGCAAGAAGAAACTGTCAATTGCTCATATGTAAGTTCAGGTTAAATCTGAAGAAAATTTCAAGTCCATAAGAGCAAAACTATGACCTGAAATAAACCTCACCAGAAATTTGAGAACGTCTCAAGAACAGAATCGATGCACTGAATGTGATTGACAGATGACCCAGCGAGCTGTGGGATGACCGCCAGAACAGCATGCATAAAGAAAGAAAATGTGCATTAGAAAGACAGGGAAGAAAGACAATGTCAAAGTGGATGTCAGAAGCAACTCTGAAATTTGTTCTGCATCGTAGGGTAACTCAGGTGATTGGAAGATATGACAACGTTAAAGTGCTGAAAAGTCCATTTCTAAGACCTCAATAAGATGGATTGACATAGTATCTGCAATTATGGGCTCAAACATAACCACGATTATGAGATTGGTGCAGGTCAGGGTGATATTTGGGGGTTTTGTTCTGTTGTAACTAGGGTGACTCTGAATTGCCACCAATTCAACAACACCTAACAGCAAATCATAGACTTTCAGTGGCTAACCTTTCAAAAGTGGCTCACCCCTTATTTCTTTATCTCTCTTAGTCTTGAAGCTCTGCGTAAACCTGTGTCCTGTGGATGACCCTGCTGATCTTTGAAATACTGGTGGTGTAGCTTTAATTCCCATAGCAACATACAAACCACCTCAGTGCGAAAAACTGAGAGATGAGTGACACAATTCAATTAAGTAGCAAGAGCTATTTTAATGCCGTGTTTACCTGAAGATCAGTAGCTACTGGCAAGAAGGAATCGACTCCAGTAAACTACTTCTATGGATTTTATACAAAGAAATAGAACAGTGGAAAATCCGGAACATTTTGGAATAATGCTGAGTGTTAGTACAGATAAATTTAGTTTTATTTATGTCATCACTTATTGAAATAGGTACTATTTCAGTATTTACTTTGAATATAGTCTTCATTTTTATATCCTCTCACTACGAAGAACAGCATTTGACAAAAGTCAAGCAGAAATCTAGTGCTTATAATAGGTGCATCAGGTACTCCAAATTCACCTGGTAATAAAATGCAAGCTCGTTAGGATTAAGTAAGGTAATATGCTTTTATTCTTTCCGAAATTATCCCTAATGAGTAACTTTGGCAAATGAGCATGTATTTATCTAGTATACTGACAATATTAAGTGATTTTTAGAACAGTGAGCTCAATAGGAGCCAATTTTTTTTTCCTGATGCCCTCCTATTCCAAGCTTCTGTCATTGTTATTGATATATCAAACACATGAGCTGTACTCAATAATTTGCTAGCAAATCTCATTAAATAACAAGTCAAATCAGAGAGGTATAAAACAAATACTTTTCATGTATATGATGTGTCAGCAATCTATCAAAATATGGAAATGCATCATTCAAAAATAGATTGGGGATCTAGAGATGGTTGATGATAGCTTGCCCACATTTGCAAATTGTGACAAATTTGTTCTCCCTGAGTTTATTGCATTGTTGAGACTGTCTCAGTCTACATGGATATATATGTATATGTATATGTATATGTATATGTATATGTAAGGCAAACATCAATTACCCTGTGACTACTGAAATCCTCTCTTTAACGGTAGTTACCTTTTCAAAGTCTTTGTATTATAGTGAAGCACTCATCACACTATAAAATCTTCATAGTTGATATCTATTCTCCAAACCCTGTCTGCAGCTGTATGACTAATAGATTCTCCTTTCCCCACCTCGTTTTGACAGTTCTAATTACTTTCCTCACAAAATTACCTCCAGAAAACTTAAAATTCAATTCAGGAAAAAAATTCAATGGCAAAGGAAAATTCAGATACTAATCCCATCAGTAAAATAAATCCCCATTCAGTGTATAACAAAATAAATATTCTCTCAAGAATATGTAATTAAAAAATAGTTTAAGCATTGTCGGTTATTATAAATTCAAAAAGTGTATTCATTGGTCTTAATCTACGTATCAATGGTTTTTTTCTCAATAATTTCAGCGTTTTCTCAAGAAATATTCGAACTAACCAACAAATCAACCTGGTGCTGACTCAGCATTTCAGTCGGGTCGGGGAGGGAAGGACTGCCTCATATGATTCCCAAGACTGAAGCAGATTCTCCAATAGAGCCCTTGGTGGTTTCAAACAGCTGATTTTGCATTAAGGAGCAGAGCACTTAGACACTATGCCACCAGGTATCTTCATATAAATTTTATTGCTATCACTACTTCTGCTACTGCTACTACTGTGGCTATTACTGGTATTTTGATAATAAACACATACAAAGAAAATACATTGAAAATTACAAACCTCGCTTTGCAATTGATCACATGGTTGTAATTGATAGGTAGAACTATCTTCTACTACTACCCATTATGTATTATCTTTGCCCTCAGCAAGTACCTCAGCTGGCTGTGTTTTTTTTTTGCCTGGTGGGTTGACCCAGACCTTCATTCCTAAGAGGTCTGGGTCATTATAAGTCCTGTCAGAATTGGGTTGCTGTAATTTACAATTTACTTTAATCACAGGGCATGGTAGCACTAAGAGTCGGCCTATAGGATCTCCTGGATTCCAGACATAGTCTTCTTTACCTCCATTATGTAACACCAGTCCAATTTCTCCTTGGTAATCAGGATCAATCACACCACTCAGTACAGTGACACCCTTCCTGACCTGTTGATCCAAAGGCATAAGAAGCCCAGAGTGGCCAGGGGGCATTCTCAGCTGCCAGTTCAGTGGAATCCATGCTGTGTTTCTGGGTGGGAGAGTTCCTTCCTTCGGGACCAGGATCTCCAGGCCTGAGGAACACAGGGTTGCTGGGACAGGAAGCAAAAATGCTGCAAGTGGATCACTAGAGTAATAGTGAGTGGTGCCACTGCAGCTTCCACCCCTTGGTTCCTGGACCCATGAATTCTGGCTATTGGAGACAGAACCATATATTGGCCGCTGATTTAGAGCATATACAGCTTCCTGGAGAACATTGCCCCAGCCCCGCAAGTTGTTGCTACCTAGTTGGCGCCGTAATTGTGTCTTTAGGAACCCATTCCATCACTCTATCAAGCCAGCAGCTTCAGGATAATGAGGAACATGATACGACCAGTGGATTCCATGGAAATGGGCCCATTGCCGCACTGCATTTGCTGTGAAGTGAGTTCCTTGATCTGAAGCAATGCTATGTGGGATGTCATGCAGGTGGATGAGGCATTCTGTAAGTCCACGAGTAGTAGTTTTGGTAGAAGCATCGCGTGCAGTGAAGACAAATCCATATCCAGAGTAGGTGTCTATTCCAGTAAGAACAAAACATTGTCCCCTCCATGATGGAAGTGGTCCTGTGTAATCAACCTGCCACCAAGTTGCTGGTTGATCTCCCCGAGGAATGGTCCCTTATCTTGGACTCAATGTTGGTTTCTGCTGCTGGCAAATGGGGTACTCAGCAGTGGCATTGGCCAAGTCAGCCTTGGTGAGTGGAAGTCCATGTTGCTGTGCCCATGCATAACCTCCATCCCGGCCACCATGTCCACTTTGTTCATGTGCCCATTGGGTGATAACAGGAGTGGCAGAGGAAAGAGGAGGACCAGTCTCCACAGTGCGTGTCGTGTTATCCACTTGATTATTAAAGTCCTCCTCCTCAGAGGTAATACTTCGGTGAGCGTTCACGTGAGATACAATTACCTTTACTTTCTTGGCCCATTCAGAGAGGTCTATCCACATACCTCTTCCCCACACCACCTTGTCACCAATTTTCCAATCATGGTCCTTCCAATTCCCTGACCATACAGCGAAGCCATTAGCCATGGCCCATGAATCAGTATACAGTCTCACATCTGGCCATTTTTCCTTATATGCAAACTGAATGGCCAGGTGCACCGCTCGAAGTTCTGCCCATTGGGAAGATTCCCTTCACCACTGTCCTTTAGGGAAATCCCAAAAGGGGCTGTAGTGCTGCTGCTGTCCACTTACGAGTGGCACCTGCATATGATTCCTAAAAAAGTTTTTAATATCTCTCTGTCTTTTCTTCTGTTTCTACTGACACTAGGCAAGTGAATTAAATTTTCAGGGACTTGATATCCTCATCTCAACAGATGGACTGATTAAAAAAAGCTAACTGAGTATCAACAAGTATCAACACAAAAGTTAATGAGCTAATGAGTGTTGGGTATTCACTCTTACCATTAATGTAATTATTTTTAGAATTTCTCAATGGTACCTGAGTACCCTGTCAATCTTTTGACATGTATCTTAATCATCTAGTGTTGCTATAAAATACCACCAAAAAATGGTGTTAAGGAACAGAAATTTGTTGTCTGTTTCATGAGCTACAGGTCCAAATTTTGTGATCTATCTCAAGGGGAATGCTGTAGTTCTTCTCTGCTTCCATTTAATAGTCCTGGGGTGTTTCAAGGGCATGGTATTTGTCTTCTCCCACCTCTTTTATACTTTTAAGCAGACAAAATATATTCTGTTCACAATGAAAGAGATGAACCTAAAACATGCCTTACAGTGATGTTATATCATTAACATATAAAGCAATTATCCTATAAGGTAATACTTTCCTCTCAATCCAGACAAAGAACCGATTACTTCTATTTACTATCACAGCAGACAATACCCCCAAGCTCGGTGCGCCTCACCTGTATGCGCCATAACATAATTTGCCTCAGGTGCAACATTCATGATGGAATCTCCACATGGCCAGTACCATGTGGAAGACTCAAAGAACCAGGGAAAGCATTGAGTTCTGCTGTCCCACTTAAGGAGTTCCTTCCGTCTCTGCCAGAAGTCTCCTGACCTCTGCCAATGGTCCTGCAAAGGCTGCCTGCTAATAGATTAACTGATAAAACTACAGATGTTGCACAGTTATTGACAGTGGTTAACCACAAAAGATGTTATGAATGAGTAGTTTCCCAAGAACCCCCCTAAAATTGTCAAAATACTTTTCAATTTATATACAGAAAATGTAATCCATTACTAGATGAACATGGCACTTGGAGAAAAGGAAAACTGTCTTTAAAAACGTGATGAAACAGTTTGTCCCTGGAAGTAGAATGACATGCACAATTTATTTCCTCCCTGTTATCAACAGAAATTCACAAAAAGTTCTATGCAGGAAAAGGTAGGAAACTCTGTTTTATGGCATTCCACCCAAGCTAAATGATTATCTTCCCTAAGTAGAAAAATGAAATCTTGGCTCAAACCCTTTCCTTAGACCCATTTTGATCTAAATCAAGAGGAAACTTCCCAGGGTGGAGGTCAGAGTTCAATGTGATCACTGATGAGCCCGTCTTATCATAAGACTTGAGACTGTGAGGTGCAATATGACCTCAGAGACTGAACTTTTAAATTGTAGACTTTGGCTTGTGGGAGTAAAGTTCAGAAAAGCATAAAAGAGACATAGAAAAGTAAGTAATGATTTTGAATCAAAAGACCTATCTAGATAATTCTTTTTTGAATGTTTCTTTTGAGTTAAATTTACACATATTTGAAATGTAGATTAGTCAAGAATAACGTATTGAATTTCCTTTTTTCCATATATCTTTAAAATCATGTTTCAAAGAAATGTGAATATAAAAATGTTTGTACCTATGAATTGTGATAGAAATAATGTGATTTTACTGGGAATCCATTCCATTTTGGGTGTAAATGTATAGCAATAGTAGCTAAAGCATTGCTATACTATCTCAATATCCCTGTGAAACAAAAACAAGGGAAACTCATGTTAATGACCCAAACTTAAAGCAATAGCTCTATGAAGTTACTAATTTAAAAAGCCAGCAGAGGAACTCTGAATATCAACCCTAGTCAACAAAGTAAGAAAACAACCCTTTGTGGCAGTGGGCAAGAATGTGCTTAACTCTTGAAACATAGTTCCAGGACATGATTTTTCCACTTCACAAAAGTGAATGTAAGAAAGGTAGAATTACTGCCTACAGCTACTGCCTAAATAAGCTGAAAGGAACAGAATCATCAGCCCAACTTGGACTTGGGTGAACTCGCTAGAGTCAGAAACCATCACTTTGACATCCCTAAGGCTAAGAGTCCTGAAACTGACATAATAGGACTGATTCTAAATGCAGAATTTCACTTTGCAGGTTGAAGCTATAACATAGAGAAGATTGACCAGTAGAAAAATAAAATAAATACGTGCACAAGTATACATAAATACTTGTCAAGAAAAAATGCAACATTCAAGTAAAAGGGCAGATGAAGAATAATTTAAATATAGGCCAAACTAACCAAAAACCTCAACAAAGTGAGAATTAACTTATGAGGATATAAAAGTAATATAAAATTTTTTCTGAAAAGAATTATAACAAAGATAAAGAGAAAAAAAAGGGTGCTCACAGGTCACCAACAGGAAATTATGAAATATAAAGCAGACAGATTTGAATCAGAAATGAATGAGCTATGTTAACACCAATTAGATATCCTAAAAATTAAAAAAATATTATCAAGAAGCAGTGCCTGGAATAGAACACAAACTTACTGTATGGTTAAAAATGGAAAAGACATAAAGCAGAATTGTATGTCTTCACCATAATTATTCGATCTGTATACTAATTAAATAAACTGAGAAGCTAGACTTTATGAAAAAGAACTTGGCGTTAGGATCAAAGGAAAGCTCATTAATAACCTGCTACATGTAGATGGAAAAGTTGCTTATTAAGTGGATAGGACATCATTTACTTATGATGATCAAAGATGATTGCCTTCTCTGGATTATGCCTCAAAACAAAACAAAACAAAACAAAACAAAAATCTTGACAACCAGACAATGTGCAATGACATGATAAACATAAACAGAGAAAATATCAAAGCTATCAAAGATTTCATTTTCCTTGGATATAAAGTCAATGCTCCCAGGAGCACCAATCACGAAATCAAATGACATGCTGCATTGGGTAGATCTGCTGAATAGGACTTCTTTAAAGCATTGGAGAGCCAAAGTGCCCATATGAAGACTGAGGTAGGCATTGGTGAATGGGGACAAGGGACATCGCCAGTGTGTCCCTTTGAAAGGGCGAGCCTTGTTTTGCCTACTGTGAACCTGTTTTCAGGAGGAACTGATCCTTGGTAAGGGACACCTCATCCTTGGTGAAGTCGTGCATGAGTGGATAAAGGCAAACTTTGAAAACTCTTCTACGTAGCAATGATAGCCTGTGTCAGGGGGATACACAATCTTCCTCTGCAAACGATGGCTCCTTGTGAGTGGGAGCCAGCTCAACTGCAGTAACAACAACAACAACAACTACAACAACAACAACAACAACAAAACTATCGCTTTTCAGTGTGATTGAAGGCAAAACCTTAGATTTCATTTCTTTCTCATGACAATGTGCTCTCAAAATAACTGCTAAAGGTCCAGCTTATTCACAAGACACGTGAACCCGGAGAACAGATTGCAATGTGAGGGTTGATGGCAACTGAAATGTTTGAAAAACAAAAATTGTATCTTTAAGAGGTAGATTTGAAGATGTAAAAAAACCTGACACCTAATATGGTTGGATGAATGCAGAGTGTGCATGAACTCTAGAAAGGTCATTGCCGGGTTCAGGAGGCCAGATATCCCTTTTCAATCTCCAAGTCTAAGCAGGCTCCAAAAGGCAAGGACAAAGTGTGACACGTAAGGGAATGTGCAATTTCCCCAAAGAGTCATACACTCTTTTATGTATACAGATAGCGATCTAGGCAATATGTATGAGGTGCATGCATTTGAGCCAGGCTGATCTTATTATGCAGAGATTCAACATTCTAAGCTTGATTGTTTAGAAAGTTTATAACAATTTACTTGGTTGATTGACTAAATAATAGGCCAAATATGACCACCTAAGTGAAAATGAAATGTCAGAAGTGCTTTCGTAAGTTGTAGAAATAAGAATTCAAAGTTTAGACCTACTAACCCACTGTAGGAATACTTAGAAGCCATAAGGAATATTTGTGAGGGCATTTTCAGCATCCTCACAGGACACTCTGATCACTCCTCTCTGTGGCTCAACTATTCCCTCTAACTTGGGAAATCTACATGCATTGAGGGTGATTGGATCCTGTGGTAGTATTTAACTGACAAGGACAAGGTGGCAGAGTTAGCGTAAAGGACAGCAGAGTCGAAGCAGTGGACACACTAGCTTGATTCTGAATTATGATGAAAACTAATTAAGCATGCTGTCCACATGAGTGCAGTAGATGGGAAGCCTATTACACTTTGACTTGATGTGTATACGCTGAAAGGTTCTAGGTCAAATGTTCAAAAGTCTACGCAGAGTTTTGACTTCCGTATTAATACCCAGACTGAAACCAGTACAAAGACCCACAGCCCCTTGAATGAAGTCCAGACTTCGCTACCCTCCCAGTGGAGGCTTGGGAAGATGACAGGCAGTGGAAAAGAGGAAGATCTTTGACGATGTAAGTTACACAGTGGCTGCGCTGATGGGCTCACACGTGAAAACGGTGGGAGAACGGTACAGGAGCAGGCAGGACTCCGTTCTATGTGCACAGTGACAACGTGTCTGAATGAACTCGACAGCACCTAGCAACAACGGCAGCAACAACAACAATCTTTCTCCCAACTTTCTACCCAAGGTAAGTTCACCTTTTACTAAGGTAGCTATCCATTAGGGAAAAGTAAATAATCAATAAAATTTGGGGGCGGGGTGGGGGTGGGGGTGGTTACTGACTATTGGCTTTGAATCGACACAATTTCAGGAGATCTGATATGGCGTTGTTTTACCAGTCAGAGTAAGGTGTATGGGAGCCAGTGGTCAAGGTAGGTTTATGCCAGGACCACCCCAGGCCCAGTCGTTCCCTGAATCCATCCACACTTACAAACTGCATAGCTGTAGTAGAGATACTCATCAATTTTTAGACCCCCTCACATGGTACTGCTTCCGGAACAGGTGAGGTAATGACGATTTTGGTTAAAAAAGCAAACAAACAAAAACAGTTCATGGAAAATATAAAACAATCTCAACCTAGAAAATAGTGAGCCCCCAAAGAAGTGACATTTCTGCTGCGACTGCACATTTTTGTGGCAGCACCAACACTAGAAAGATGCAAGGGCGATGAGCCCCACTCAGCGGCACCGCCTCTCCTGGAGAGAAACAGGGGCTCTTGAAGAACGGCAGTGGCTCACCACAGCAAGCTGCTGATAGCAAGTGCGGCTGCTGCTACTGATGCGATTTAATCAGCGAAGTAATCCATTTGCTGGTACCTGCTGCAAGGTACTGAGTTGGCAAATGCATTCTTCCTGCTATCTCTTAGTAAAGATCGTCAAACAGCGTGATTGCAGCTGGCAAAGCCAGCAATACCCCGTGACTGTTCGCTTTCCGTCGGGTCTCAGCTCTCCAGCCCTGTGCTGCCATTGATTGTGCATGGACCTTGTCTTTTCCTTCTAGGAGACATGACACTGACCCATGACATTGGGGTATCAGGCTCACGGGACCTAGTAAGGCAGAAGTTGTAACAACTTCCAGTCTTGTTGGTAATTTTGGATGACAGAGAGTGGGAACTAAACAACAAAGATTTTGGACTTCACCTCAGTGACCTCACTGGGGACTCCAGGAGATGGGAATAAATATAGTTATCGTTTTTGAAAATTAAGCATAATTTATTGCATCTAGTCCTCCTACATTTAAGAACACCTTTAGGCGTCGTTGGATTTGGGGTGCATCAGATTCAAATCTGGGCATGCTGTCCTGGTCCATTGACCCTGGGAGCAGAAGAGCAGCTCTTTGCTAATGTGCTCAAACAAAGGGACCCCCTGAACCTGCTGCGCTCCCTCTGAGTCACGTGACCCGAATATCCAATTATACGGACGTGTAGCATTGAAAGACACTATTTGAAACTTTTGATGGGCCATTATTGTTACCATAGAGCACAGAGGTTAGGATTTTGGAACAAAGCCCAGTGATCCTTTGCCATTAACTTTTTTTTTTGAGAAACAGCATTTGGCTCACTACAAGACTTTAGTAAGCACTGAATGCTTAACCAAGTTAGCAAGCAACATGAGCTACCCATAATGAATTCAGAGCTGTCTGACTTATGAAATCATGCAGTTAGACATGCACAGAAAGCAATTCACCAAGTGGAAGTATTATAAGTGGCATCAGGCTTCAGCTGTTTGTGCATGAACAATTACGTTGTAAGAGATAGTAGTTCATATGTATATGGTTTATACCCTTTTTACAGGATGACCCCTCTCCAATCCTGCATGTATAAACTCATGTATATGGAAAAAAGAAAACTAAGATGGGCTTAAACATCTGGTCACCAGTTGAAAGTGTACACCGGAGTCCTAATCAGAAATGTCCCCAAAAGACTGGAAAAGGAGAATCTCCTCTGCAGGCAAAACTTGGAGCAGTGCACATTGCTGCTCATTTTATTGCAATGTGAAATAACTAGGTGCACAATTGTGTACTAATTCATATTCTGGGGTCAATGCTTTGTTGCAGTGCTAAAGACTTGCTAGGAAAGTGATCAGAAATTGGTGATAAAGTGGTCTGAGAGAGGTATGTGGATATATTTCTCTGGATGGATTAAAAAAAACCAAAACATAATTTGTGTCCCCTGGGAATGTTCACAAAATAGTGATGTCAGCAATAGAGTGGTTTAACATTCGGGTAGAGAGAGGATGAACCATTATCTGGATACCAGTCATGATCTTTGGTCAGTCTACTTCAGTCATTGTCTAATGATTAACAAAGTAGCTATACTGTCAGGGGTTCAGATGATGCATGGGCTAAGTAACATGGACTGCCATTATGGTGATGTGCAATTCTTTGTGATTGCTCTCCAATCCAGTCTTTGTAACTCCTACTCAGTGACGGGGTGCAAATGTACACATTAGGTGTAGAGAAAGCTAACACAGAGATCAATCAATTTTGCCTTCCAGGTGAATATGAGTGAGTTGACTTAGAAGCAAGAACAGAGGAATTCTAAGACTGTCACCAAAGGGTAGCCACCAGCAGAGAATCTGTGAGATCATTACCCGAAGGGAGGAGGCACCCAGGTTCCAGAGACACCAGAAAACAGAGCAGAAGAGCTGGATTAAGCCTGTGATGCCGGGCAGTGGGCTTCCTTTATTCTAGGAATAAAGCTAGATATCTTCTGGTTTGCAGAATGGAGACACTGATTGGCACTAAAAGAGCTCTATGACACTTGTTTGATCGGGGGACAGGCTAAGAGTCAGTCTGTGACTGAAGAGTCTGATGATCAAAGAGAGATGTGTTTGCAGGCATAACAGAGAAGAGGCGTTGTGTATAAAAGAACTATATCCTTAATTTTTTAGAGGGAGTTTTTCCACATCATGGTCATGCACTGCTTCATTCTCAGGGATCAGGAGGGCTGTCCTTAAATAATTCTGTTAATAACCTTCCCAAACCACACTGCTGTCATCTATTCAGATCATATCACAGAGTTTGCTATATGATATTCAAAGCCAAACCAACTATCACTGAGTCAATTCCGACTCCTAGTGACCAGATAGGACATAAAGAACTGCTGCCTGGGGTTTTCAAAGATCGAAGTCTTTCAAGGAAGAGAGAGCCTTCTCTTTCTACTGCTGAGTGCTGCGTGGACGCACACTGCTGCTCTGGTGCCGAGCAGCCCAACCTTTGTCGGGCCATGCCTCCAGGAGGCTTTTGCGTTGTAGCTCTGCCTGATGACCTTGTTGTTCAGATAAAACGTTCAACTGACTAGTGGGTCATGTCACTAGGAACCTATTGCTAAATGCAGACCATATTTAGATCATTATGAATAGGCTTAGAGAGTATGAGGTAGGATAGAGGCTGTATTTGGGAGGAATCTTGGACATAAAAGCTTCATAGCTAAGTGAGAACATATGAGAATGATAGTGTGAATATGACTACCTTATTAAAAGTTTATTGGATAATGTCTGACCCATGTTAAGTATATCATAAGGCTTTTGATACATTTTCTTTATTTTTAACTGAATGCAGGCTAAGGAGCTGAAATTATTCTTACTATTATAATTTGATAGATATATGACACAAACTATTAGAAAAAAGACCACCCCAACGCCCCAAAACACAAAAACAGAAGTTGGTTGATATGAACATGATTTAGAAAGATTATGAAGCCAAATAGCCAAATCCTGTGCCGAACAAGTGTTAATTGGGTAGTTGCCAGGGTCCTTCTGATGAAAGCTGAAGACACGGAACCCTGTCTACATTTCTCAGTGTCCAGTCTTCTTGGGGCTAATGGAAGCAGAGCAAGAATTATATCAAAGGGGAAGACATGAAGCTGGGCTGTCCTTTATTTTCCTGTAAGAATTATGAAGAGACTCCTTAATGACTGTTTAGCTTTGCTTAATAACAAAATTACTGGTCTAACTTTCACACCAATTATAATATTTTAAGAGAAAGCTAAATCCCCGCAGAAAATTCATTAGAACTTATCACCGTATATGGAGGTGACTCCGTGGCAGTGTTGACTGTTAGCTTGTTCGTTCTTCCTTATCAACATCTTAATACAGCCAGAGAATAGGAAACAGTACATACACATCTAGTAAGTGTTCACTCGGAAAATGAGAAATTAGTCCTGTTCAGGGAAGAAAGGCTGATTATCAGAGGCCAGCATATTTTGCTGTGTTAGCGCCCGTAAATTCCTCCTAGCTGTCCTTACATTTGTTTCTGATGTTGCTGTTATTATTGTATTACATAGCCTCTCAACACAGGTAATCTCTTACTGATCCTTACGGGTATATGTCCATAAGATTTTTCCATGACATAAACCTGTTAACATCTTTGTTTCCTTTATTTCCACCAGAGCCCCAAGGGATTATTTATTTGTTTATTGATCAACGTATACTTATCTATTTTTGCCTTCCCCTTCACCAACACTAACATGTGTCTACCCTCTAGGTGTAAACCCAACAGTGGCTCAGCAGGTTAAGCATGACACTGCTAGCTGTGAAGTTAGTGGTTCAACGCCACAGCCATACTCCATGGAAGGAAGATGACTATGTCTACTTTGCGAAATATTTATTGTTTCACAAGCCCTATGGAGTGTTTTACTCTGTTCTTTATAAGCAGGAATATTTGCATTCTATGTAATCATAGGGTTCTGGGTTTGGTTAAGTTTGGTTGGACACCCTCCCATTAGTAATTTACCTTCCTTCTGTAATTCATTACTATCTCATTACCTACTGTGGTATCTTTGCTCCTTGTGTGAGTCTGGGTACTTTAGAGAAATAAATCCACAGAAACTCATGTAAAAGAGAAAGTTTTATATAAAGGTTAAGTGCACATCAAGAAAACATCCCAACCCAGTGCTGCCCAAGCCCACAAGTCCAACATTAGCCCATATGCCCAACACCAATCCACAAATTCCTCCTCCATCTCACAAAACAGATATAATGTTGCCGACTGCAGGAGGAAAGCCAAGTCAGTGAATGTGTAAGCATCTCAGCACTGGCAGGGGTCTCCACACCGCTGCTTCAGCACCCAAGGCTGCATTGGGGTCCATGTGGCTTCTCCTTGGGAATGTCTTGCAGGAAGTGAACCTTACCAGCTGGAGCAGGGAACTGGCTAAGGCAGCTGCACCCTGGTCCGACAATCACAAAGCAAAAGAACTGGGAACTACGTAAAAAGGCGAGGCTCACTGAGCCATTTATCTCTCCACCCTACAATTAACCCCACATGTGTTTATCAATCAGGTTGGCACAATAAACTATCTCTCTCCTCTTGGTAATTTTTCATAGGATTCAGAGTGATGGAAATTCCTCCCCCTCTGGGGCAGTTACATAATCCCTTGTCAACTTGAGCGAAGGGGTGGGGTCTAGCATGTCAATCAGGTTGCAGTTTGATGACCTCATTTGGAGGCATGAGGATATAAATCGCTCAGTGGGGGCCAGGACCAGTCTCATTCTCTGCCTTCCTTTTCCTGTTGTTGATACACTCATTCTTCCTGCAAGACCTTCCTGCTGACAACCTACATGGAGCTATGCTGCTATGATCATGGTGCCAGAGCCCTGGAACTGGAGGGGCCATGTGGAGATCCATGCTGAGTTATGCTTCCACCACCACTGGATCCATAAAACTTTCTGCCCACTACCTTATTATCTTCTGTTACTGGATGGTGGTGGGTTTATATCCTGATCTTAGTAGAGGGTATGAACCAAGTCATACTCTGTTTTCTTGGGGTCCTCTTTGGTAGACAGTGCGACTTAAGACATCATGGTTCATTTTTCTTGGGGGTATAACTGGCTAAAAGACAAACCGCAGCTTCATCCAAGCCATTCTTCATAATATATGAGCCATTTGGGACATAGAGAAAATTGCAACAGCATTTAGAATAGCTTGTCCAAGATCTCTGTCTAAAATGGCAGAGACCGCGGAGACTAGATGTACCAGAGACTATGGTATCGTGACTCAGAGAAGCACAATGGTGAGATTAGGAGGTACCCTCACTTCATCGTGTTTGAAACGATGGATCTGTGGAGCTTCCTGTTCATGGAGGCAAAGGCCATGTGGCTCTGAGTCTGAGGATCAGAGAGAGATTTGGCTGCTAGTTCAAAAAGGTATTTGTGTGAACTAATGAGTAATATCATTAGTGTATGCTTATCCTGCCTGTGGCAACCTATTAACTTCCCTAAAAAACTACCTTAGTGGCGAGTATTGTCTGTGAGATCTGTATGGCACATGCTGTGAATTATAGAACCCAGCATAGGAATCGAGTGTCCTGGGAGGAAAGGTTGTTGGTAGAATAGGTAAAGAAAGGCAGTGTGTGGAGGCAGGTCTGGTCCCTGCCTCATTAAAATAGGAAAGTCAGGGGAGGTTAGATATGTCCAATTTTTCTGTTTACTACAGGTATTATCTCTGGAAAATAATCAATATTGGGGGTGGCACTGGGTGGCAAGGGAAGCATTTACCCCTCTCCTCCATTGCTTTATTCTTATTTTACTGTTTGTTCTTATTTGCTTGATTTTTTCCTTCTGTGTTTTGCTTTTCATTTTCCCTAACCTTCCATCATAAGTGAAGGTTTCTTTGATTCAGTCCTGACTCATAGTGCCTTTGAGGTTATGACTCATCCCAAACACTTTCAAACTGTACTATAACAAAATCAATCAATTTAATTAAATCACTATCATAAAGAATATTATTCAGCAGTATAAGAACTGCAAACACTTGCCATAATATTTTTTTTCCATTCCCAACTCTCAAGTGAAGAGTTTCAGAGAATATCTTGATCTCATCTCCAGATGCACTTGAGCAGCTCGTACATAGTAATGCCGACTGGGATTTAAGGCTCGCCGGTGATGGCCTCATAAAGAATGCTTACTTCCAAGGAACAAACACCAAAAGCTAAAGAAATACTGAGGTGTGTGGAAAACCGTTCAAAGGCAATGGACACAAACAGCGTCTTGCATTTTGTAAAATCATCATATACTTCGCTTCACTCACTCACTATTACCAGGTCGAGTCATAAAGACCCTCTAATACAGGGTAGATCTGCCCCTGTGAGTTTCCAAGCCTTAACTGTTTACAGGAGTAGAGAACACTTTCTTCTCCTGCAGAGAAGCCAGTGATTTCAACCTCTGACCTTGTGACTTGTACCTAACATGTGACCACGATGCCACCAGGAAAGCAAAAATTGAGCTATTCTATTTGAGCCATTAGAGCAATAAAAGTATATGTGAAGTTTCCATGTTGCTGATCAACTTTCGAGCTATAAAACTTGAATTACTTAAATTGTTAATACAGTGGAAACAATCACCTTATAACTGGCACACTCAATTTTCTTCCATTAGCTACTGTCATTCAATTTGTATTCCATCGATTGCTGACTAGAGTTTCAGTAGCTGTATTCATCTTTCATCAGTCTATAATCTTAAAAAAATATATATTACTTTGCACAATTGTATAATGTAAATTCTAAACTTCTACAAAATGATTCCAAAATATCATTTCCACATAGTGTTTGTTGTACCTTATAACTAAATTGTTACAGTTTAAAAGTGTACAAGGGCAATGTGACAGCCCGATCTACTATGGAAAGAACTAAATGGACAATGATAATGGCTTCTCTAGGTCAGGAAACTGTACAATACATCATTCTTTCTTACACATCACTAAAGGCATACTGAAAATAATAATCCACATGGGTTCTTTTGATGTCTTAGCTTCCTTTAACTTCATAAATTGACAATGGTCTCAGATCCTAGGTGAGTTGGAGAAAGACTGGGAAAATCCATTCATAGGTGGAAATGCATAACCCTGAGTCAAAGCTTTGAATGAGCTGGCAGATGCAAACAGCAGCACAGGGCTTTGCCCTCACCAGGGAGCAATTTCCTCTCCAGGACTGAGCATACAGTTTATCTTCTTCTCACAGTTTATTCATCCCAGGAATAATAGAGTGTTAGAACTTGTAGAATTTTTTCTATGGCATTGATGCGGACATTTCGAATTCCACACAATAACTGATAGCTTAGTAGAAACTCTTTCAAATGTAGTGCACGTAAAAGTGGAAGCGACAAATATGGTCTTGCTCTTGGTCTGCGGTGTTGCGTCTATGACGAACACGGGTGGAACGTCCTCATTGTTAGGGGTCTTCAGGGGCAGCAGACTTCCATTTGTACAAGGGTACCCTAAGTGAGAGGTTGTTACCTTGAGGACTAAGATGCTCCCGGCCCTGTGATAGCATTTTCATCTGCCTCATTTGCATTTGAAAGTTGGGCAAGGAATTAGGAAGACCAAAGGAAAACATGTGTATTTGATCCATGGTGTTGGTGAAGAATACTGAATGTTCCATGGACTGCCTTAAGAACCCAAACAGATCTGTCTTGGAAGAGGTTCAGCCAGAATGTTCCTTAGAAGCCTGGAGAGCTAGTGCAGTGGCACCTAAAGAGAGGAAGGCCAATGGCAAGACAGATGGACGCAGTGGCTGCAGGAATGAGCTCAAACTGCAGAACGGGTGTGAGGATGACGTAAGGCTGGGCGGTGTTTTGTCCTGTTGAGCATAAGGTTCCTCTGGGTTGGAACCAACTGGAAAGTACTTTCCAGCAACAAGTGATAAGAGGTGGCATTAATCACTTTGCTTTCCCACACTTCCATAGTTCGTGGGACAGGAATCAAAGGGAGTACATTTCTTGAGTTGTCCTTGGAAGTAGTAGATCCTTTGGGAAATAAATCAAAACTACTCTGGCCATTCCTTGATATTTCTCATTCTTTATTGCCAAAGCCATTATTTGGGTTGTGCTTCTTGCCACCCCAAAATTTTCATTTCTTCTTACTGAAACTAATTCATGAGTCTCAAAAGCAGATGTAATGGTCACATTGGAATGCCCTGAGTCTTTGTTTCCCAGGAGTCCCTTTTCCCTGGGAGAGGGAACTATCTCCTTTCAATGCTTTGTTCTAAAATAAGGTGGCAGTGAAATAGCTCAATCATCTATGCCATACAAGTTGGAAGGCAGCCACATGGCCAATTGACCAGAAGAAATCCATATTTGTGCTCATTGCCAAGGAAGGTGACCCAACGAAATGCAGATATTATTACACAATATCATTCATATCACATGTAATTAAAATTTTACTGAATACAATTAAAAATAGTTGCAATAGTGCATACACAGGGAACAGCCAGAATTCAAGCTGGATTTCAATGAGAACAGGGAACAAAGGCTTCCATTGCCGATGACAGATGGATCCTGGCTGAAAACAGTGAATACCAATAAAACAAGTATTTGTATCTCAAGTATGCAAAGACATTTAACTGTGTGGATCATAACAAACTGTAGCCTACATAGTGAAGAAGGAGACTTCCAGACTACTTCATTATGTTCAAAGGTAATCTGTACATAGACAAGAGGCAATCATTTGAACAGAGCAAGGGGAGACTCCCTGTTAAAACTCAGGGAAAGTGTGCATCAGGAACATAACCTTTCATTAGGCTTATTCAATCTGGATGCTAGAAAAGTCTCTGAAGTTGCATAAAGAATGCCCCAATAAGATTGGAAGAAGGCTCATTTACAATCTTTGATATGCAGAATATCAACCTGGGTTGTTGAATTCAAAGATGACTTGAAGCACTTACTGATGAAGAAAAAAATTACAACCTTGTTCTGGATTAAATGCCATGTAATGAAAATGAACATACTGACAGAATAATAAATATCATAATAAACAAATCAAATATTTAAAATGTCAATTCTTACATTTTAATTAGATCTATAATCCAATGTTCATGAAAGTAGCATTCGAGACATCTAAGGAATGATCGCATTGTATGAAGTATCAAAGAGTCGTGGTGGCACTTTGTGGACTGAGATGTGACTGCAAATGAGACACAGCATTTTTAATCACCTCTCATGCATATGAAAATGGAAGATTAGAGAAAACTGATGCATATGAATTAAAGAATATTGAATAGATCCAAAACTGCCAAAGAATGAATAAATCTGTCTTGAAATAAAATAATCCATAAAGCTGCTTTGTAGATAAGAGGATAGGGAGTCTTTGTATCATGCAATTTGGACATGTCATTAGGAGGGACCTTGTCCAAGAGGAGGAAATCATGTTTACCAAAATAGAAGTTCAGTCAAAATAGAAGTTCAATTCACCCATAATGAGTTGAATTGTCACAGTGACTACATTAAAGGGCAAAAACAAAACATTTCGCTGATGGGGCAAAACAAGAGAATGTGTCATTTCATTGTCTATTGGGTCTTTATGAGTCTACTGAACAAGGCACAGCAACAAAATAGTGCCTTATACCTTAGAAAAGATTTTTCAAAAATCCAGTCACGAACAAAATATTCTTCCTATACTCAATGGCTAACAACAAAAGAATGCATTTGCAGTATTTTTAATCTGTGAGTATTGGCCTGCCTTTCCCTCTCATATCATAGGCTACCGCCTCCACAGCATGCTGAGTTCCTAGGCTACGGTCACTAACTCACTCACTGTCCTTGAATCAAGGAAGAAGCTGTACCCTTTCCTTGTTGTGGCTTGGGGATTAAACCACTGACCTTGCAGTTAGCAGCCCAATGCCTAACTCACAGCACCATTTGGCCTACGGTAGGTGTCACTTAATCATCACTTATTGAAAATACCATGTCTGCTCTCCTTGAAATCTATATTTATAGGAATGGGCTCATATTAAAGTGAAACATCCTTTAGTCTACATTGGGCTTTCTATGAGTTTTCTGTTGAAGATCATACTTGTCCCAGATACCTGATAACTAACATAATCAAGGGAATCTGCAGTCCTCCTTCCAGAAATATGGTTTGCTTTCACGTGAGCAGCTTAGTAAACCACTCTTCACTGTGTTTGTGGACAGGGGCAACTCTGTGGTGAGCACCATTCCAGTGAGTGAGAGAATGTGATGTTGTTACTTCTTTGGAGATAAAAGATAAGAAAGGGATCAATGACAGAATTTTCCTGGAGGCCTTACTCTTGTACTTTCAAAGATACTTCTCTCAAGCTATTAAAAGGAAAAGAAAGAAAGAAAAAGAAAAAAAGCCAGTTGAGTGAATTCTAGTTCATAGCAATCCAAGCGTATAGAGTAGAAGAGCCCCCACAGGATTTTCAAAGTTGTAATCTTTCCAGAATCAGCTTGCCTCCTCTTTCTCCTACAGAATGGCTGTACATGCGTTTGAATCCCACTCAGCTGCTGAGGAGTTACCCATTGCGGCACTAGGGCTCATCTCTCCATCTATAAAACCTTGAACTCAAACTCAAACCCACTGCCATCAAGTGGATTAGGCCTCATAGTGGTTATGTGTTTGGCCACAAACCACAGAGTCAGCAGTTCCAAACCACCAGCCGGTCCAAGGGAGAGAGACCAGGTTTTCTACTCCTATAAAGAGTTACAGCTTCAGAAACCTCCAGGGGCAGTTCAACTGTGTCCCTTAGTGGTTCTGTGAGTCTCTCTCCTTCTATACTACCTAGAAAATCATCCTTGCATATCCAGCTGATAACGGCTTTGGCATTCTAAATATGAATACTCAAGTGTGAGTGATTTTTCTAGAGTAGTGGCTGTATGTGTGCCCTCCATGGGCTTCTGCTTATGACCCCCTGCACATGATTTTACACCGCACTTTTCTTCTTTAAGTTTCTAGATAGAGACTATATTGCCTAACCCATATTTGGCATCCTTTACAAAATACTTTGTTTCCAAATATTGTAGTGGACCAACTATGCCTGAAAATGTTCAGCTCATCCTCTCTGTTTACCATACCTAAAACCAAATTTTCTTCCCTGGAGGCAATTGGTGTTTTATAGCAGCCCCATAGGACAAAGTAGACCACCCCCCCCACCATGGGGTCTCTAAGGCTGAACATCATTACAACCTTATTCTTCTTCCACGAACCCCTGGTAGGTTGGAACCAATAACCTTGAGATAGGCAGCCTGTGAACCTAAGGTGCCACCAGGACTCTGAAGTCCTTCTTACCAGACTTCCATAATTTATCTGTTTTCTACCTAGAGTTAATGTTTCTTCATTACCTACTTATATTTTATATTTTAAAAATGGGTTTTATCATAATATTTTGCTGGTTTATGTCTTTTCAAATATTATATAAAATACATGTTTAAATATTCACTTCTTGGGAGACACCCTTTTGATGTCTGCGAAAATCTGAAATGCCACCCTCTGGTGTTCTTCCAAACCAATATTATAATTTCCCTTGTTTTCAAACATATATTTGGCTTCTTTTCAACCACCTCCGTTAGCATCCCTTTGAAATAGCCTTGTGAAGTCCAAGAGTCCGAGGGCCTCCACAATCGCTATTTTATCTGTTTGTGAAAGAGACAGGACGGACACACGAGCTTCACAAAACACTTTGTTTCCAAATATCGTAGCTGAGCAACTATGCCTGAAGTTGGCCAGCTCATCCTTTCTGCTTACCAAACCTAAAACCAAATCTCCTGCCCTGGAGGCAGCTGGTGCTTCAGAGCAGCCCCATAGCACAGCTGAAGGGCTTTCCTCCAAGCACACCTGAAATAAACACCCAAAGTCACATCTCAAAATGTGTAGTAACGTTGCTTACCTGAACCAAGCCGAAACCAACACCCAACTGAATGGTAAGCCTTGTCCCTTAAATTGGCAGTCAAGGAGCTCAGTGGCATAGTGGCATATATGTTGGCCTGTTAGCTGCAAGGCCATCGCTTTGAATCTACCAGCCGCTCTTTTGAAGAAAGATGAGGCTTCCCCATGAAGACTGACAGCCTGGACATGCACAGGGCAGTTTTGTTCCATCCCATAGGTCACAAAGGTCAGAATGTATTCAATGGTAGTGAGAGAAGTGTTCTGTCTCCCTGCTTCCACATGAGGCCCTACAATCTGTTCTTTCTCAGCAGTGGGAGTGAATTTTAAAGATCTGAAACAGACGGTGCCCTTTCTTAGCCTGAGCCCCCGTAGTACCCTTTGGGCTTCCTGTACACGTGCAGCTCACTCCTCTGTTCTTGATGCTCCCTTGGCGTGCCTGGCTCTCCCATCCCCTAAAACTGGCTTCTTTCTGTCTTTCAAGTCTCCTCAGGAAACTCCTTGGAACACTGAATCTAACCTCTACTTTTCCCTTCAGTCCTGCTTTATTGCATTTTATGTGTTGAAGTTATTATCAATAATTTATTCCATTTGTACTTGCTTGATAGCTATCATTCATAGCAGATGTTGAATTATGAGGCAAGAAACCCATCACTATAAATATACTATTTATAGTGGTAACTACCGTGCCTAGAGCAGACCAGAGACATAATCTACTGTGTTTATTTTTTAATATTGTTAACGTTCCACATTTACGGTGGTGATAAGAATGTATCCAATGTCCCTTCCCTCCATGTCCCTTGAGCTGGATCTTCAGCTTTTTATGTTTTCACTCATTCTCTTTTCTTCCTTTTGGTTACACTTTCTCTATTTTTTTAATTCCATAAACATTTTATTTGAAGGTACTTATAGATTCTAGTTTATTTTATTTTATTACCAGATCAGCATACTGTTTGTTATTAGAATTTAGTAGTGCTTCCTATTATAAGGAGTCTGGCCGTGTCAGGTTATCTGCTCACTAGTAAGTCAGTAGTTCAAAAGCACTAGCTGCTCCCTGGGAGAAACTCTTTCCTGAAAGTGTTACAATTTCAGACACTCACCTGGGCAGTTCTGGCCTGTCCTGTAGGATTTCTATGAGTCACAATTGACCTGATGGCAATGTGTTTTATGATTATTGCATTATTGTTATCTAGTGTCTCTTACTATTGCTATCGTTAGCTACCAGTGTGAAGCTTTCCAAGGAGCCTTGGCGCCACAGTGGTCAAATGCTCAGCTGCGGAGGGAAAGCATGGCTTTGAAACATCCACCACTTGACAGGAAGAGATACAGTCGGTTCTATGCAAGTGTACTGTACAGCGGGGCAGATACATAAGACAGTTCTACTGAGGAAAGAATTCACTCTCCACCCAAGATACGGAACTTACTATAGGCGAGGAGCTACTGCTCTAAACCATTGGTTCTCAACCTTCCCCAAACCACCACCCTTTAATACAGTTCATGTTGTGGTGATCCCCGCTAACCATAACTATAATTTTGCTACTGTTATGAATCGGGCAACGCCTGTAATTTTGTTACTGTTATGAATCGGGCAACGCCTGTGAAGGGGTCGTTCAACCCCAAAGGGGTCATGACCCACAGGTTGAGGACTGCTGACCAGAACAAAAGGAATACTAAGTATCTTTGAATCACAGAGCTGGCATTTTGGGTATCCCAAGATGTGTAAATGATTTTAAAGTTAGGCTGTGCCGAAAAAAAAATATTTCTTTTGTTTTTCAAAGGTCTTAAAATTCATTTTTGCTCAATTCAGAAATCAAATGGATGTTCACTAGGCAATGATGAATGTAGCCAAGGAATATTACCAAAAATATTCTCTTCTGAAAGAAAACCTCCATAACAGCTGATTTCTTGAGATGGATGATGGTTGAGGAAAAAGAATGAGAATTAGACATTATTAGAGCCAAGAGTTACTGCACTCACCAAAGTCATTGTATTCACTATGGAGAACAGAAGAGTCGGGGGATAGTCAGGTCCTTGGCCTGGAGGGCAGGCTCTTAGAGCCTAAGGCACAAACATGATGCAGCCAAGTCGTTAATAAAATACAATTGGTTATAGTATCTAAAATTATCCAAGACCAAAATAAAGCCTGCAAAGATGGACCACTTGAAACTGGCTATATCTGATGACAACGAGGTTCCCATAACAGTATGTAGAACCAGACAATAATGAATGACCGCCAGGTCCTGATACATGGCTATGAGGTCCGAGCGCCCATGGTAACTGAGAACATGAGTCAAACTGCAGAGGACAGGCATTGGGTCAAATATGTCTCCAGCAAACCAATCTCTGTGAACCTCCTCTTACTTCCAGATACAAGGAAGGCCAAGGGTAAATTTTATAGCAAAAAAGGATATTCTAGTCCTAGTGTATACTTTGATATTTAAAAAATCTTTCAATGACCTTTTATCAGCAAGAGTTTGAGTTAATCTGAAAAATCCATTTTTAACTTGGCAGGGCTGAGATGCATGAACACCTAAGAGAATTAGAATTTTGGTTATAAAAAGGGAAGAGAAAAACATTATTTTCTGCACATCCAAAATGTAATGTGTACATGGTTAAAGCTCTGTGATCTAGGAAAAGTAACAGTAAGAAATTCATGGCGGGATGGAAGTGAGCATGGAGACTCCCTAATGTGTCATATTAAAAGAAACATCCAGTGCCTTTGGACACAGTGCAAAATATTACAGCCATTTAAAAAGATCAATATGAAGATAGTGGTCATGAATATAGACTCTGCTGCAATATATTGGTTATATGAACAAATTCCATTCCCATGTGAATGAATGTATTTGAAAAGCAATGAAAGTTTATAAATAGAAATAGGCATTTCCATCCATAGGAAAACCAAGGAAAAATTGATCCATATAACTGAGAAAGTGGTCATTTGCTGTAGTGCTTTCCTGTATGTTAAAACAACAGGAATCTGCTCATAAGTAGTACGTTTGATTGGCATACTAATGACTTGTTTTGCAACAAATCTCTCCATTCATTTGACTCTTATGGGGACAGAGTAAAGCTGGTTATTTACAGTATTCTTGCAATGGGTCAATGGAAAATAAATGAGGCATCTCTTCTATTCTGTTTCAGCAAGACAATTCTGTGAAGAGAAATGTGGCTTGTTTCCTAATTCCTCTCCCAAAATTGGCTGCTATAGGCAACTCCCTAACCTTCCCCATCCCACAGAAGACATGGTGGACATCAAGTGAGTGTGTACTACCTCCAATAGAGCTGTCATATAGCTTTGTTGTTCCTTCAATGAATCGAGTCGTTCACTGAAAATACACATTTGTACTGTGTTCCAGACACATTATCTAAAATATTAATCTCCCTGGAACTAAACTGTAATACAGATTAAAAATGTAAAACACACTAACGTGTAGCACCATGCTGTGTAGTCAGCCATTTATTATGTTTGGCTGGATGCATTGAGGAATAGGTAATGAAAAGTAAATAAATAAATGGAAACTTAATGGAATTTTAATTGACATTTGTCACATTTAAGCCAGAATGCCTAAAGTAAAAGCAACCTGAATTGGCAGCACATACTACTGTTTCCCAGTACCCTGAAGAATATGTAAGCTCTCTAGCCTCGGTTTCTCTTACATTACTCCAACCTATTGTCCAATGTAATCTGCATCATAGTTTTTCTTCATCTTTGGGTCCTTCCCAAAAGCAGGATCATGGAAGTATGGGAAAATTAATGATGCTCCATGACTAGGTTCAATATAATGCAGCTTTACTTAAAAGCTGGCATAACTATGCAGAGTTCTTTTTAGGACTGACGGGATGTTGGTTTTCTTTGAAACTGCTAAAATTGTCACCATAAAACAAATAATGTAGGACTGTAAAACTTTACATGTTGGCAACAGAATAACAAACAGCTGTCTATCTGAATAACATCTGGGTACCAGACAAAACTCTTGTCTTCCTTGTTGAGGTGTGTTTGCCATAGAGCACTGGCTTCTATCAGTAGTCAAATCATGTACATTAACTCAGTCAATTTATTGTGTCTGCCTGGGACACAGCGATTTCCAAATGTACCATTTTTATAATTGTTTTCTAGGCCTCAAGGCATGACAAGGCGTTGGCAATGCCTTCCTTGTAGCTTATTACTTTCTCCTTGTAGGATTCACTGTTTCTGACTGGGTTAGCACTTTCTGTCACACACTTTACTGTGCTATACAGTATGCCAGGTCTCAAGCCCCATTGGAGCCAAGAAAGGGGAAAAATGATGAAATGCAGCTAAACAGTTTTTCTGACATCTCCTTGTCTCGTTTCATTCACAGAGTGTAAACCCCCGGAGTTTTACAACCATTTGAAATTCAAAGGCAAATGCTGAGAGCACACCATCATGAGAATTGGCACCAATGAAAAAGTTTGTCAAAACTGCTTTGGCACCAAACCTCTGAATGTTTGCAACACAAGTGGAAAGCTGACACCATTCAGAGACAACTCAGGGGGCAACCCAAATGAAAGGTGTCGGATCCAGTGAATTTCTTACCATGCACGATCTGAACATTGACATCTATGGGAAACACGCTTTTTCTCTGAGCTGTGTTCTGTTGCATTATTTTTTGCTATCCTGAGACACATATTTTAGAACTTAGAACTTAGTTTTAGGACTTAGACACATATTTTAGATCTTAGGACATGCAGTTTGTAAAACTGCCAGGGGTATGAATTTCAAAATGATTTAACAAACCTGTCTCATGTACTAAGACCCATCCCTCTTAAATGTTCTAACCACATAACCTGCATCTTTCAATGCACTCTATGAACACATAAAATATTAATCAACGATTCTTAAAAGCAGCATGCTGTATGATAATTCTGAGATGGTGGGTAAACTATAAATGTATTCTCAAGTTTCTGTCTATAATACAAACAAAAGCTTAGAAGCTGGTAAGCTTTGCAATTTAGCATATAGCTAAGCACATAGCATTGACTTCCTCATAGACACATCCAGGGTGTTGATGGAATTTAACTCCATTTTCCTAAAAGGAGTTTCTGTCATTTCCACATTTGTTGTTTCAAATAAATTAAATTGCAATTATCTATTTTATTAAGTGAACTTTTCCTAGCAAAGAATTCATTTTGTCACAATGTAAATTCCCCTATCTTAATTTGCAGAAGTAGATAGAATCGCTGCTCAGGATGGCTAAGGAAGGCCTCTCACACTCATTCTCCCTCCTAGCATTCTCTTATTTCATTCAGGATAGACTTAGAATGCTCTAGTCCTTTCCTTTGTCTAGATCGTTGTAAATTGCCTAAATTCTAAATTCCAGCAGTGTAGGACCTTTGGTGTCCTGTTCACAATTGGATCTGGCAGCACCTGGACAAGAGACTGGTAATTAGTACTAAGAGGTCACTTGTTGAATGAATAAACAAATGAATAAGTCACCATGTCACAATGAGGCCACATCAACTACAGACTTGCCACAAAGTAAACCGACTAATTGAGATTGCTTGTGCTTGGGGCCACGGAAGGGAAAGTTACTGCACCGTTCTCACCGCGTGACTATGTGATAAGAAACATTCAAACAATATGGATCAGCTAGACACAAATTATTATTTGAGGGCTTGGCTCTAATATTATTCATGCATGAGTGGACTGGACACAGTAATTACAATGAATTAATCTGTTTTGCTCAGAGTACTGTAAGTGTTGAGTGATCTAGAACAAAACACCCTATGGTAGGAGTTAAGGAAAGTCACAGATTTGAGCCCCATGTGTAACTTTAAATTCTCTAGTAATCACAATGCAGAAAATGTAAGATGAAATCAATTATAATATGTTTTATCTAGTCTACTATTCTTAGGATAATTATTTCTATATGTAATCATTTAAACATTACTAAGGAAATAATTTACATTTTTATCTTGCCCTCAATATTGAATTACTCAATATTTAATACACATTTTAATTCAGATTAGTTACTTTGAAGATGATTAATAGTCACAAGTGGTTAGTGACTATCACATTAGAAAGAACCAAACTAGAATAAGGGATTTATTACTGAGAGGAAGAGTTCAGTGCCATTGAATTAATTCTGGATCACATGGTTTGGTCCTGCTGGGTCAGTTCTGGTTCCAAGAACCCTATGAACAACAAAACCGGCCACTGACTGGGACTGTGCCCGCCTCACAGTTGTTCTTGGTTTGACCCCTTGAGTGGAGCCACTGTGTCGACGATGTACCTTGTTGAGGGCCTTCCTCGCTGGTCAATGCCCCTCTACTCTACGAAGCATGATGCCTCTTTCCAGGGACTGATCTTTCCTGATAGTATTACAACATGAATTACAATGGTTCGATATAGGGTTTGCAAGATTTGGTCCATCTTTTGGGGGGTGAGAGAGCCTCAACTTTACCCTGAACAGTGCTGTTGAGCTGGAGCCACCACCTTCCACGTGAGCAGTCCGATGCTCCCCGACAGTGTTACCACGGCTCCCCTGTGGAGCTTAGATCACACACCATCCTGGGAGATGACGGAGGAGTCTGTGCCACAAGAAAGACTTTCCTCTAAATCTGTTACTGCAACTGCTATTTCTATGCTCAGTTAGATTGTCAACTGGTGTGTGTGTGTATGTGTGTGTGTGCATGCACACAAGCGTGTGTGTATACAAGTACACAGAAAAAGTGGAATACACATAAACTCATCAATTCTACCTTGGATGCTGCTATGGGTGATTTATGCAAGACGTCAATCTTCAACATGAAGCAGTTCCTGCACAGAGCCAGAATTTGGAGCAGAGACCTGAAGGGATTTGGAGAAACTATTGCCAAGACCTATGAGACAAGCTAACCAATCAGTGACACGGTGTGCCCGCTGCCACGGTGTTTTAAACTACTGCATCACACATTACAGCATAAATATATAGTGTAAAAATTACTGCTGCCTCAAAATCTCAATCAAACTGACTCTTGGGGCCAATGTTAACCCAAAACCATATAGAGAAGGTAATTCTGGGAAATGTAGTTCTAATGTAGCTAAATTGCTAGGGTGAAAATGTACTACATCCAGGTAAAGAAGCTTACTCAGGTGTTTCCAAGCTCTGTCAAAATGGAATTTATTTTTTGGACATATCATGTCAATAATGGTACTGCATGGGGGTTTGAGACAGATGTTCTAATGAAACCCCCTGAAGTGCAGAACCCACTTTGTGCTGAGAAATTAATGACTATTGAGTTTGCATCGGGACGTTTTTTCTCTCTGAGGCTGCTAATTTTTAACCCAGAGCTACACACAGCATCACAGAATCGTTTAACCACAGAGCTCCTGACGAGCGTAAGCAGTCACCTGCACAGATCAGGCCAGATTGCGGCGTGTTAATTGCACCTTGCAGTCAAGGTTCTAATGTATTTTGTAAAGTAAAAGTAGCATAAGCAGGGAGAACTAGAAATGGCTTTTCAAACCCTCGGGGTGACTTACCAGATGAAGAATTGAGACTTATAAACATGGACTGAGTGAACCCAAATTAGGCAATTAAGCAGTAATTCAGCAAAAATTAGAACACTCACTTTCAATGGCCTAATATATAACTAAAGTGAAAAGAGAAAGGAAGAAAAGCAGATAAACTAACTCACTCAGCAAGGATAGTGTTCCCGGTCTAGCCTACGCACTATAGATGCATTATATTTGCATGCAGAACAAAACACTATTACTACTGACCTGTGCAAAATGAGTGAACGAGACACCAAAAAGCAGGGAAGATCTGGGAAAAAACAAATGCTCAAGAAGTAGAACTTTTAATAACAACACAATCGTCTTGACAAAAGAATGAGTTATTATATTTAACAAACTCTCTACTAGCTTCCTCTTTTTTCCTTCTATATATCCCATTTTCTTTCCTTTGCTTTCCCTCTGAGAGAAAATTCCACTCGTTCAACTTTAGGTTCCACCTCAAAGGAATAAGAAGGGCTTTTTCAGAACCCTGGAGGGAGACGCAAAGAGCAGGAGAAAACATGTGCCTGGTTTCACTTTGCCTTTTCTCTGCTCATCTGAGTGGGTTACATAAAGCAGGTGTGTTATGACAAGGCTTCATGGAAGCAGAGCCTGAGGAACTGTTTGCAATTCCCCCGCAACTCCGGGCCAGTAGAGAATGGATATCCCTGTTGAACAAGCTTCTTGTGAGAACACCACTGTGAGGGAAAAGTGTTATGTTCATGAGCATTGTAGTACAAATTACAAATCAAATGTGATTTTCAGCCAGAGCTAGGAAAATATGCAACATTCCGAGAGTCTCGAAAGCCTTATAGAGAAGTCCTATTCTGTACTCATGGGGTCATCACGAGTCAGTACAGGCTTGATGGGAACTACCAACAGCAACTTTAAAGTTTGAAGGTATAACAATTACGCAAACAATATCAACATGAAGATAACTTTGATCTTGCAAAATAATTGCCTTGACAACTATTCCAAGAAAGCAGAACTTCAGTTACAATGGTAGTTGGTACATCATTGGTGTTGCTAACAAAGACAGAAGGCAATACCCAGTCTAAAAATCAGTATCAAAACTCACTGCCATCCAGCTGATGGGACTCATAGTGATCCTGTAGGACAGGGTAGAACTGTCCCTGTGAGTTTCTGAGACCATACCCTTTATGGGATTAGAAAGCCCGGACTTTCTTCTGAGGAGCTGCTAGGAATTAGGGAAGGCTGACTTTGTAGTTACTAGCCCAATGCATCACCACTGTACCACAAGTTAATAGCAAAAAGCTCTGGAAACATTGAGTTGACAACCCCAAGATTAGTAGTTCAAAACCATCAGGCATCCCTTGGGGAAAGATCAAATTTTCTACTCTGCTAAAGAGTTTCTGAATTGGAAACCCACAGGAACAGTCCTGCCCTCTGCTCTAGAGTCACAGTGAGGCAGCAGTCCCGGGATGGCAGAGCACGAGAACAAATGTATAGATCCTCTTGGGAAAAATAAGGAAAATAAAAACCGCTTATAGTGGGTCAGAAACAGCTTGGGCAAAAGACTTGAATTTTAAAATGGTTATGTATAGACTCAACGGCACCTAGCAACAACATAGACTCCAAGGAGATGGCATTAACTCTAAAGCTGGTTGAAGGTTGCAGGGTTTATGCCCTCACTCTGTCAGGTAAATATGAAGAAAAGGGGGATGGTGAAAGAATAGGCTTAGTGTTTGCAAACATCTGTTTGAAATGTAGGAATGTGTTAGATAGGGTTCTCTACAGAGATAGAACCAGACTGCTGATAATTTTATATATACATTTATAAAGATATTTATAACACAAGAAATCAACTGTTAAATTATAAACAGATAGATATCTAAACAAGTAATGAACTGTTAAATTATAAAGAGATAGACAGATATATAATACAAGAAATGAACACTTAAATTATAAAGCAGTACAAATGGCTCAGTGCAACTCACTCCCGTGAGAGAGTTGTGAGACACTAGCAGTCCTTCAAGTCTTGAGGACCGTCCAGTAGTCCTCTGTAGAGTGAGAGAGCTAGGCTATCCCAGCACAGGCAGCAAAACAGCCAGGCAGGTCACCAACTGTCAGTCCTCAACCCCAGAGATGTAAGTTTCAATCCTGTGGTCTGAAAGGGACTTCAACTTACAGCGGCACAATCCACAGGCTCTGCGTCCCACAGGTAGTGTAGCCTGTAAATTGAGGCACAGAACAAGCAAGGCAGCCGCACACTGGTCAGATGATCAAAGAGCAAGAAACAAGAAAGGCGAGGCTCACCGAGCCATTTATCTCTCCGCCCTTCAATTAATCCCACTTGTGTTTATCGACCAAGCAGGCACAATAAACTAATTATATCAAGGAACATGTATGCATTTGACTTAAAAGTGAGTAGTAGTTTACTATAAGAAAACCACCTCTGCCCATGGCAACATCCAGAGCTCACACATGTTCCTCCCCTGCTGTGAGGTGGCATTCCTCTTTGACCTCAGAGAGGCCACATCACTACATAGCACTGCGTAACATGATTGTGCCCTTTCTCACTAGTGTTACAGGAGAAACGCTGGTTATGTCATAACATTACCTTTGATGTTTTACCATGATGACTATATATATTACCTGATAGGTTAGTTGTATCATAAATGACCTTATTTCTTTCAAATTCCTTTGTTTACTTTTATTTTGTTTTTAGGACAAAAGGTCTTTTGCTCTGTCTGTTTGGCTTAGCTTCTGCCTCCAGCTCTTCAAACACTAGACTAGATGTTTGATATTGGGGGTGGGGGGATCAGTTGAAAAGTAGAGAGATCCACTTGAATAATGAGTAGATTTGATAAAATTGGCTGAAAGGTATTGAAAAACATAGAGTCAGCTTCCCTGGTGAAGAAAAACTCCACTTGTGAATGGTACCTTCACCCATGCCGGTATCTAGCCTACTCTTTCTGCCAGCCAGCGTTGCTTTTGAACTTACCTGGTGAGGTCTTACAACACAGCAAACCCTACCTTGAACTAAATCTCTGGATATGCTGATCTCCACTGGCTCTGCATCTGTAGTGGAACCCTGGCTGATTACAGGGAAGCATTTTTGCTTTTATAAACAACTCTGCCACCGAATGTGTTGTGAAGGAGAGAATAAAGGTCAAGAGCAATTCATTAACCTGCTGATTTTCTCCTTGGCCCAGTCAAGTCTGTAGGACGCTTTGTGTGGCCCCGCCCACTGCTGAGCCAGCCAGCACAGCTTTCACCTCCATTCAGGAAGGGACCCCATGGAAGGGCTCTCGCTTTGCATGAGACATTCCTATTTCTGGTGAAAGGCTGAGCATTTTGCCCCAGAGAATGCAAATAAATTTACCCCCACAGAGGCTACACTCAGAAATGATAAATGGAGGCCTTGAAGTGTTTCCTCTAGTGAATTACATATTAGAATTACACTTTCCATTTCAGGGGACTTGGTATTCTCACCTATTGCCTTGTTCAACATTTGCTGCCTCTGGCTGCAGAAACTTATTAGGAAGCAAGGCCAATTGGAGATTTGAAATGATAGTGTATTGACTTCTTCTTCTAGCTTTTTTTTTTTTTTTTTAATACGGGAGACATAGCCAGCTGGGAGATGTGTAGTAACACTCTCCATTTGACTGTATTTAGGTCATTTTCTCCTTTATTTCATAGTGGCAAACTATGAATACTCCATGCTTCCCTTTCCTGATGTTAACTCATTTTAAAGTTCTGAGAGAAGGGAAGCAATACAAAGTTACTTGCTCTGTTCTTTGATTAATATTTTTTAAATATCCATAAAAAAATCTCCAGGTTAGTTATGATTAGAAATAAAGACACCGAGGTGCAGAAAATGTATTTTATCCAAGAAAAAAAAGAGTTTGATTATAGCCTGCTCTTTTTTGCTTTTCCACAAGTCCCGGCGAGGACACATGTATTCTCAAAAAGTCAATTTTAAATTAAATCCTATTTCAGTAAATACACCTGTAAGCATGCTATCAGAACTAATTACAAATAAAAAACTCATTTCAACAAACAATTGCAATCCACATTGGCATTACTCATCTCTTTCCATCTTTTGTTCCCTTTTTTTCTTATTTGGAGAAAGGATATATGTTATAGAATATCTTCTTGTTAACTTATTCCCTCCATTGGCCATGCCTCTGAAGATTTGGTAAATACAGGTGAGGAAAGTATTTGCTGAAGCTAAGAGGAGAGAGGACTCAATAAATGATTCAAGAAAATTTTAAGAATTCCTTGGTGAGTAACCTTTTAATTCGTTAGAAGAGTTTTCAAAAGTTTGCAGAATATATTTATTCCATCTCCTTTTATGCAGCAAGACTGCATGATAGAAATAACATATGTATATTAGAACTTGTCTTTCTTTAAAACAAAAATTATTAACAACAGAGGAAAATATGTGACAAAATAATCAGAATAAAATATTTTCAGTGTCCAATTAATGTCAGTCTAAGTATCTAGTTCATCTACATGTATGTGCAGATGAATAGTTTACTTTGTCTTTGCAGCTAGCATGAACTATTTAGAGTGTGGAACACCTGAAAGAACTATTTTGCATTTTGATCATTGTAAAATCAGGTTTCCATTTCAAATATTTAATTTCTGTTATATGAGAAAAAAACCACTCCCCTAAAGAAAACACATTTTTGCTTTTATTGCTTTGTATTTCACTTAGCCATAGAGTTCAGAGCTCTAAATTGCTTTCCTTTTTTGTTTTTTGCTCTTTTTCTAGCAGTGAGCAGATGAAAAGGGAACAGGAGGGGCATAAAAGACCCTTTGATACCTAAAGGGCTCCTGGGCGCGTTCCTTTACTTGTCAGCGGCAAGGCTTTTCTCATTTGCATCCTTTTGGAGAAGAAGCCATGCAGCTGCCATATCATATCCATTTCTGGATACCCTTTTGCGCTAGACTGCTGTTTATGGATTAACTCATGATGATCATCGATTTCTTACAGCAGTAAGGGGGAAAAACTCAGAAACCAAGCTTTTCCATTCCTTATCACAATAAATAGCACCCTGGCCAATTTCTAGAGTTATTAGATTTTGATTATGATTAGAATTACCAACATAAGCGCCATTGTGAGGATGGCGCAGGACCCAGCCGCGTTTCCTTCTGCTATGCACAAGGTCCCTGTGGGTTGGAGCTGACTTGACTGCCTAACAACAAGAAGTACCCCCTTATCTCTTTCCTTTTTTAAAAAATCATTTTATTGGCAGCTCCTACAACTCATCATAATCCATACATACATCAATTGTATAAAGCACATTTGTACATTCGTTACCTTCATCATTCTCTAACCATTTGCTCTCCACTTAAGCCCCTGCCACCAGCTCCTCATTTTAACCCCTCCCTCCCCGTCTCCCGCTCCCTCAGGAACACTTGATAATTTATAAATTATTATTTTGTCATATCTTGCACTGTGTGATGTTTCCCTTCACCAGCTTTTCTGGTATCTGTCCCCAAGGGAAGAGGTTATATGTAGCTCCCTATAATCGGTTCCCCCTTTCTAGCCCACCCTCTTTTCACTCTCCCGGTATCGCCACTCTCACCACCGGTCCTAAAGGGATCATCCATCCTGGATTCCCTGTGTTTCCAGTTCCTACATGTACCAGTGAACAACCTCTGGTCTACCCAGATTTGTAAGGTAATTGGGATCATGATAGTGGGGGCCGAGGGGAGAGGTAGCATTTAGGAACTAGAAGAAAGTTGTATGTTTCATCGTTGCTACACTGCACACTGACTGGCTTTTCTCCTCCCCAATACCCCAAGGGGGTATCTCAGTGCCTACAGATGGGCTTTGGGTCCCCACTCCACACTCCCCCTCATTCACAATGATATGATTTTTTGTTCTTTGATGCCTGATACCTCATCCCTTCAACACCTCATGGTCACACAGGCTGGTATACTTCTTCCATGAGGTAGTTAATTTATTGTGCCAACCTGGCGGGTAAATACATGTGGGATTAATTGAAGGGGGGAGAGATAAATGGCTTGGCAAGCCTCGCCTTTTTTGTCTCTTGCTCTTTGATCACCAGACCAGTGTGCAGCTGCCTTGCTTGTTCTTCGCTTCAATTTGCAAGCTACACTACCTGTGGGACACCTAACCCGTGGACTGTGTCACTGTAATTTGAGGTTCCTTCAAGACCTGCTTCAACATACTATTGGAATTTACATCTCTTGAGCTGGGGACTGTCAGACCCTGTCATCTGGCTGACTGTTGGTGACCTGCCTTGGTGTTTTCTGCCTGTGCTTGGATAGCCTGAATTGCTCTACAGAGGAATACCCTGGCAGCTCTCAAGACTTGAAGGATTGCTTGTGTCTCACAACTGTCTCACAGGAGTGAGTTGTGCTGAGCCATTTGTACTGCTTTATAATTAATTGACTGTTTATTTCTTATGTTATACATCTATCTATATAAATATATATATAATTATTAGCATTCTGGTTTTATTTCTCTAGAGAACCCGGTCTAACACATCCCACGTGGGCATTGCTGCTTCCCAGCTAGATGGCTGCTTGTTTACCTTCAAGCATTTAATACCCCAGTTGCTATGTATTTTGATAGCCAGGCACCATCAGCTTTCTTCACCACATTTGCTCAAGCACCTGCTTTGTCTTCAGCGATCATATCGGGAGGTGTGCACACAATGATATGATTTGTTGTTCTTTGATGCCTGATAACTGATCGCTTCGGTACCTTGTGATCACATAGGCTGGTGTCCTTCTTCCATGTGGGCTTTGTTGCTTCTGAGCTAGATGGCCGCTTGTTTACCTTCAAGTCTTTAAGACTCCAGATGCTATATCTTTTGATAGCCGGGCACCATCAGCTTTCTTCACCACATTTGCTTATGCAACTGCTTTGTCTTTGAGATTCATGGAATGCCATTTTAATAGAACAAAGCATTCTTGCACTGAGAGGGTACTTGAGTGGAAGCCCAATGTCTATCTGATACCTTAATACTAAATTTATAAGTATATCCACCTAAATCTATTTTCCCACCCTCATATGTAAGGATATTTACATGTATACATGTCTTTATTTAGACCTCTATAAATGCCCTTTGCCACCTAGCTCTTTCCTCTATTTCCTTTTACTTTCCTCTTGTCCCACTGTTATGCTCAGTCTTCATTTGGGTCTCAGTAATTCCTCTCAGTTACATTACCCTTGATCACACCCTATCAGGCCTCCTCCACCCTCCTCCGGCATATCTCTTTCTTAAAAGTTACATTCAGAATTGAAAATAGTTCTGGGGAACTTAGGCTGATATCTTACCTAATATTCTTTACTGAAGTAGAAAATTATACTTGCTGAAACAGCTGCACTAAAAACAGCAACAACAACAAAATGCATCCTTGCATCTTAAGTATTGGTGGTTGATTCTTTTTCCTTTTACTAAAGCAAATTCTAAAGAATTTGAAAGGTATAGCCATGTCTGAATCTATTTTTAAAATTGGTGTACTTCTAATGTGGTAAATACAATTTTTGTCAATTTTGTTAATTCTGATATTTTCTCCAAAGTATTTTCTGAGTAGCATTGCCCTAATTGCACTGCACTCCGTTTTCAGCTCCCTATCACCGACATCTCAGTTGGTCAAAGGAAGAAAGGGCATGTCTTTGTAACAAAAATGCAGTGAATTTGCAGCTCTAAACTCAAATCTCACACCTTGGGAGACTCCAATCTGTTGTTCATTTCAATGTGCTATGTGAAAAAGTTCTTGAATGAAATATGGAGACTCAATTTTTAGACTTGTTACAGTCAGAATATGTAACAAAAAGTTTGAGTTTTAGACAAAGTATTTGTTCAAGTTCATACTACTGGAAACTAAACTCATTCTTGTCTTACGTAATAGAAAGTAGCCTCTGTCGATCCTATTTATTGATACCTCTTGTCATGCCTTAACTTCCCATAGGGCTTAATGTCAGCTTTGTCAGTGTATTAGGCAATATTTTACAATGTTCAATGTACTGTGTCTGCAGTTAGAATATTAAGATTAGAATTTCATATGTGCTACATTCTGTTTGACCTTGAGAAAGTTTCAAGCTTTCTATGCCAGGTTTAAAAAAAAATAGAAACATTGAAAGAGCTGTTGTGAAGATATAATGATAAAAAATACTTTAAGGCCTTAGCATATGGCCTGATGTACTGCAATGGCTTAAAAGGATAAGTTTGTATTCACAAATTAACCAAGCCATAAAAATTACAACATTTGCAAGTGAAGCCAGTATCTGGTTTATAACACATCTAAGTCAATTTTAAAAGAGTGCACTTGGTTATAGTAATAGATTATTACATTGATGGTCCTCATTATTTACCAATAAATAACTAAATCAGAAAATGTTCTGAGAAGTAGGGTTCTACTGTGAAAACAAGCCAACATACCAAAAGATAACTACCTCATGGCCTGTGGCAGTTACATAAACTCCTGTCAACTTGCAAAGGGGTGGATTTCAGCCTGTCAATCAGGTTGCAGCTTGATGACCTCATATGGAGGCACAACAGAGATAAATAGCTCACTGGAGACCAGATACATACTGACTCTCTGCTTCGTCTCCCTGCTGACAAGACACATGGAGCTATACTAGAGCCTTGCAGCTGGAGGAGCCACATGGAGACCCCTGCCAGCATTGAGAGCTCCAACTGCCACTGGATCCACAAGATTTTACACCCACTGGCCTGTGTCTTCCTGCATTCGGTGTCATTGCATGTGTTGTGTGAGTCTCAAGAGGAATTTATCAATTGGTATCTGACATATGGACTAATATCATTTTATGATTTGGATCTGGATTGGGCTGGGATCTTTTTTTAGTATAAATTACTCTTTGATATAAAGTTCTCTATTATATACATATGTGTATCTATGCATGTTTCTCTAGTCCATCCAGACTCACACACTGACAATGAGGTGATGCCACTCATAGCAACTCTATAGGACAGGGTAGAACAGCCCCGTGAATGTCCAAGGCTGTAGTCTTTGGGGGATTACAAAGTTCCATAATGTCAAATTGACACTGAAGGGTTGTCGAAGACCTCAGAGAGACTTTTGGTAAAGTTGAGAGTCCAAGTAGGCTTCCAACCACAGTGTCAGTAGTTTGAAATCATCAGCTGGTCTGTGGGAGAACAATGAAGAGTAAAAGTTAAAGTCTCAGAAACCCACTAGGGCAGTTCTATTCTGACCTATGGGGTTGCTGCTGTATGAGTTGACATCAATTAGATGGCAGTTAATTTGATTTGGATTTTGTTATTATTTTTAAGAGAAGAATTTCAGATAAATAGTGTATGCTGCTAGAAAAAATCGTGAGCTATGTTTTTAAATTATAATTGTAAACCAATCTATAAATTCATCTCCTGCAGTTATTTGGAAAACATAAAATGGACTTAATAAACTTGTTCATGTAAAAATGTTTCCAGGATATGTGTTAATAACATAAAGTTATTTACTTAGTTATAAATAAGATAATAAGGTACACAGAGATGCACTAAAAATAATAGTAATAAAAATATAGATATAGAACTTTCTGGGTTTGAAAATAAAACTCTTTTTTATCTCCAATCGCTCCAGCCAGCAAAAGGTTCTCAAAGTAAATAATATCCTCATGGCCATGATTAAATTTGGTATTGCTATAAGATCTCATTGCTGTGATAGATTAACACTTTAGAAAGATTTATAGAGATACCTAGTAGAACTTATAAACTACATAACAGAGTTTCTGAGAGTCATAAAAGCATTATCACCCACCGCTCTGCCTCAAATAGAAAGAAGTCTATTTCACAAATAATTCTTGGTAGAGATTTTAGGGAAAGGCATGCACACCAATAACATTCATGCGAAACCCACACCGTTTTAAGGGAATTGTACCAGAGAGAACGTAAGGGGGGAGACAGTGCAAAATGAAAAATCCTCCACTTCTACAAGCTCCTTTGACCATAAAGCAGCTTAAAAAGAGACTCAGCTTTAACCCTTCATACTTTCTTACAGAAAAGGGAAACTATCTCCCAGAAGAGAGACAGATTCACAGAATAAAGACCAAGGAAGTCCTTTGTCACAGGCTCAGCCTGATCAGGACACAGTCCCTGTCTTTCAAGCAGAGTCCTAGCCATATCCCCTTCTCTTTTCAGAATTGCTATGCACCAGTTAGTATCTCACATTTCTTCACTGTTTAAGTGAAGTCTTTGTTATAGTAATTCCATAATTGACCCACCATTTGAATGGTTTATCCCTGGGCTTTTTACTCTCTATAGGTACCAAAAAGAACAGAAACTACATTAAAAAGATGCAAACAAGAAACTGTAACTTTACTCAGGTAACAACGTCATGGACTTAATATGACTAAGAAAAATATTTGAACACTAGGGTGTGAAAATATTTTATAGATTAAAAGACCTTAATCACTGGAGTCAGAGAACAGACCAGGATAAAATGTTATATTTATGATACCAAGCCAAACAACCCATCTGAAATGACTCAGGTTATGTGACATACCTTCTTACTCAAAGACATTAACATACATGATACAAACAATCATATGAAAAGATATTTGCCTCTGTGATTGGCAGCTACTGCTTTGTGAAGGAAAATAAAATCATATGTCTCTATGAGTCAGCATTGGCTCGATGACAGTGGATTTGATTTTGACTTCTCTGCCGTGAAGTTTGTAGAAATGGCAAAGATTACCCTCCTTCCCTTTTTCTTTCTCTTCTTTCTCCTTCTGCTGCTCCTTCAGCTCCTCTGGTTCCTCCTGATCTTTAATATTCAAAAGCTCTACCCACCCCCACCCCCCTTTCCCAAAGCAAATGAATTGATTCCAACAAAGCATTTATTTCACAACTCGAGCAGGTATGGACTAAGGGCTGCCCCGCTTTCCTCTTTGCCCAGCTCAGTGGGTGAATGAAGGTGGGTAGAGAAGGTGATGGTGACAGGTAGGCAGGGTGACTATGGAACCACTAACGAACATGCAGCAACCGAATCTTGTGATCCTTTAACCATCGCCATTGCACCAAATACACAGATTTCATTGAACATGATTTTTCTGCTTATATTCCTTCTTTAACATTTCATTTGATTAATGATTGTTCCAAGTATAGCTTCACTAGGAGGTTCTGGGGACGTCAGCATGCCAATGAAATAGAAGCCACTTACTATTCTCACAAATATAATGGGGCTTCAAAAATCATGAAAAAAAAAGATGATGGAATTTTTCCACGAAATTTTTGTAGGAAAAGTGATCTTGCTACACGATCAATTCATGAAGTATGCACGACTCCCTAAGCCCTCCACTTAAAACATGACGAACGACAGTGTGACAACAATGAATTCATCGCTCTGAAGTCAAGTCGTGCCTCATAAATATTGAGTGTATAATACAAAATTTTATTCTGTTTGCCATGGGTAAACAATTTTACTACAGAGTAAATGGCATTAGAGCATGCTCTTTGAAATTCTTTTTAGTAATTAGCATTACAAGCAAAATAATCTCTTGCTTTATTACAACAAGGATAATAATAGCTAATATTTTCTAGGGACAATTTGAAGCACTTTACATGTATTTTTATATCCAGTTCTCATTAAAACCCTAAGAGGTAGAGATTGCATTTGTTTTTATTTTACAGATAAGGAAAATGAGGCTCAGGGAAATAAAAAAAAAACTTGCTTAATTCAAAAGGTGAAGCTAAGATTCAATTATCAGGACAAAGATATGAAGAGTGGTTGTTGTTCAACATATGCATTTGCCCAAAGTCTAGATTATTGCAATAATTTATAGCATTATTTAAATTTAAATTATGTAAAATAATTGCAAACAAATAATACCACTGTTTTATTATTACATAAGAGTATATTATATCACATAGATGGGAAACAATTTTAAAAACCTGTAATTTGTCACATAAAAATAAAAATTTGAATGAAATGTTTACTTATATTCTTGTTTCCACATTTACTTTTACATATATATACAATATAATAAAAAACATTAGCTATACTTAAATGTACAAAACATATATTTTCTATATACCATTATATAATGTTAGACAACTTCAAGTGAAAGAGAATTTGTATTATTGCTAATTCAAATGATGAAGTATAAAAAAGTTAGATTTAACTGTATTCAGATTGTATTCGTTTGATACTTAGCAGCTCCTTTGTAGTTGAGCTGGGGTGAGCCATGGTGGTGGAGAGGGTCCACATTGGGCTGCGATCTGCAATGTCCTCAGGGCAAAACTACCAACTGTGTCACGGGAAAAGGCTGGGCTTTCCCCTAAAGAGTGAGTCTCAGAAACCCACAGGAAGAGTTCTCCTCTGTCTTAGGGGGTCACGATGAGGTGGCATCGATTTGATGGCAGTGAGTTTAGGGAGTGTGTGTGTATCATGTACAGCAATTTTTTAAGGGTTTAAGGAAGAAATGTCAAATAAAATATAGACTTTATGAAATTTTATTTCTTTCCGTATTTAATAAAATATTAGTATTACTTTATACTATTAATCTTGTAGCCCTCTTTTCAGGTAGATATTACATATAAAACAAATATTCTCTAGGAAAAATTAATTATATTAGAATCTTGCAAGTAATTAGATTGTTCAAAATATCTTAGCTGAGTTAATATAGCACATGGAATATATTTTCTCTATCTTATAAATGTAAACATAAACGTAATGGCCTCATTGTATTGTATGTAGACAAAAATAAAATGCTCTGCCACTGAGTTCAATCTAACTCAGAGGATGCTGTAGGACAAAGGACAGCTACCTCTGCAATTTTCCAAGGCTGTAGATCTTCCCATGAATCGAAAACCTCATGTTCTTCTCACAGAACCGCTGGTGGGTTCTAATTACTGAACCTAAGGCATGCCAACACACACGGCCCTACTCCAAATCTTTGATATCATTTTGCCACTGAAGGAGGCAGTGTTGGTCTGGAGCCCCTCTGGCTGACTTTCCCATCCAGGTGTGCTCTCCTCCTCTTGAGTGTGGGTAGATTTTCTAACTCTCCTTCATTAAATAGAATATTGGGGGAAAATGTTGGAACATCATCTTTTAGATTAAAATAATATCACTCTTCCTGGTCAGATACAGATTGGTGGAATCCTAAGCTATGTCCCATTTTTACCCTTCTCTATGGAACCGAACCCTTACCCGTGGCTCAGTTCTCAGCCTAAACACACATAGGTCCAAAAGGGAACAAGAACACTATTGAGTAGGACATCCCTTAGCAAAAGGCAGTGTTCACCCAAGGAAAAAGTTCAGAAGCATTAGGAATGAAGTAGGAATGGAGACCGCAAGTACACGGAGAAGGTGGGGTGGGTGACGTCACCTGAAGGAATTTCAGTGAATGAAATGAAACAATATATAAGACTCTTTGAAGGTAGAACTGGTGATTGGCTTGGTAAACTACCCATCTCATAATAAAAAGCTTAAAAATGTTTCATGTCAGTTGAAACAGGGCATATGGCTCTTAATAAAGTTTACTTCTGTGTAAGAAAAGATCCCTGTGGTGTAGCTGATGATGTGATTATGTGTTACATCCCAGTAGTTGCACTGTCTTGAAAGATGGACCTTGTGCTCCCTTAAAGACTTGTAGTCTGGGGAACCACAAACGGGCCAGAGGTCCACTGTCCTGTGGGGTTCCCATCATCCTGAATCAACCTGATGGCAGTAAGTCTGGCTTAGGGTTTTTTTAGTGCAAGAAAAGTTACAAAAACGTTTCAAAGATTTAAAAGCTGAATGTGGCACCATGAAAGTGAAAGTGATGAAGAATGCATTTAATAGAGGCTCTTTCTGTCATTTAAAAGGCACATGTATGTAACATTAGAAGGATGATAGGCATTTATAACTTAGAGACTACATGTATACAAGTCTGAGTGTTCATATTCAAAAGGAAGATTTCAATACCTATGCTTAAAATGGTCAAAAGTACCAGAAACCTTTGTAAATCTTCCGTAAGGCCCCAATCCCAACTACTATGTGGATACCTGCCCCTCCCCAAAGAATTTATTTCAAAGGATGGCACTAAATTTGCAGCTCCAGGAGAGGGACATATCTGATTGGAACACATGGGAGCAGATGGAGGGGGAGGAGGAGAGAGTGGAGCACATCTGGCTCACCAGGCCTTGAGGACAATGATTCCAATTAGAGCAGCCAGTCCACAGAGAGGACCACATGGCCAGCCCCACTATGAGACATGACACCCCTCACTGACCCATAACCCTGCAGGGGACAACACTGGAAACACAGTGTGGGCATTGTGCCCGATCTGATCCCGCAACACAGAGGCAAAACACTAAGCGGGTGCAACAGAACAGCAAGGGAACAGAGTAGCAAGGTCCCCAGGGAATGCTGAAGGTAGACTTTGGGGCCAGGGCATGATGCCCCAACAGACTGGAGTGGAAAACACTCCAAATACCAACAAACAGTCCTTGAACTAACTATAAGCTTTTCTTTCTTGTGTTTTGTTTTTTGTCAGTTTGTTGTTGTTGTTGTTTTGTTGTATGTTGTTGCTTGGTTTTGCTCTGTCTTGTTTTTGTGCATGTTATTATCTCCACAGGTCTGTCTAAATAAGATAGGCTGGATGAACAATCTGGAGGAGAAAACAATGGGACCAACAGTTCTGGGTGGACATGGGAGAGGAGGAGGTGGGGGGAAAGGTAGTGGTGTTAACAAACCCAGGGACAAAGACACAACAAGTGATCCAAGTCGGTGGTAAGGAAGGTGTTGTAGGCTTGGTAGGGCATGATCAAGGCTAATGTAACCAAGAGGAATTACTGAAACCCAAATGAAGACTGAACATGATTGTAGGACAAGAGGGAAGTCAAAGGAAATAGAGGTAAGACTAGTAGGCAAAGGGAATTTATAGAGGTCTAAATAAAGCATATACATATGCAAATATATTTATATATGAGGATGGGGAAATAGATCTATGTGCATATATTTATAGGATTAGTATTAAAATAGCAGAAGGACATTGAGCCTCCACTCAATTACTCCCTCAACACAAGAATACTTTCTTCCTATAAATTGCCATTCTATGATGCTCACCTTCCTGACACAACCGCTGAAGACAAAGTGGGTGAACAAGCAAATATGGTGAAGAAAGCAGATGGTGCCCAGCTATATAAAGGTATAGCCACTGGGGTCTTAAAGGCTTGAAGGTAAACAAGCAGCCAACTAGCTCAGAAGCAACAAAGCCCACATGGAAGAAGCACACCAGCCTGTGTGATCAAGAGGTGTCAAAGGGATCAGTTATAACGCATCAAAGAACAAAAAATCTTATCATAGTGAATTAGGGGCGGTGGTGAGGAGTGGAGACCCAAAGCCCATTTCTAGGCCACTGGACATCCCCTTACAGAAGGGTCTCAGAGAGGAGACAAGTCAATCAGGGTGCAATGTAGCAAAGATGAAACATACAACTTTCCTCTAGTTCCTAAATGCTTCCTCCTGCCCCACTATCATGATCCCAATTCTACCTTACAAATCTGGCTAGACCAGAGGATGTACACTGGTACAGATAGGAACTGGAAACACAGGGAATCCAGGGCAGATGATCCCTTCAGGATCAGTAGTGTGAGAGACGATACTGGGAGCATAGAGGGAGAGTGGGTTGGAAACGGGAAACTGATTACATGGATCTACATGTGACCTCTTCCCTGGGGGATGGATAACAGAAAAGTGGGCAAAGGGAGACATTGGACAGGGCAAGATATGACAAAATAATAATTTATAAATTATCAAGGGTTTATGAGGTGGGGGAGAAGGGAAGGAGGGGAAAAAATGAGGAGCTGATGCCAGGGGCCTAGGTGGAGAGCAAATGTTTTGAGAATGATGAGGGCAATGAATGTACAAATGTGCTTTACACAATTGATGGATGTATGGATTGTGATAGGAGTTGTATGAGCCCCTAATAAAAGGATTTAAAAAAAATGTATATGTATAGGAAAATCATAACTTAATGGCTGATAAACCTAGGAAAAAATGCTTCCAATCAGTCACAATTCTGAAATAGAGTTTAAGAATCACCCGCTAGTCTTTGGAGCCCTGTTGTCTAACCAGGACCCAATGATACTACTATCATTTTTCTGGTGCTCTTACCCTACACTTCCTTTGTCACCTCTTCCTTGATTTTTCATTTGCATTACTTAGATACTGTCTCTGCATGCCATTATAAAATGCTTTGCTGGGGGGTAGGGGAAGCAGAGGGTTCAGACTGTGTAGTGATCATCTATTTTCACTTTCATACCTTCTAGGACTAATGAAAGTACTATGAAAGACCCTTATTTTGTTTTGTTTAAAGATAATAACCTTGAATAAGTTGAATAGAATGTCAAAATGAAAAAAATATGCTATTAAGATAACTTATTTTATAGACTCAGTAGTCACAGCATGACAATACTACTTTGAGGTTTATCCATATACAAGTGTTAAAATATTTTAAGGTTATTGAAGTACTCTTTATCTCAATAACCAGATGGTAGGGGCAGAAAAACTTGATGGATATCTACATGTGGGATTCCTTGTAGTATCTAATTAATAATCAGCATAAAGGTATTGTAATATTTAAGCAACAAGAATACTTGTACCTCTCCATCCAGTGACATAGCTATCCTGAATGCATGACGGGCTTCCATGATCATTTAGAATTTTCTAAACAATTTTCTAAAGATAATTCTGTTTAGATTAATCTTTTATGGATGACTTATCATTTAAAACAACGTGAAGTGGATAAAAGAGATATTTGGAAATGAGGAAAATATTATGAATATCAATATAGTGTAATTGTGATGAATACTACATTAATTTTAGAAGGGTTATCCTTTGGATACTCTGTTAATTTTAATGTATTTCACTTACAATATTCAAAGAAAATATGTTACAATTCTAAGAAGCAGCAACAATGCTCAGCAGCAAAGTAAACCTGCTTCCTGTTTCCTTTTGTACTTTGAATAATCAACGCCATGCTCCAAAGAACAAAAACTTGCAATCATGTGAAACCAAGTCATTTATTATCCACTTCACACTCATATCAGTTTTTATGAGAATTTGTTAACATTAAAACAATTGAGCAAGTTGTTTATGATGCTAATACTAGTAGGCAACACACAGGTAAAAGAAATGTCAACTCAAAGTGGAGACTGAGCACTGCACATACCGCCCTGAATTGTCCACACAAACTTTCAAATAGAAGAGATGGGAGAAGGTAACAAATGCCTCAATGTGAAGGAATTAAATCGTATCAATTATGAAACTTTGCAAAAGTCCAATTAGATGAGAAGTGGAATAGTAAGAGCCAAAACCATGAATGGAAATCAAGCGAAAGAAACAACTATTAGCGTTAATCAGAATGTTCAGGATAACTGTTGACATCAACTTTCTAAGGTTCGCTACATCACCAAAACAGTCCTGTAAAAGTCAAAGGAATATGAAGAAATTAAAAGAAATTATTCATGTGACAAATCTTCAAATATTTGATTCTTTGGGAGAGAATGTGAAAAGAGGCTGAGACATTGCCCTTAACTTGCCCTTTCTGTGATTTCAGGGAAGATGTCGATTAATGATCAAACAAAAATAACTCTGATGGAGAGCAAAGTTTACTAGTAGAAAAATAATACAGAGGATAAATGACAAAAAGAATTAGAAGATCAGAAAACTGCCAAAAATTAAAATATGTATGAGTGGTAGAATCACAGTCATCCAAAGTAGAATCTTTGTGTCCGTGCACAAATTTGATAACATAATATTCAGGTTCGAATAATATAGATGAAAACATTTTAATAGAATACCTGATAAGGATGGCAAAAAGGCAGAAATAAAACATGGTGATTAGAGTGTCTGAAAAATAGAGGAAATACCGAATGACAATGAATAGTAATCAAAGATATAATAACAGGAAACATTCAGGAGCATTGTTTCTAGAAAATAAGTAGTTACTGACCTTGAAACACTAGAAAAGAAGAGCAGGATACTGAAGCAAAGTCCATAAGATAGAGCAGACTCGCATGGAAGTTACCACACACACGCATCAACCAAAATGAGAGAATTAAAATGAATGAAGTGGGAGTGAGAAAATTGTAGTTTAAAATCAATTGATAAACAGTGAAACCATTAATACATAACATTTTAACTGAGGGACTTGTAAATTTGTATATAAAACAATCCTAGTTTTAAATATCCTTCTTTAATATATAGTCATAATAATATAAGACAATGATAATTTATTGCACACAGATTAAAATACCCATGTGTCACCAACAAAAGCTAAACAATAAAACTATAAATAATAGATGAAACTAAAGGTGCATATGTTTTATGTCACACACTGGTTCAAATATCACAGATTTAGCAGCAAACTAAAACAATTAAGTGCAGTTTTTAGATGACAGTATTAGTGACTGGATATTCTTTTCCAATCAAGTCATTAGAACTGAAACTCAGATATTTAAAGCACTGAACATGAGGAATGTAAGCAATCAGAAGTTCTGAAGTAGTGGAGGTAGAAAGGGAACCATGCGAGTCTGCATAACAGAGAAGAACCGAAACAAGAAAAAGCAAAATGATGGCTCTTTGCTAATGAACATTTGATAAGTGATGAAAACGAAATCAGATGACTCAAGCATCGCAATTAAAAATGATTCATTGTTTTCTTGTAGTAAACTGCCAAAAGACTATTTCTAGGCCAAAGGATATTGGTATCTTTAACGTTTTTGATATTTAGTGCCAAATTATCCTTCAGAAAATGTGTTTTCTTCCCTGCCTGTCAAAATGCAAATATTAATAAGATATTACTGTTGCCCATGTATTAAGCTGATGTCTGCAATCATTTGAAATTTGCTGGCTACATAAATATGTTTATGGTTTGCTAGACAGGGGCATATATTTCCTCCATTGTGAATTGACTGTTAATATTTTAACACATATTCCTCTAGGAGTGCTTTTCTTACAGATTTATAAGTACAATATACAATATATTAAATAGAAATGAATTTTAAAATGTAAATAACTTAAAATGATAACAATTTATGCATTTATATTGTTTGTCATTTATTTTGAATTTTGTTACTCTGTAATGTATTCAAAACCTAATATATATATATATATATATATATATATATATATTATGTAGTTAAATCTACTCTGCCATTAATTTTCCATTTTACACTAAGGATAGACTTTGAAATGGTTTCACTACTTGGAAATCAAATAAATAATTTTTATAGCTGTTGTGTGGTTTTTTATATCTTCATTTAATTATTTAGTCTATGAAAAATTTATTTTGCTATAAATTCTAAGGTAGGGATTTATCCTGGTTTCCAAATAGATCACAATTATCCTAGGACAATTTATTAGTTAAACTTTACTTTTCCCATATGGCTAAAGGAATCATTGTTCAAGTAAATGCTAGCAAAACAAATTGAGTGAATATAAACCATAGATTGCTCAGGAAACAGAATACATTGGGATGTTCATCTTGCACATTGGCATTCATTATGACCAGAAATATGAGGCTCCAGTTAAAATAGAGAATGAGGCCAAGGAAAGAGACAGGCTAGTTAGAGCCTTACACACCTCAGCAGTACTTTCCACCCAGAGAAAACATTTTGAAGCATAAGCTACTTAGATATTGTACCTTCCTTTTCACAATGTCTAACCATCTACTACATCAATGAATAAAATATAACTTCCAAAGCATGACCTACCCTGTTCTATAGTCTGTTTATCTCTAGCCTCATCAGTGATCTGTCCAGCTGCACTTGACCTCACCATCCTTCAAGGATGTAACGTTTGACATGTCTTCATTCTGAAGCTCTTCCAACAGCTTAAAGTGGCCTCCTTCATTCCTGCACATGTTTTGTTCTATCATAGATGTTGGCCTACACACCCTGAATAAGGGGACTGGTCTGGATTCACGAGACAACAGTGAGTTTGCTTGGTTTACCCCATGGACAATGGCACTTCCTTGTCTTGCAAAATGTTTTCCATTTCTTTAATATTCTTCCCAATATTGCCACTGGACTGTTAAAACCACAATTTACTATGTATGATATTTCTCCACCTAACAGATTGCAAAGTCCATGACATTGCTAACTTTGTTTTATTTATGTTGACAGGAGCTAAACAGAGCTTGGCACACTAGGAATTCAAGGCATTTTTTGAATTAATAAATGCATTACTGACTAAATGAAGACTAGCTGACTTGCTAAGATATGTTTTATTCTATTTTTTTCCATACTTCTATGTGGTGTTGAGTGCTAGGAAATAGCTATTGGACTTTTCCTATGATACATTCACCTTCATAGAGATTTGAGATACAGATATCATTAGATGTATTTTATAATTATTTAACAGCGTAATTCCTAATATAAGCTAAAAGATTGATTCAAAATCTTCTTATATATTTTCTATTAAATTACTGCCAAATTTTAGTGATTTGTGAACAACATCTGTCTATAGTAATCATGCTTTAATAAGAATATCTTGAGAAATAGTTGTTTTCCTAACAACTGCCTCTTATTAATTTGCTGGGAATGTGTAATATAGAAGGCATGATGGTTAGTTTTGTATGTCAACTTGGCAAGCCTCAAATGATTTGACCATACACCAGTACAATTGCTATTCCATAATGCAACCTGATGTAATCTAATTACCTTTCATAATGTAACTTAATTATAATTCATCAATCACTTGACACAAGGGCTTT
>NW_022111368.1:32508907-32535107 GCF_000313985.2 Echinops telfairi
ATATATATATATATATATGCATAATTCCTTCTTTCTCATCACTGTGTACTCTTCCCATCCCTTGGCCTACTAATCTCAGACTATAAACCAACAAAAGTCTCTACCTTGTCACCTGACCTACAAAATTTAGACTTGACAGCCCCCACAGCTGTTTGAGCCAATTCTTGAAACACATTAATGTCTCTAGAAATTTGAGTAGAGACAGAAAATTAGGAAGATAGAGAATTAGAGATACTGCTCGATAAGTATCTCACTGATTTCTGTTTCTCTAGAGTACCTGACTTATGTACAAATGACCTTTCTTTACTCAAGTTTAACTATCTATTAGATTAGGGAAAATGATATTCCCAATTGCACTAAGCAAGGGTGATTGACTTAGGCCACACTTATTTTAATCTTATGTTCAAAATTCTAATTGAACAATATGCAGATAAAAAAGATATTTTGCAATATCACATGATGGTCGTCAATCTTTAAATTGAAAAGCAATAGAAAAAAACATAAAATAAATACTATATTTTGGCATGAATTGCTTTAAACACTGGGAACAAAGAAGGCAATCATTCCAAGGAACCACCCTAGGTTGTAATGTATCCAGTATTTAAAACTCATATGGTCTAAACAAGATCATGTCACATACATTTATTATTTTAAATGAGTTCTCTCAAGAAAACATTGGATTTATATTTATGAAGACATTTATTGCTCACTAAATGCCAAGTAAAGATAATAAAAATATCTTTATTGAAGTCTAACAGCTATGAGCAACATTTCCTATTAGTAGTATAATTAGCTTATAAGTATGTATGTAGTAAACACATAATTAGTTTTTTATTCTTAATATTTTAATACTGTATGCAATATTGGGCATAGAGCTGTAAATAATATTGACAAAGTAAATCACCATTTCCCAGTGAGTGAGCTGAATATCAATTTTATGGAAAGAAGAACTATTTGTGGGGGGGAAAATGAAACTTTCAAGGAAAAATTCTTCTACCTTAAGTTCACTCCTTAAGAATATATTGTTAGTTTATATAGTTCCATATGGGTGAAAGGGATTAAATAACTCTTTAGGCTATGAAAAGATCAGCTATGGAGATAGGACTAAATAGTCTTTTCATTTGTACTTGGATTCATCCCTAGTATTAAATGGATAAATGTTAAGAAAAGATACTTATAGAACAAAAAAGGGAGTATTTCAATGGAAACTAAAGAAATTAATTGCAGATGTTTAGCCTATTAGAGCTTTATGCTTTCATTATTTTGAGTGCAGTAAATAAGAGGCCACGATTCAGAAGGTGGAATCTACTACACAAAAATCATATTTTAAAAAGACATTGGCTTAAAAAAAAAGTGTGGTTCTTTTAGCTTTACTATTCATAATTAAAATTTGAAAGGGATAGTGTTCTTTTATGAACCAACATCATCTAAATAGTATAGGTCCTAAGATGTAATATATTAAAAATTATAAAATAAAAATTTCAAAGAATTTTTAAAATTTGGGAAAATCATGTCTATAAATAATTCTTTAAAATATTTAATTTTAAACTTATATATATAAAAGTTTAAAATAATATATATATAGAAAATTATATATATATATATAGAAAATTATATATATATATATATATATAGAAAATTATATATATATTATTTTCTACCAGGTGGTTATATGTTAGGTGTCAACCCATAAGGTCAGCAGTTCAAAACTGCCCCACAGGAGAGAGACAAGTGAAGTGTTATGTGGAATGGTCTGGGAAACCCACAGGGGAAGTGCTACTCTGTCCTATGGGGATGTTATGGGTCAGGATCGACTGTGAGTGAGTGAGTGAATGGATTATGCATGAAGGCAACGTAGACTGCTTAATGAGTTTTCATGACTGTGACCCTTTGAAAGCAGATTGTGAGCCCTGTCTTCTGAGATACCTTTGGGTGGGCTCAAGCCGACCACAAGGGACACGGGATATATAAACATGCTGTGCTTGGGACGCCATTTTGTTTTTAATTTCCTTTTTCTGACAGAATTTCTGAACCATGTTAAAAAACCTAACTTCATTTTGTCTATGTATTCTCCAGAATGGGAAATAGTTTGCAATTTTCAAAATAATAAGAACATAAAATTAAAAAGAAAATCAAATGGAGCTTAACACATGAGAAATGTAGGTACCGGGGACCTAAATCGTCCATGTGTTCAGCTCGTTTCCCAAAGCAATTGGCAAAGGGTTAACTTCAACTCACAGTGACCTTCCGGAACCGAGCAGAACTACCTCACAAGACTTCCAAAGTCGTAAAGTTTTATGAAAGCAGATTGACTAAAGTGGGTTCAAACCTCGGACCATTCCATTAAAATATGTATTACATGTGAGAGTAGATGCTAGATCATATTTAATTTTATGCTTTTCTTAATCTAGGCATTAGGACATAGATTCTCATATTTGGGGGTATCATATAGGGCCACTGGCATGGCGAGTTTCCTGTTGAGTTTCTAACTGCCACATCAGCAGTTTAAAACCACAAGCTGCTCTACTGCAGAAAGATCAGGCTTTATACTCTCGTAAAAAGGTACCGTCTCAGGAAGGCACCATGGAAGATCTAATCTGACGGATGGGATGGCTGTGAGTTTGTATCGGTGGCAGTGAGTTCTGGTTTTATAGGACTGCTGGATAAATGATTGTATGCACTTATCAAAATCCATAGAAATGTTTCTTAAGAGTATTTAGCTATAATGGCTACCAACTTAATCAAACATGCAAACAAGCCAAATGTGAATCAGTGTGCTGGATGTCCTAGATACAATGCATAATATAACAGTATTTCAAGTATATGACAGAACTGCAACTCTGGAGCATTTCAGGTTTTACTGGAAAAGTTAAAGTTAAGCCAAAAGTTATTGTGCTGAAATACAATACCAGACTAGTAGTTCCTATGTTATATATTTTACTGCCTCGTTCATTCCTGCGGGGAAAATATGGAAATATGGATAGGAGAGAGATTCAAATATTTCATGGAAAACGTTTATTATTATTATTTAATTCTATGTATCCACAGACATGTCAGACAACATAATGCACAGGACAAATCTGCAGCAAAAGACTTCTTTAAAGTGTAAAAATACAAAGATGTCACTTTAAGGACTGAGGTGTACATGACCCAAGTCATAGCACTTAAATCACCTCACAGGCATGCAAAAGCTAGACAACAATTCTGGAAGACAAGATGAATTGTCATATTATTTGATACTGGCAAAGCAGGTTGAATATGCCATGAATGGTTAGAATAATATATGTATAATATATATAAATAATATGATGTAATATAATATATATTGAAGATGTAAATATATATAACATATATCTTGAAGATGAAAAACTGTAATTCCATTTAGAATCCAGATTGGCAAGACTTTCCACAACATACTCAGGACATGGCGTGCTGACGCCCCAGCCCCGGAACCTCATGCGTGGTAAAGGAGCATGCCAGTGAAGAATGAGGAAGAACCTCAGCAAGCTGAATTGGCACAGTGACTGCAAGAATGCTTTCAAACTCAGAAAGGATTTTGAGGATGACACAGGACTTTGAAATGCTTTGTCGTGTGTTAAAGAAGATCAATATAATTTGGAGCTGACAATGGTGCCTAACGATATGACGGATAATAGATCTGTTTCTCATGAAAAAAGTTAGCACACTGATGTATTTTTCAAAACTAGAAAAATAACAATTAAAATATAATCATTGAAGTTAAAAAAAAATGGCACACGTAAGGAGCAAGAATGATCAAGATGTCAACAAAAGCTTCAATTTAGCAGGAACTTTATGGAGCCTGGCTATCAAAAGATTTAGCGCCTAGGGTTTTAAAGGTTTGAAGGTAAACAAGCAGCCATCTAGCTCAGAAGCAACAGAGCCCACATGGAAGAAGCACAGCAGCCTGTTTGATCACGAGGTGCCGAAGGGATCAGTTATCAGCCATCACAGAACAAAAAATCATATCATTGTGAATGAGGGGGAGTGTGGAGTGGGGACCCAAAGCCCATCTGTACACAACTAGACATGCCCTTACAGAAGGGTTTTGGGAGGAGACAAGCCAGTCAGAGTGCAGGGTAGCAAGAATGAAACATACAAGTTTTCTCCAGTTCTTAAATGCTTCCTCCCCCCACTACCATGATCCCAATTCCACCTTACAAATCTGCCTAGACCAGAGGATGTACACTGGTACAGATAGAAACTGGAAACATACGGAATCCAGGACAGGTGAACCCTTCAGGACCAGTGATGAGAGTGGCGATCCCGGGAGGGTGGAGGGAAGGTGGGGTAGAAAGGGGGAACCAATTACAAGGATCTACATATAACCCCCTCCTTGGGGTATGGACAACAGAAAGTGGGTGAAGGGAGATATTGGATAGTGTAAGACATGACAAAATCATAAATTATAAATTATCAAGGGTTCATGAGGGAGGCGGTGGGGAGGGAGGGGAAAAATGAGCTGATACTAAGGGTTCAAGTAGAAAGCAAATGTTTTGAGAATAATGATGGCAACAAATGTACAAATGTGCTGGACACAAAGGATGTATGTATGGATTGTGATCACAGTTGTATGAGACCCCAATAAAATGATTAATAAAAATATGTTATAATCTGATTTGTATTTTAACATATTAAATATTAAAAACATGTAACTCATTAAGTGTTTAATAACAGGAAAGGGGATGGCTAGATATTTCTTGGAATAGGATGTTTAAACTAGAGATACTCCTATAAAGTGACTGCAGAAATTAGTATGTGTGCCATTCAAAACAGACAGCATAGAAAGCTTAGGAGACCATGTGACATTAGACAATATTCACAGGAGTAGCTCTGTGTTATTCAACACATTACTATAGAGCAGTGGTTCTCAACCTCTGGGTCATGACCCCTTTGGAGGTCAAACGATCCTTTTACAGGGGCTGCCCGATCCATAACAGTAGCAAAATTACAGTTATGAAGTAGCAACGAAAATAATGTTATGGTTGGAGCAGTCATCACAACATGAGGAACTGTATTAAAGGGTTGTGGCACTAAGAAAGTTGAGAACCACTGATCTAGAGCAACTGATATTGATGAGAGGATTGACAAATTATGAACTTTGAACCTGGTCATGGTACCACCTCATTTTTGTAAATAAAGTTTTATTAAAACATAGCAGTATCCATATACTATTTCTGCTATTAAGCAAAAAATGGTAAGGTTAAGTAGTTACTATATACAAAATATTTTGGCCTACAAAGAAAAGAATATTTTTTGAACTTGCATAGAAAATGTCATCTCAATAGACAATCCATGAAAGAAGACATGCTGGGGTCTAATACCTACATAAAAAATGCTTGAAATCATTAGTTAAATGAGCAATGCAAATTAAATAAGGATGAGGTACCACCTCACACTGACACTGTAGAACTCTCCAAAACAAAGAAGAAAATATGAATAGATATATCCACTCCCATGTTTATGACAGCACTGTATACAGCAGCAAAAGGATAGAAGCAAACAAAGAGCCTCTCTGTGGAAGAATGGATAGTTAAATTCCGATATACATATATATACAAGGGATTCTTATGCATCTTAAAAAATAATAAAACTGCTAGACTCTTTGTTCTCCATATTCTCAAGTTTTACATTATGAAATGTTGAGATACTGTTATTGTTGTCCGAATTACACATCAGTGGACACTTTAGTTGCAAAGTAGCCTTTGAGCAAAAAGTGATGTATAAGAATTTCTTCATTACTAAAATTTACACAGGATTTGTAAGTACAAACAAGTCTCTCTCTCTCTCTCACACACACACACACACACACACACACACACACACACACACACACACACACAAAATCTCTCTACTGTATTTACTTTAATAATGATGAAGTTGGAAGGTATGAGGTAACAAGTTGGAAGGTAGGAGATACAGTACTGTCAGTAATTATCAAAATCCATTCCCTTTTTGTAGTAGTTACATAATCTGGCGTGAATTTGAGAAGATTATGAGTGGAGTCTGGCCTGTCAATCAAGATAGAACCAATGAGGCCTCTGTGTAGGCATGGCCTTCTCCTGATAATTCTGGGAACTCCTTTATTTTCTCCTTGAAGGCAGGAAACATTTCCCTCTATCTGCTCACTCCCTGAGAGACACTCTACTGACAAGACACATGGCTCTACACCCTGGGAGCTGGAGAAGCCACATGCACCCACTTGATGTAACCAGACCTTTGGAACCGGAGTAGCCACATAGAGATCCCTGCTAGTGCTGAGATGCTTACAATGCCACTGGATCCACAAGACTTCCAACCCACTGGCCTGTGATCCTCCTGCATTTGGAATAATTGCATATATTTTGTGAGTCTAAAGAGGACTTTACAGATTGGTATCAGACATTTGGGCTGATATTAGACTTACGGACTTTATCTGGACTGAGCTGGGACATTTTCTGATATACAATTGCTCTTGTATATAAGCCTCTTTCGTATATACATATGAGTATCTATGAATTTTTTCTCTAGTCTACCCAGACTAACACACTTTTCCATACGGTTTATTCATTGGTGATAGGAAAGCATGTTTTTTTTTCTTATGCATTAGTCTGTACATAGCATGAAAAAATTATTTTGAATTAGAAAAGATAATAATTTTATACTGATTTATGAACATGTTATAAAAATTTGAAAATCCCAACAAGTTTTTTTATGACGTATCATAGAAATACCAATAAATTCTATCACAGATTTCATTATGTGATTTCAATATATCTTGTTTGAATAAGTGATCAATCTGAAAATGTGAGTTAAAAAGGTTGCTTTTATACGATGAAATATTTTGTCTTATTGCCAGTCTAGGGAACATGAGAAGATACATCACCAAAAACACCACAGTCATATATGTCAGTGGTATTATCCCATTCTGCCAAGGATCATTTTCACTTACAAAGAAACTGAAAAATCCAAGTGCTTTTATACTCTTCTAGCTCTGAAGAAAAGGTCCTGGAAGTTCAGTTATTAACCACTCACCTGTGAGTCCCGATGTGGCAGTCAGCTTTCTGAAATAGTTACAGACTCACAAATCCTATGGCAGTGCTACTCTGTGTTCTGGGTTCCCTGTGATTCTGTGAGTGAATCAATGTTTCTTGAACCTATAATTAAAATGAATATGGTCAACTCGGGAGGCTGAGTTTGTGGACGTGCGCATTGAGATTTTCTCCAATTAAAGTCAGGGCACCAATTTGGGGACTTCCTAAAACAATTCCAAACACGATTTAGAGAGATCTCTTAAACACCAAAACCAGATTCTGAGATATTGAGACCATGCTGACTCTAGTTCTTGTTAAGTGACACTGAATCAGTTTCCACCCATAGTGCCCCTATGCACAAAATATTGAAAGACTGCCCATTCCTGTGCCACCCACACAGCGTTCCTGAACCTGAGCCCGTCATTGCAGTCACTGTGTCAATCCATCTTCTTGAGGGCCTTTGTCTTGTTTGACGCCCCTCCACTATACCAAACGTGATGTCCTTCTCCAGGGACTGGTCTTCTGTCTCTAAGAAACACTCTGGGCATGCTTTTTTCCAGGACCGATTGGTTGGTCCTTTTAGCTTTCCATGATATTTTCAATATCCTCTGCACCACAATACAAAGGTGTCAAATCTTAAGACTTCCTGATTCAATGTCCAAATTTCACATGCATGTATATGAGGAGATTGAAAATACCTTGTCTTGGGTTAGGTGAACCTTAGTCCTCAAAGTAACATCCGTGATTTTCAGTACTATGAAGAGGTCTTGTGCAGCAGGTTTACCTAATAATGCAATGTGTCTTTTGATCTATTGACTGCTGCTTCAATGGTGGACAAGCAAGGCAAAATCCTTGACAACTTGTCTTTTCTCCCTTTATCATGATATTACCTATTGGACCAGTTCTGAAGATTTTGTTTTTCTTTATATTGAGTTGTTACCCACACTGAAGGCAGCAATCCTTGAGTTTGATTAGCAGGTGCTTCAAGTGCTCCTCACTTTCAGCAAGCAAGGCTGTGTCATCTGCATATCACTGGTTGTTAACAAGCCTTCCCCCAATCCTGATGACACATTTTTGTTCATATACTCCAGCTTCTTTGATTATTTGCTCAGCATGTAAATTGAATAAGTATTGTGAAAGGAAACATCCCTGTCACTCACCTTTCCTGATTTTAAACCAGACAAAATGTCCTTATTCAGTGAGCACAATTGCCTCTTGATCCATGTACAGATTTCACATAAGCACAGTGAGTGTTCTGAAATTCCCATTCTTCCAAGACTATCTATAGTTTATTATGGTCTACACAGCCGAATATCTTTTTATAATCAATAAAACACAAGAAGACATCTTTCTGCTATTCTCTCATTCAGGCAATATCCATCTAACATCAGTATCGATATCCCTTGTTCCACATCCTTTGCTGAATCCAATCTGCACCTCTGGCAGCTCCCTGTCAATGTGCAGCGGCAACCTTGTTGGATGAGCTTCAGCAAAATTTTTGTTGCATGTGATATCCATGATATTGTTCTAAAATTTGAGTATTCTATTGGATCGCTTTTCTTTGAAATCGGTACAAATATGGATCTCTTCCAGTTAGCCAAGTAGCTGTCTTACAAATTTTCTAGCATAATAGAGTAAGTGCTCCCAGTGCTTCATCAGGTTGTTCAAACATTTCAATTAGTATTCCATCAATTCCTGGAGCCTGGGTGGTGCTAATGCTTTGAGTGCATTGTGCACTTCTTCAGCACCAATGGTTCTTCTTCATACCCTACTGCCTGAAATAGTGGAATGTCAACTCGTTCTTCTGGAATAGCAACTCTGCCTATTCTTTCCCTCTTTTTTGATGCTTCCTGTGTCACTCAATATTTTGACCATAAAATGTTTCAATATTGGAATTTGAGGCTTGAATTTTTTATTCATTTCTTTCAATTTATGATGTCTAGGTTTTTGTACATTGCATTATAATATTTGACTTTGTCTTCTTGAGCTGCCCTTGGGAAATTTCTGTTCCACTTTGACATCATAATTTCTCCCATTTGTCTTAGCAACTTTATGAGTAAGAGCAAGTTTTAGACTCTCTTCTGACATCCACATTGGTCTTTCCTTTCTTTCCTTAGTAGTTTTCCTATAATCCCCCATGATGTGATGTACCACAGTGTAGATCTTCCATGTCATCAACTGCATAAGCAACCAGCAGTTTTGGTGCCATAATACCCCCTTGATCAGGTCATGGCCCTAATGCAATTGGGTGGAAGACTCTGTAGGGGTTTGCCTGGATTACTTTTAAGCAGACTTTGCAGGAATGCGTGTCCTTCTGCTGGATCTGGATTCTGCGTCTGTTCTGTTGGTCTCTTGCCAGATTGCCAGGAACCATCATTGGACTGAAGACCTTGTGTTCCTTTGCGTTCACCAACATATATCCGCCCTGCATCATGCTTCATGTGCTCCCATGGCCACGGCAGTTAAGACTCTAGTTTAATATCTGTCCTGTGGATTTGAACCAGAAGTGACTTACCCAGTTCTACAACTGTGTAAGCCAATTCTCTCTCTCTCTCTCTCTCGAATCTATACAAACACAATTATCATATGTGTACATTTTAATGGGGGAAACCTGTCATTAGAGAAATTTGTACATCAACAAGAAAAGTTTGGTATGAATTAAAGAGAAACACAAAGTGTTAAAATACTCTGTACATAATTTCACTTATTTGAGGATTCTTTTTTAGACCCATATTCTTACCATTTCAAAATATAAATATACCTAAAAAATAATTTAAAAAAATATATAAATATACCATATATTCCATAATATCACGTTATAATAATATATTTTGTAATAGGTGGGCTTGTGACTGGAAACTAAATCTACTATCATCATTGATAAGCTTTTTGTTTTGTTTTGTTTTTAATTTTTTAAAATCGTTTTATTAGGGGATCATACAACTCATCACAATCCATACATACATCAATTGTGTAAAGCACATTGCTACATGGCAAGGATCATTAAGGCCACACATTTGCATTCTATGAAACCTGATCCTAGTAAAATTTTAATTATGCATATAAAGAATGATATCTATTATCAGAGTTCAATTAGTTGGTTATTAATTTTTAAATAAATTTTGTGATGAAGGTGGTATTCCACAGTAAAATATTGAGCTTTCAAATAATTGGTCTAATAACTTCTACATAGCATCTATTATTCACCAATAACATTCACACAAGCACTAGAGACAATTAAACACTTAAAATACTGTGATTAGATGGCCTCCAGGATGACGGGCACTTAGAGCAAGAGGTAGGACTAAGTTGTGAACCCAGATTGTCTGGCTTCAGAAGCTTTATCTTAAATGCCATGGTCTGCAGTCTCTCAAGGCACAATAATGCGAACATAACATAAGGTATCCCAGAAGCCCTCATTGCCAGTCTTCTAGCATAGCACTCTCTTATATCTGACAGGAATATTGCAGATGAACATCTTCCTTAAGTAGTGTGGCTTTATATACATAGGTGATTAATCCTCGTATCATCTCTGTCACATCTTGTATTGTATGACAACTAAGCACACATTCTCATTTTCGTTAAAAACTATAGTTTTATTTTCCCTCTAATGTGTTTTACTATCTTCATTTTTGGTATCATTTAATTAAACCAATCTGCTTTATTTGTCTGGAACCCTGGTGACATAGTTGTTACACATAGGGACAAGATTTGCAAGGTAACTGGTTTAAAGCCACAAAGCTGGGCTTTCTCCTTTGTGCACAGAGTCTCGGGAATTTGAAGGGGCAGGTCTACCCTCTCCTATAGGGCCACCACGCATGATCATTGACTCTAGGGCATGGGATTTTTGGTTGTTGTTGTTCTACTTATAAAGCCAACAGTTTCTACATAGTGCATTGAAAAATGACTGTTTATTTTAGTTTTCATGCCATGATCTATAAAGTATTGTTAATATGGATGAGGTACGTTTTACTCCACTTTCACTGTGAAATTTAGGGGATTCTTCCAGATTTAAAAAAAAAAAGTATTTCAGGATTCCTGGATAATGATGTCGGACTGTCCCCAAGGACTTTGATTAGGTAAAATGAAATCATGAGATGTTTCAGTCATATTATCCAGTTAGTTTTTAAGCAATGCATTATTAATAAGGTACTAGGAAGCAAGAAACCAAGGATATCTCAAGAACATTTACAAAGATGCATACATATGACTATGCTTGCATGTGCATGTATTCACTAAACTCAGACAGATTCCTACTCTGCTCCTCCTTGAACACCAGAAGTAAATGAAAATGTGCAAAAAAAATAAATTATTAAAATGCACTACAAATCTCAGACTGTAATTCAGAGAGTTGGAGTGTTTAAAATATTCTGTCTAAAAAACTCATGGAAATAATACAAAAATGCTGTAATGTAGTGAATAACTTAATATGGCCCTTCTGTCCCCTTCCATTTGTGGTGTACTGTAATCCTACCCTCTATGCTTATGGTTGTGGTTACTCTTTAAAGTGAGCTGTCTCATTTTAATAGGCAGGATTAGTTGTGGATGTGTCTTGAGTTTCTGTTTACTAAAGAGTATGACTCAAATCACCACACTTAGTTTCCCTGAGGGTGTGATCTGCATGCAATATATAGGACCAGTCTGATAAAATTCTCTGTTCTTTTGGACCGGCATCTGGCTCATCTCTCTCTAACTCCTGGTCTTGGGGACTTGAGTCAGCAATATACCATTGGACCTGATTCAGGACCTTGTTAAGGGATGGCTATCTGATATGTCCATTCAGATTTGTCAGTTCCTACAGTCAAGTCTGTTAGGGGAGGTCTCCAAGCTAACCCTTGACCCACAGATGGACAAGGCAGCTTCCACAACTGCATAAACAGTTTCACTGACGGTTCCTGCAAGAGCAGCCCATCACCTGCACAGACCCACCGCGTCCCAGCCTTGGAGTGAGCACTCTGACGCCTGACCCGCCAACTTGGGTCTGTAAGGCCCTACCAGCACAAGAATGAGGAGAATGTTCTGGACTGATGCCTGGCCACAGAATTCGGACCTTGTCAGCCTCCACATCAGAGTGCGGCATTTCTTTGACCATGCATGAATTCTATGAGATGTTTCAGTAAAGTATGACACCTATAACTGTAATAATGCTAAATAAAAAATGCAATAATGTTAAAGATTAAGAGAAGATCGTACCAAGAAATCATTTATATTTCATATGGGGCTGTGGAACAGCAATTTGGAAAAGGTGGACACTGATGACATCTTTAATCTTCACCTCACAGGGACCAGCCGCATGCTGATTCTCATAAAAGAAATTCTTTAGGTCCAAAAATTGCTTCGTGATGTTATTAATAAGAGACGAATGTTTCACCTTTATTAAAATTACCGCACATACATATTATACAAAGAAAACAAAAATTGTCTAAGCTATAATATATGATAAATAGTGCACAAAAAAGAAAATATAAAATATATAAATATATTGTCAAGATAAAATATAAGCTATCAATTAAAAATCACATTGACAATACAAAGTGCTGACCTGAGAAAATGGTCCTGTTATAGCTTTAGGTAAGTAGGTTATTAAGCAGTATACTCTGATGATGGCAACATATGTACAAATGTGCTTATAAAATTGATGTATGGATTGTTATAAGAGCTGTAAGAGTCCCCAATAAAATGATTCATATATATATTAGAGAGAGAGAGAATAAATATGGATACATAAAAGGAATATTCAAAATATTTCACAGTCTTTTCTAAATTCTTAACTTATTATGTATGCATTCCTGTGTGTGTTTAAGTTTTATTCACACACTATGAGACAATGAATTGTGTTATTCACACACTATTTTATTATAATTTTAGTTTTTTTAAAAAAATATATGATCATCAAAGTTTAATTATAGTGCCTACTTTATTTGAAAGAAAGTAAATAATTTCATAATGGGAGCTAATAAAATAAATTATTTTAACAGTTGAAATTTCATGTAGGTTTTTCTAAAAACAGAATTATTTTTGTATTATTTAGCTTCAGATTAAAGGTCAAACACTAATCAGGTCTTTATCTGCGCTGTTTCAGTTGATGGAAATTCACTCTTTCACAAAGAAGACCTTTTTCATTAGAAATTATTATATCTATCTTGAGTGTCACTTTTAGGCCAATATTAATTTAGCTATACTTACTATCTTAATTTTTAAGCAGTTCTCAGTGCTCAACACATAGTGCATTTTCAATGAAAATAGATTTAATCAAATAAATAAATTGAAGGACCATTTAGGGAGGAAGCATCCTTGCGGAGTACAACATATGTTACACTATTCAAAACTAGATTGAATAACAAATTATAGGGAAGGTAAATGCAGGATGATATCATCCTTACAAAGTATACATTGTTCTTTAAACTTAGATATTATCTATTAAGAGTGGAACTAACAGCAAAGGTAATTGACAATTTATATTTATGTAATAAGAGAAAATTCAACAGAATGTGGTACTTGAGAATGAAAAAAAGAGGAGCATTTCAAGAAGAGGAGTGCAGGGAGGGTGGGGTAGAAAGGGGGAGCAGATTACAAAGATCTACATATAACCTTCTCCCTGGGGGACAGACAGCGGAGATGTAGGTGGAGGGAGATGTCGGATAGTCTAAGATATGACAAAATAATAATAATTTATAAATTATCAAGGTTCATGGGGAAAGAGGGAGCGGGGAGGGAGGGGAAACATGAGGAGCTGATACCAAGGGCTCAAGTAGAAAGCAAATGTTTTGAGAATGATGAGGGCAACAAATGTACCAATGTGCTAGACACAATGGATGAATGGATGGATTGTAATAAGAGTTGTATGAGCCCCCAGTAAAATGATTTAAAAAAAAAACTAGAAGAGGAGTGATGTCAACTCTGCTTAAGGATACTGAGAAGCAGGGTGAGGTGGCACCAGAAGTCAAGAGGAGGTGTTGGTGATCACAGAAAGAACTATATCTGTGACGTGGTTGGAATCATGTTTAACCTACTTTTTAGAGGTGAAGGTTATTTAGTCTCCATATATAATGGTTCATAGTCTTGCAAACCAGATTTGGAATGTGTTGAAGAATGATTAAAATTTTTGAAGTATGTTTATGTTTTTTTGCTTTCTAAAAATAATACAAGCCATCACGTGTCTGTCAGTTGGCCATGCTGTGGTGGCATGTGTGCTGCTGTAATGCAGGAAGCTAGGTTACAGTATTTCAAATACCAGCAGGGTCACTCCAGGTGAACAGGTGTCAGTGGAGCTTCGAGACTTAGAAGAGACTGTGAAGAAGGAATTGGCGATATGTATTTGGAGGAAATAGCTATGCAAAACCTTATGCATAGCATTGACATGTTATCAGATACTGACGGCCCAATGAATTGGAGCAGAACATTGCAAGAGACAGTGCCGGAAGATGAGTCCCTCTAGTCAGTAGGCAGCTGCCTTCTCAAAGTAAAACTGCCCATTGTGATGTGAATGGAAAAGGTCTGCAGGAATAAAGCTTTATGTGCATCCATTTGCTGCTGGAGCAACTTCAAAAGGAGAAGAAACAGTTGCAAACATGTATTAGTGACTGGAAAGTGAAATGCATAAAGCATGAATCTAGGAAAGCCGGATGTCACCAAAAATAAAATGAAGTTCATAGAGATGATATCCTAGCTGTTAGGGAGCTGAAAGAGACTGAGATTGGCCATTGTAAATCGGAAAACCATATGGCTTCTCCTCCTGAGAATGACAAAATCTAAGGACTAGGATTACATTCATTGTCACAAAGGTCATTTAAAGATCTGTCTTGAAGTACAATGCTATCTGTGATAGAACTGTATCTATTTAGCATTCAAGGAAATCCAAAGGATACAACTATTACTCAAATTTATACAGCAATCACAAAAGTAGCGATGAAGAAATTGAAGAATTCTACCACAACCAATGTTTTCAGTTTGCAATCGATCAATCATGCGATCAGATGCATTGGTAATTATTGGTGAGTGAAATGAAAAGGTTAGGAAACAAAAGGAAGGAAAAGTAATTGCAAAAATGCGTTGGTGATGGACATGAAGCTGGAGATCACATGATTGAATTTTGCAAGAATGACAGGTTCATAGCAAATACTTTTTTTCAACACGATAAATGCAGACTTGGTACTTTGACTTCCCCAGATGGAAGGCACGAATATTAAGTTGATTATATATGTAGGAAGACATTATTTAGCTCAATATTAGAAGCTAAAACCAGACCAGAGGTTGCCTGAGCAGACAAGCACTTCCCATATATAAGTTCAGGTTAAAGCTGAAGAAAATTCAAACAAGTCCATGAGAGCCAAAATAGAATCCCGAGTCTATCGCCCCTGAAGTTCAAGAACTTATCAAGGACGGAGTTGACACAATAAACACTAATGACAGAAAACCTAATGAGCTGTGAGAGGACATCAAGAACATCATTCATTAAAAACATAGGGGAAAAAATATAAAAGTGGAGGCTCAGCAGAAACTATGAAAGTTTCTCTTATTCCTAAAGTATCTTAGGCATTTGGAGAAATGATGAAGTCAAAGTGCTAAATAGAAAATGTCAAAGGGCAGCTCAGGAAGATGAGAAGACCTAGATTTAGAAAATAAAAAAGAACATCTTTAGAGTATCTTAAACTAAAAGATCTGAAGAAAAAATTCAGGTTAGAATTGCAACATTACAAAAATTCTATGGGAAAAATATGGAATAATGCCGAAAGTATCCAAATAAGATGGAACGAATACATAGTTACTATATCAAAGGGGAAAAAAACTAGTCAAAATCCCAACATTTTAGGAGGTAGTATATGAGCAAGAACTAATGGTATTGAAAGAAGTCCAAGTTTAATTGAAACAATAGGTAAAAGCCAGACTCATCAAGATTCCATCAGAAACTGGTGGAATACCAATTAAAATGTTTCAAACAGCAGATAAAGTATTGCAAGCATTTAACCATCTGTGCCAGCTACTTGGCCGACTGACTAGAGGAGATCCATTCCAAAGAAATAAATCTCAACAGAATACTCAGACTATAGAACAATACCACTGATATCACAAGTAAGTAAAATTCCCTGAAGATATTCAACAACAGTTGTAACAGTACATTGACAGGAGCTGCCAGAAGTTCAGGGAAGATTCAGAAGAGGATGTGAAACAAGGAATATCATTGCTGATATCAGATGAATTTTGCCTGAAGACAGAGAATACCAGAATGATGTGTACTTCTGTTTGACCATACCAAGATATTTGACTGTGTGGATCATAAAAAAAGAGCAAAACTATGGATAGCCATGAGAAAAATGGGAATTCTGGAACACCTGGTTATGTTCATAAAGAAGCCATATCCAGTTGTGAAAACAGAACAAGGGAATACTGCCTGCTTTGTAAAAGGTGTGTGTCATGGGTATATCCTCTCGATTTACTTTTTCAAACTTTAAGCTGAGAAAATCATCTCACAAGCTGTATTGTATGAAGAAGAATGTGGCTTAAGGATTGGAGGGAGGTTTATTCTTATTAATAGCCTGTGATATGCAGATGGAAAGTCTGCTTGCTGAAGGGAAGGAGGGCTTGAAGCACTTGCTGATGAAGATCAAGGATGCTGCCTTCAGTATCACGCACAATTCAATGTAAAGAAGATCAACATTCTCACAACCAGAACAATAGGGAACATTATGATAAATGAACAAAAGATGGAACTTGTCAAGAATTTATTTTCTTGCTTGGCTCCTCAATCAATCCTCATGGAAGCGGTAGTCAGGTGCTGCACAAACCCCTTTAAACTGTTGAAAATCAAGCATGTTACTTTGAGGACTATCATGTGCCTGACCCAAGACATGGTATTTGCTATTGCCTCATCTACATGTGAAAGTTGGACATTTCACCAAGGAAGAAGGAAAAGAATAGATGCATTTGAATTATGTATGACATAGGTAATTGGAAGTTTCATGATTGCCTTCCCAATAGCATGTGGCTTTGCCTTTGAAGAAGTACAGCCAGAACGCACCTTAAAGGCGAGGAGAGACCAGTCCCTGGAGAATCACATCAAACTTGGCAAATAAGGGCACTGAAAAAGAGGAAGGCTCTCAACAAAATGGACGATACCGTGGCTGCAACAATGGGCTCAAATATGAGAAGCATTGTGAGGGTGGCACGGGACCAGGTCATTTAGTTCAGGAGATCAGTGTGAGTCGGAATCGACTTGATGGCACTTATCAACAACAACAACAACAATAAAGTAATTGACAGGATGTAACCCTACCCTTTTCAAATCACTTTTCATGGCTATATCTCTCAAAAAAATAAATTAATTGTAAATGAGTATAAGCAGTTAAGAGTTGCTGCAGCAATGGGCTAACGCAAAGCAGGGGCTGTGGCAACCAGGCAGAACCCCTCAGTGTGAAGTGAGTTGTACCAAGCATCGAGTCACGTGGGGTGGAAACAACCTCGCCAGCACCTAACGACTACAAGTATTTAACACAGGTCCACAGTCTGGGTTACTTTAGGGAATCTAATAATTAATGGTATTCTGTAACAATTACCAGGGTTGTTTTAAAAAGTTTCTCCCTTAGAATTCAAATTTATTAAGCTCTGAGGAATAGTCTAATGTTTTTCAGATGCCCAAATTCCATTTTACCTCCCTAGGGAGTTAGTGTGCCTTACTAGCAGAAATTTAGTTTGAAACTTTAATTAATTATGAAACATTATTCCCATAATGATGTCAATTTTACCACATAAAAATTAAAGAAAACAAATGGTATCTTATTAATAGGTGCCATTAGCAATGAATTATCTATTTAGGGAAATAATGTAGACTGGAAGAGTATAATATCAGAAGCAAACATAATTGTGGAAGGAAATAAAAAAGTGAAGAGAAATAGTATAACAGAAGATAAAATAATAGAATAATTGAAAACAGTTCACTTTGAAAATATGTTTATTGTACAAATGGTAGTGTTTTTAACTCTGTTCATAATTCTATATTTTCTTATACAACTACTTTCATAAACCGATGAACTAAAATATCATAACTGCCCTATGTGTCTCATGTTAGGCAGGGTTGACTAAAGAAACAAATCTAGAGATACTCATATGTGTGTAACAAGTAGTTTTATCACAAGGAATAATTGGATATCTAGAAAACATCCCAGCCCAGTCCAAATAAAGTTCATAAGTCTGATCGATGTCCATAAATGCTTCTTCAACTCACACAGCTGCATACACTGATGGAGAATGCAGTAAGATCACAGGCAAGTGGATGCAGAGTCTTATGGATCCAGTGGCAGTGGAAGCATCTCAAGGCTTTGGCAGGTCTCAACTGCATGGCCAGTCAACAGAAAAGTGAAGCAGAGAGAGAGGGCCGCTGGCCTCCAGCAAGCCATTCATCTCAGCTGTGCCTCCAAATGAGGTCATCAAACTGTGATCTGATCGACAGGTTAGACTTCAACCCTACACTTTATTTATGAAATTGGCATTGCCTGTGTCAATTGATGACTATGAAACTACCATAGGTATTGTGTCGAGAAAGTTTTTTCTTAAGCTCTAGTCACACTATTAATTTTTCAGCTCACAAAATATCGTCTCTTAATAAGTCTGATTTAAGGATCCTGATGAGTTATCCACTGCCAACAGAGTTAACCCTGACCAATATAGTAGGAGGATCTCTCCAATCCTTTAGGTCTTGAAGTCTTTGCCATTTTTGTACATGCTGGTATTCTATATTTATTTCTTATTTTCACATCAATACGTACAATATTTTTTAAAGATCATTTATTCCTTAGAATACATATTTTTTTTATATTCCCCTTATCATTCCATTGGTAGTCCCTGTCTGGTGTAACTTTTTAACAATGTGGCCTCTCGGGGTAAAATTGAAGGGCTCAGTACACCCAAAGCACTTCATAAGAAGACTCTAGTGATCCATCTTGGAAACATAAACCATGGGAAACAAGCTCCTTAGACTCTGAAACACACAGGCCATCATGCAATAAAGTTGACCGAGCACAACTGGTTTTAAACACTTTCAAATAGTAGATATTTTGGATTGGATAAGGATGTTACTGGATGCCTGGAATAAAGGAGTCTTTCCAGTAGATCCAGAAATAAAACAGGGTGGAGAAAGGGATAACAGATATTTTAAACAGACCTTTCCTCTCCTGCCTAGAGATTGCTTTGTGATATCTTCTCTTTTCCTATCAGGCCTAGAAATTCTTTATAATCATAAGGGATATTTTATAAAATCATGACCCTAAACATCCAAGACAAAATAGTAAATTTCATGAGATATTTGATTGCATATAAGCAGGATAAGCAACTGCATTTTCCCCTTTTGTTCCTATAAATATATCTATAATGCAACTTTACCAAGTATATGACATCGAATTAACAACAGCAATTCAAAAGATAAAATGGGAAACTTAGTGGAGAAACAAATTTGAAAAAGACCGAGAATGTTTGCAAAACTAGAAAAATGTTTTAGGGTATGTGGCCCTGTATGTATTTTCAACAAGAGCAAAATAAATTATAGAAAAAAATCATTTATATAAACTGTTGGAGTTAAAGCTCTTTTTTTGTTATAAAATAATGTCGATTTCTGTTTAGTTTTATGAATCTTGAACTCATAAGGAACTCAATCACTGAAATTTCTGTAGGCTCGTAGACTTGCAGATAACTGCAAGGTTTATAAAGACACAGATACACACAAACAAAAGTGTGACCTATAAGGCAATGTAGCATTGCTCTTGTGTGTTTGGAGACTGCAACTCTTCATGAGAGTCGAAAGCCCAGTCTTTCTCCCCGGGAGTGTCTGTTGCCTTATGAACCGCTGACCTTCTTGGTCAGATCCTAAGTGGTAACCACTAAGCCACCAGGGCTCAGTGAGCATTACATAGCTTCCAAGCATTGTATTTGTTCTTTAATACTTGAAGCAGCACTTGCAAATAGAATTATGCCCATGCTCTACTCATAGATTCATCAAAAGAATACAAATAGGAACCCTGTTATCACAAATTGAACCACTGAACTGAAGGTCAACAGCTTGAAAACCACCATCCACTGTGAGGTTCAAACATGAGGCTTTCTGCTCAGGTAAAGAATCACAACCTTATAAACGCACACGGGCACTTCCCTGTCCTTCAAGGTCACCAGAGTTAGAATTGACTGTTGGCTGTTAGGTTCTCTTTGTTATTTTTTTCATTTTTAAGAACTAACAAAAAGAAAAAAAAAACTAAGCCTTACATTCAGTTAAAAAGATTTCATTTCATTCAAGTAGGAAACTCTCCATTGAAGAAATAAAATAGGACTCAACTCATGGAGTCATTTAGTTAGTTTGGGTCAAGTGATTCTAAGCATACGGTGTGGCTATATCCTTAGAATCCCACAAACAACAATTTTTGGGGTCATTAGAAGTCAGCTCCTTCATTTTTCAGCTTGGAATATATAGAGAGAGTCATGGACTTAATTCCAATGGAATAAATGGACATTAAATCATAATACATTGCGAGTATTCTCTCAACTTTAGTCTATCAAATTAAATTGGCCTCTATTAATGTGTGACAATTACGTATTCATCTCCTCTCCTTTCTCGAGGGCTGCCGGAGTGGAGTGAGGCAGGAGGTGGCCAGTGACCACTGAAATCCTGATGATCCCCTGCCTTCTATTCTGTGCTGGAGTCCAGCGGAGGTTAGTGGTACTCGAAGTGTCACATAATTACATTAGGCACAATTTCCCTCTAGTGAAGTATCCATCTGCTCCTTTGAAGACCACTTACACTTTCTTCCTGAACATTTATGGATGAATAGTCACTCTATTTTCAAGAAAAAAACCTCTATGGGCTTTTGAGTAGTAGAAAGATTTCAAGGACTAATCCAATAGTATTACTATGTTTTCAATTTTTCTTTAGAAAATCTTTAAAAAGCGGCAAATGAGGACCATGGTTTAATCACCATATTGCATTAAAAATGCATCATTTGAAATTTGCCTAATAGATTGTTCTTCGTCGTGCACAGGCAGGCACAGCTTTGCTATTCGAATCTGCTTGACCCTAGGCATGTTAAACTAACTGAAATCTGAAAATAGCATCTGTCTGTGTTTTGGTTTGCCTTAGTTTGCTTATCTTAAGTTACCATTTCAACTCTGATGTCTGAGTTATTATTTTACAAAACTTGTCAGGTGTGCTTCAAGTTCCCCACAGTCAGCATTCTAAGGATTATGTTCATGCTGAAGTGATGTCAAATTCCGGGGTCCTCTGATCTGGACTTTTGTGTCCGCTATCATCCCAAATAGCACCTGTGTGCTGTTTATAAGATGGATTCCACCGAGAGAACTGACCTCCAAGCACAGCTGCGTTCGACTGCTTGCACCAGTTTGAATATTCTCTTTCATACCTTTTGCAGAGCTAGTCCTCATGAGGTCATCCTCAGAATGCAATCAATTGAGTTTTCTTGCCGATTCAAATTATTCTGCCCCTCAATGTGCACAAGGGAATCGCTTTCCTTTGGGCCTGTCCATTGCTCTAACCATTCCATGTTGCATTTTCACCTTGTAATCTACGCCTCTAATAGCAGACTGAAAAAACAATTGCATTGAGGGAGCCTACACATGTCGCCTTGTTTCAATTATATTGTAGGTGTTTTTAAAATCTGTTAACTTATCCCTATGGCATTTGCAATACCTTCATGGGGTGGAAGTCAAGTAGAATTCTTAAAAACCATTCAGTTGATAAAAAAATGAAAGGAGATGAATATATATCTATATAGATATAGATATATACAGATATTTGAAGTTTAAAATGAATGGAATTGATTTTTCTTGATCTAAGAAAATTTAACATTTTGCTCCAAAGGTAGAATGATTGTAATTAATTAAAAATTATAAGGGAAAGGAACACAATATATTTTAGAATTCACAGGTTTGTCAGAATACTGGGGTCATAGAATGGCTTCTGAGAGCTGAGATGACATTATTGTTTGTATCTTTGACAAAGGCTTTAGATTTGATCCAATTTATCTAGTTTTTTAATCTAATTTATCTATTGCTGCTATAAAAGAAACATACAAGTGGGTGCCTTTAATGAACAAAACTTTATTTTCTTACAGTCCAGGAGGCTAGAAATTAAAATACTGGCTTTAAGGACAGGTCCCCATCTCTTTGATGGCTCCTGGGTGATCTTCACATGGATTGGTCTTGCTCTTCCTCCATCTCTGCCCTGCTCCCTAGTTTAATCTCTTTTATAACGTATAAGAGATTAAATCAATGCACACAGAGCCCCAAACTTGCCTAATTAAGAAAACAAAATAATTCAATCCTAAATGGGATTATACCAACAAGCATAGAGTTTAGGATTAAGAGCACCTATGGAGGACAGGATTTACTTTGTACTCACTATTGAGTTGATTCTGACATACATTTTTAATCATTATTCCTTTGTTAAGAAGAAAAGCACCAGGCCAATATGGACTGAGATCCGGGTACTGTTCAATCAAGCTCTCTTTGTTTCATACGTAGTGTCAGCTCTTAACTGCCATACCCTCCCTCCACCCCCACCCCCGACAAACACATATGCAGACTATTTTAGGATAGATTATTTTATTTACTTGTAAGCACTGAAATACATATATTTAGGAGATGGAATGCTAATGTATTATTATTTTGTTAATTACTTGATCCTCTTTCCTTACAAATGAAAGTATATGGCATTTTGTAGTTATATTGATGCTCCACCTGGCCTTACAAGAATTAATGAGCAGAGGAGCAGAAGAAGTAAGAACAGAGAGGTTTGATCAATGCCATCATAGATTTCATTGTGATCCATATCCATGAAACCTTATGAAACCAGGAGATTCTCCGTATGTTCCAAATTAAAATATTAACATTGTCAACTATCAAATGACAGATTTCCAGAGTATTTTGCCCAGCTAAGTACACTATTTAACAGTAGTTCTAAGTGTGGCTACCAATTCACATGTATGATACATTCTACCCTGCCACCATTGGGTATAATTCTAATTAAAATGCAATTGCTCTTTTCTAAGCACAGCACATATCTTAGTTCTCATGTTGCATACCTTTCATATAATTGTTAAGCATCCAAGTATAGATCTTCACTCACTGAATGCTTGCAAGCTTTCTGACAAATGCTACACATACAATAAATAAAAATAAACAGGTTTTGTTTAATCTACTGAAACTCTAAATGAAGCTTGAATAAGGTCATATTAGATGAAGCTGAAAGAGATTGTCAAATTGATAAATTTCAACTAAGCATCAGTAAATTCAACAAAAAATAAAAATAAAAAATGTATCATACATGTGAATTGGTAGCCATACTTAGAACTACTGTTAAATAGTGTACTTAGCTGAGCAAAATACTCTGGAAATCTGTCATTTGATAGTTGAAAATGTTAATATTTGAATTTGGAACATACATACATTTCCCAACATACAAGGCAAGAAAGGTCATGATACATTGAACTAAGACTGCACTTGGGGAAACAAAGGGATCAGAATTTGATCATCAACCCATCCACTCATTATTTTTGTGAATCTAAGAAAAGGTATATATGTGAGTCTTCTTTATTTTTATATTGAATTTAGAATGACGATGTTTCTAATTAAAAAAAAAAAGATGATTTGCAACATGTGATTCAATTTTATTTTTTAATTTTATAAAGATCACTATAAAAATAATTGTCAAAATCTGAATAAGGTCTCTGGTTTAAAGACTAAAGGTATCACTCTTAATTTTCAAATTTCAATAATTAGATTATTACTACAGATAATTTAACACATGACTCGTTTTTGTTATTGTTGTTGTTTAAACATACATAATAAACTGCTTGAGGGTGAAGAGGCCCATGTTCAACTAAAAAGATTTGGAGATAGAAACATGAGAGAAATGGGAAAAATAAAAATGATGAAGCAGATATGATATCTTATTTGGAGAATCAGAGTAATGCCTATATGAGAATCATTTTCAACAAATCTTAAATTGAATTAAAATGAAAAAATTAAAAGAAAAAAGTGGATGAGACTATATGATGAAATGTAATAAGACTTGTGAAACACAGCAATTATTTAGCATATGTTATTATGGATAATCAACCAAATTGGCATTAAAATAAGACTGTAACTTATGTGTGTAATAAAGAGTTCTGGGTAAAAGATGATGTATTTATATTACACAGGAAATAGCTTTACAAATTAAAATCCAATATTATATAATCCGTATGATCATGGGTAAGTGATGTATGTGAACATCGTATAATTTAATATTTTTAATGGTGTATTTATAAACTTATATTCATCAAGAATTTTCCACTGATGGAATAAAAAAAATGTAGCAGCACTTGTGGCATCAAGGAATGAAGCTACTCAACCAATGCATAAAAAAATTAGGGTACAGGGCCAGCTCCAATCAGAGCCAAATTGACCCCCCTCCCTAGAAGTATGTGCTACAGGGGACAGCACTCAACTTACAGGTCTGGGAGAGGGGCCGGCCTGCCATGCTCACAGGGAAGCAAGCCAAGAAGGAAAGAGAGGGATGATCTAGAGCCCAGATTGGCACACCAAGCCTGGAAGATGACATCACTGCATGGAGCTAGGCACAGAGAGGATTCTAGGGATGACAGCAGCTCAAGACATGATGCTCCCACACAGGAGCATATCACGACAGAGGACCATAGTGGGGACACATGGTGGGGGATTAGTCTGGTCTTTACTCCCCCACCATGGGGCAAACCCAGAAGGAACATAACAGATCAGCAATGGTAGCAAAGCCAAGATACAAAGGCCCTGAAGAGACCCCCAAATAGACTTCAGGCTAGGAGGGATAGCTCCTGGGAATCCCCCAGAACCAGTGGGGAGATAGTCAAAAGATCAGCAGACAGACCTGAAATTATGTATGACTTTTTTTCTCTCTTTTCCATTCAATCTTTTGTTTTCTTTATGTTTAGTCTCTGTTATTGTTACTTTGCCTACTTACATAAGATGGACATGGGAAGCAAGCTTGAGGAGAAAACAACTGGGCTGATGGTTCCAGAGGGACTTGGGGGGAAAGAGGGTGGGGCAAGGAGTGGTGAGCAAACCACGCCATAGACAAGCGAACAACTAAGGAATTAAAATCAAGAGGAGGACACAGAGATCGGGGGATGTTGGAGCAACAGCAATATACCTGAGAGAATTTACTAAGAGGCAGAAGAAGGGCAAGTGTGATGGTGGTTGTGGTAGTTACATAATCATTTGTCAATTGGGGATTAAGAGTGTAGAGGTGGAGTCTAGGCTGTCAATCAGGATATGGCCAATGAGATCTCTGTGTGTGGGCAAGGCTTTCTCCTGAGATTTCTGGGAAATCTGGTACTTCTTCCTTGGAGGTGGGAGACACTTATCTCTCTTTGCCACTCCCTGGGAGACATTGCAGCTGACAAGATGCATAGAGTCCCCCTGATGCAACCACACCTGGGAAGCCAGAGAAGCAATGTAGAAACCCCTGCCAGCGCTGAGATGCTAACAGTGCACTGGATCCAAAGACTTTCTACCTACTGGCCTGTGATCTACATTCAGTGTCACTGCATGTGTTTCATGAGTCTGAAGAGGTCTTTATAGATTGGTATTGGACATATGGGCTAATATCAAACTGTGGACTTGATCTGGACTGGGCTGGGATGTTTCCTCAATGTTCAATTGATCTTTCTTTCTTTTTATAAAAATCATTTTACTGGGGGCTCATACAACTCATCACAATACATACATACATAAATTGTATAAAGCACATTTGTACATTCTTTTCAGTCATCATTCTCAAAACATTTGTTCTCCATATAAGCCCCTGGCATCAGCTCCTCATTTTCCCCCCTCCCTCCTCGCTGCCCCCTCCATCATGAACCCTTGAAAATTTATAAATTATTATTTTGTCATTTCTTACACTGTGATGTCTCCCTTCACCCACTTTTCTGTTGTCCATACCCCAGGGAGGGGGTTATATGTCAATGTTTATAATCAGTTCCCCCTCTCTACCCCACCCTCCCTCTAGCCTCCCAGTATCACCACTCTCACCACTGGTCTTGAAGGGATCATCCGTCCTGGATTCCCTGTGTTTCCAGTTCCTATCTGTACCAGTGTACATCCTCTGGTCTAGCCCGATTTGTAAGGTAGAATTGAGA
>NW_022111368.1:32535719-32562323 GCF_000313985.2 Echinops telfairi
ATAAATGCCCTTTGCCTCCTTGCTCTTTCCTCTCTTTCCTTCTACTTTCTTCTTGTCCCACTATCATTCTCAGCCTTCATTTGGGTTATAGTAATTCCTCTCAGTTACATAACCCTTGATCATGCCCTACCAGGCCTCCTACACCCTCCTCACCACTGATTTGGATGACTTGTTGTTCCCTTGTCCCTGGGTTTGTTAACAACACCTCCTTCCCCACCACCTCCCCCTTTCCCGTGTCTCCCCAGAACTGTCGGTCCCATTGTTTTCTCCTTCAGATTGTTCATACAGCCTATCTTATTTAAACAGACCTGTGGAGATAATAACATGCACAAAACAAGACAGAGCAAAACTAAGCAACAAAAGAAAACAAAACAACAACAACAACAAAAAGCCAAAGAGAAAAACAAAACAAACACAACACAACAACAGCAACAAAGTTAGTTCAAGGACTCTTTGTTGGTCTGATGGGGTGCCAAGACCTGGCCCCCAAGTCTATTTTTGGTATTCCCTGTGGACTTCGTTGCTCTGTTCCCCTTGCTGTTCAAATCTCGTTCTTATACACATATGTGTGTCCATGGATTTGTTTCTATAGTATATCCAGACTAACACAATGGGGCAAGAGGAAGTTAATGAAGTAGAGAAAAGCTCTAGGAAGGAAAGCTACATATAGAGGTATAAGCATAGGTGTGCATTCATCTAAATGTATGATTCAGAAAAATAGAGGTATTGGCCGATGCACATATATTTGTAAGACAGTACACGAGGTAGAGGATGGACTTCGGGCCTCTGCTCATGCCTCCCTCAATGCAAGAACACCTTGTTCTAATGACGTGACATTCTGTGATACCCACCGTTCCAGGTACAATCACTGAAGACAAAATGGCTGTGTAAGAAATATGGTGAAGAAAGTAAATGGTGCCTGGCTATCAAAAGATATAGCACATGGGGTCTTAAAGGCCTGTAGTTAAACAAGCAGCCATCTAGTGGAGAAGCAACAGGCCCACATTGAGGAAGCACACCAGCCTGTGCTATCATGAGGTATTTGCAGGATCAGGTAACAGGCATCAGAAGGCACAAAAAAACAAACAAATGAAAACATATTGTTGAGAATGAGTGGGTAAGAGCAGAACCCCAAGCCCATTTGTAGACAATGGGACATCCCCTCACAGAAGGGTCACAAGGAAGGGATGAGTCAACCAGGGCTCAGTATAGCACCAATGAAACACACATGATTCCTCTGGTTCCTTGAGGCTCCCTCACCTCCCACTATCATGACCCCAGTCCTGCCTTTCACTGTGAGCTAGACAGGAGCTTGTGCACAGGTACCAAATAGAGATAGGATCTCAAGATGCACTGAATGCAGGAACAGGTATGGGAGTAGCTATACCAGGAGAGTGGGGGGAAGGTGGGGAGAGGATGAGACAAAGGGGAAATTAATCTCAATAGTTGATACATAACAATACCTCATCCCCCCCACCCCGCCCCCCAGGGGATGAACAACAGCAACCATGGGGAAAGGGGGCAGCGATAGTGGTAAGATATGAAAATAATAATAATTTCTAATTTATCAAGGGGTCATGGAGGGTGAGAGAAAGAAAATAGAGAAGCTAATACCAAGGGCTAAATAGAAAATAAATGTTTAGAACATAATAATTGCAACATATGCACAAAGATGCTTGATACAATTGATGTATGGATTCTAATAAGAGCTATAAAAGCCCCCTATAAAATGATCTTAAAAAAAAAAAAGAATGCTTCTTTCCCTCCCACACACACCTCCTCCACACTTTCCCTTGTCCAGCCTCCTCACCTTGAACTAAGTTTTTGAAATGAGTCAAGGATTTTTTTTCTGTGCTAAACTCTTACATCTATAGTTCTGTTTCTCTTCCCTCAGGATGGAACAAGTGTTTTGGGGGCTGCTCAGACCTAGGAAAGTGTGTGCAGCTTGGTTAGCTCAGCCCTGTCCAAGTGTGCAGGAAGTAAGCCTTCCTCACTGTGGTAGCTATATAATCTGTTGTCAATTTGAGACTAAGGGTGAAGATGTGGTGTTAGCCTGTCAATCAGGTTGCAGCTTGATGACTTCATTTGGAGGCACCATGGAGATAAATAGCTCACTGGAGGTGGGACGCATATACTCCCTGTGAGACATTCCTGAGGACAAGACACATGGAGCTATGCTAGAGCCCCGGAATTGAAGGAACCACATGGAGACCCCTGCCAATGCTGAGATGTCTCTACTGCCACTGGATCCACAAAACTTTTCACCCACCGGTCTGTGGTCTTCCAGTATTTGGTGTCATAGCACGTGTTGCACGACGCTGAAGAGGAATTTATAGATTTGTATCGGATATGTGGGCTAATATTGGATTTACAGACATTATTTGGACTGAACTGGGATGTTTTATTAATATTCAATTACTCTAGTATATAACACTGTTTCTTAAAGGCATATGGGTGTCCACGAATTTGTTTCTCTAGTTTACCTGGACTAACACACACACTCTCTGGCTTCCCTCTCTGCTTTGCTCCTACTGAGAAGCCCCGGCAGCAGAGTGATTGGTTATGCATTAGGCTGCCAATCACTGAAACAGGGGTTCTGAATATGCTTCCACTCCTCACAACAGAGATGAGTCTTTCTATTCCCATGAAGAGTGACAATCTCAGGAACCGGAGGCAAAGTTGCAACCTGTTGCCATGAGTGAATATGGACTCCCTGGCAGGGAATCCACTTGGTTTTAGTTACTCCTCCTGCTCATCGTCATGTGTTAATAGCTTGTAAAGGACTGTGAGCCTGGGGGGAAAAACAGGACTTTGGGGTTATTTTGGTTGAGGGATGTGGTTGTTTCTAGTAGAGATACAGTTATGGCGGGTGGTCAATGTTCTGCCTGACATTGGGTCATGATTGTGGTGCTTCTGTTATCCCCAGTACAGGAGGGGGAATATGGGAATATAATTGGGGAATATAATCCTTGTATACTGAATTCCCAGAAATGTTATCCTCCAATTATAATGCAACAGACATTTCAACAAGAAGCACTCCTGAGTAATTTGTAATTTCCTGAAGGGCTTCCTGTAAAGCTTATAGAAGTGCTTTTAAGATGCATAAATGTATGCCGCTATGATCAATACATGTTGTCTTCTGAAATCACATTCAGTCCATGAGCAACAATGGCACTGCATGAGAGAAGAGCTAGAAAGAGTTAAGCAAGTTCTGTCTTATTCGAAAGGTATAATATGGGAACATTTAATTATAACTGGAATATTATTATATAAATGTGCAGATTACAGCCAAACTTTATGAAGGATGATGAATCAGGGCCAGTCTAATGATCCTATAATCTGGCAGAATTCTTCCTGCAAACATCCTTCATCTTGAAGTGATGAAGGATTCCTCTGGAATAATAACTAATGGGTGTTAAGCTTTCTATGTCAGGTAAAGAAGAAATCTATTATACTTTATTTGCAATTAAACTAACAAAAAGGTCAATTCTACAGTCCATAGGCAGAGAAAAGCAGCTTCTGTTCCTCATGCTGGGAGGGAGATCAGTGTGCATCCTAGGGGGCACCTGGAGATGTTTCCAAGATACTCAGTGGTTCCTTTTGGAGGACTTCCTCCTCTCCTGTGACCTTGGATTCTATCAGAATCCTGAGACCTTGGATTCTGAGCAGTCACTTACAGAAGGCTTCTGTTCACAGTGAAAAGGACAGCTCAATCTTTCAATCTTCACATTGAATTCTTTCAGATCATTCTGGCCATTAACTAACAATGTGAATAATATTGCCCTCAGACAGAATGTGCTGTAAAGTGGGTTACTACCACTACCCAAGCCAGGCCAGGGCAGGGCAGCCTACCTCTTAGGGACTTGCCTGGTTGTGTCCTTGGCAAAATTGGCCTATGATCTCCATGAGTAGGTAGTGTGTTTGGAGCTTTGGAGAGAGTCTACATGGAACCTCGCCTTAGTCCGAGGTGTCCTGCACCAATCTTGTAAGCTTGTCTTTCTTGAATAGTGTAATGTCCCCTTGTGGTCCCTTTACTGATACTGGGACCCACACCTGTGAGGTGTTGATAGGCTACCATTCATGCTGCTGCCACAAACAAGTGTCTGGGATTGTCTGTCTGTCATGTTTCAGCCAAAGATAGAGACGAGGTTGATTTGAGAAATTCTGAATGTATTCTGAAGTGCAAGACAGAAGGAAAAATGTGGGTTGCTACCCCAAAACTGCTTCAAAAATCCAGTGAAAATCAAACAACTTGTATAACCTATATATTACCTATGTTATAAAAAGCAGGTTTTGTAATGATCACAGGAAACAACTGATACATGCAAATAATGTCACAAAAAGGTCAGGTATTGCAATGACTGTAAGAAATGATCTATACCTACATTTCTTCAGGGGTCGTGAGACCACCTCTCCTGAAGCTTCATGTGCCCTTGTTTATTTAAATAAGGAATGCCTCTGTACCTGGCCTTACCAGATCACCATTCTCTGAGGCCTCAGGGAGGACACTTCCGTGCCTGGCTACTTATTTTAACGGCTGCAATTACCTTCTTCCTAGTTAGAACACCCCTATGGATTGAGGTGATGAGATAATGGTTAGACCTTGGGCTGACACCCACAGACTAGCAGTTGGAAACCATCAACTGCTCCTGGGGAAAGATGAGGCTCTCTGCCCAGTTCTATAGAGTTACGACGAGCCAGGATCAACAGGAGAGCAGTGAGTTTGGTTTCATTTCCCTGTTTCTACTGCAAGGGAGGGAGCTGTTATGTTTTTGGATTTGTAACAAACTCAGTCTTAAATTCTGTCATATTTAAAGCATTTTAATTAACAGCCGGTCAATTCTTTCATTCTGTCAATGCTTTTGTGATAATTTTCTTTGTGCTCCATTTTCTATTTAAGTGGTCATATTTCTGCAAATCCTTGGACAGGATAATGAACTCATGCTGATGGTCTCCCTCATCCTGATAGTGGACCTTTGCCTCTGACTTGTCTCTAACTGTTTAACAGTTAACAGATATATCTTTGGAAATTATATTCGAAATTTAGAGTACACACACACACACACAAAAACAACCTTCTCTCATTATTCAAAAACCATCTTATTGGGGGCTCATACAACTCTTATCATAATTCATACGTACATCCATTGTGTCAAGCACATTTGTAAATTTGTTGACATCATCATTCTCAAAACATTTGCTTTCTCCTCCGATAGAAAAAACTCACAAATGCAGTTATAATTATGTATATATATAGATAGATAGATGTGTGTATGCATATGTATACATATACGTATATGTATATGTGTGTGTGTGTGTGTGTGTGTGTGTGTGTGTGTATGCCCTAGAAGCCCATGGTGGGTATACATTGGGCCACTAACTATAAGGTCAGCAGCTCAAAGCCACCAGTCGCTCTGCTGAAGATAGATGAGGCTTTCTACCCCCTTCAAGAGCCACCATCTCAAAAATGCCCAGGGGCATGTCTACTCTGTCCTATTGGAATGCTACAAGTCAGATATGATGCTGAGGCAGTGAATGAATTATAGAAGCCCTGGTGCCACTAGGGGTTCCTAGTTGGGCTCCTGGCAATGAGGCTGAGTTTCAACCGCAACTACTATTCTGTGGGAGAAAAACGCGGATACCTAGTCCCATAATTATTCATAGCCTTAGAAGCTTCACAGAGTATCGATATGAGTAGGCATCTTTCTAAGGACGTAGGTTGGCGTTTTCGTAGGGGCATCAGAATATCGTTGCTCAGTCCTCATAATACGGGAATATAATTTAAAGGATACATTGTATCTTTTGAGCCTCTAATGGTTTTGTGGGTAAAGGCTGGCTGCTGCTCTCAAAGACAGTGGTTCAAAGTCACCAGCTGCTTCTTGGGAGAAAACTAAGGCCGTCAACTCCTATAAAGCATTGTACTCTCAGAAACCCTGTATAGATCACTATGCACCAGAATTGATTCAGTGGGAGAGGGTTTGCCTTTTGGTTTATTATCCTTTAGGGTTGATTTGAATAGAAAACGATTTGAAGGCACCTAACAACAAGAATCGCTTGAAGCCATTTCTACATAAAGCTTACGTAATTTGTAAAGGTAATACGCTTTTAATGGAATTCAACAAGCAAGATAAACAGAGTAGTTCAACAACTGAAGACTATCCCAAAAAGTCATTACGTGGGTTATTTATTCTAAACCCTGACATTAATACCAAACAGTTCAAAATTGCTTTTTATGGAAAGTTCAAAATTGCTAAAAGAGTCTATCCTACTCTTTCAAAAGAGGACACATTTAAGAGGATGTTCTCACGAGCTGAACAGTTGGGTTAAACGTGTTCGTAGGGAGTCCAGTGTGCGCAGTGGAGAGCCCGTGTGGAGTCTCAGCCTGGAGAAGATGTAGGGTGCAGAAGACAATGGATGACAGTGGGGCCCAAGATTCATTAGTGGAGTTACATAGGAAATGAACCTCCAGAGAACTTCCCCTGTATAAAACCTAGGGATGGGAGGAAAGTGGTCACTAAACAGAGTGCTTGGCAGAGCGGGGTATAGAAGATCAAAGGCAGAAAACTGACTCGAGCAGCTAAAACGTTGTCAGTAGATCTCCCATATGATGCAGGCTTGGCCTGATCTGGTGTCCCAAAATTTCTGTATTTTTGGCTTGTATTGTTTTCTTCAGTTTTTGCTTGTTCATATTACAGAGTATTTTAAAGGTGTTATGTCAATGGAGGTCACCCTCTTGAAGCTGTGTTATATGATTTTCCGTTTGGGGTATATGAAAGCCAGGATTGATGAACCGATAGGGACAGCAAGTAGAATAAGGGTTTCATGGGGAGGGGGTACAGTGGGTACAGGGAGAAGATGTCAAGGAGTCCATGTAGAAAAAAGATTGTTTGGAAACTAATTGTGGTAGCTATTGTACAATTCTACTTGATGTGTTTGAAATATGGAATTATATACATATTAAACCTCAACTAATAAAAAAGAAAAAAAATTTATAATATTTTGTGTGTGCATATGTGGCATTTTTCAGTTTATGTGTGTTTGTATGCTTGCATAGAAAAGAGGAATTTGGTAGTGAAAATAGGTGTACTTGATGTCTATTTAGCTTCATTTCATTTCTATTTTCTTTCTACTTTATATATACCTGAGAAAAAAATCTTGCATTTAAGTCAAGCATCTGAAATAATGTTTCACCATTGAAAATGCTGTGAATATAGTAATGATCTGTTATGAAGCTCTTGCTGTTAGGTACTTGCCCTTAATAAAGGTTACATAAAAGTTCCTTGCATGACAAAGTAATATTTTTAGTAACTGTGAGAATATGATTAGAGAAGTGAATCCGTTCAACCCGGACTAACTTGTAAATAGTTTGTGAATCTGAAGTTGGTAGTCTTACTCTTTGTTAATATTTGTTATACAATTTTCCAAACTTTCTAAAAATGTAGAGCATATTTTACAATGAACTACCATATTATCCTTGTCATTCAAGTGTTTCAAAATATTCTTTTCACTTACTTAATCATTTCTATTTTTGCTTTTTTATTTACTGGAGTATTGTGAAATTCACTCCAGGCATCACATAATTTGACCTTAAATTTAAATTTGGATTCATACTTTGAAAATATCTCATGGTTTGCATAAGTGTAAGTCAGTTTTTACACCTAAAACCTTTCCACGTTGGCAAATATTTTTGGTAACATCTCATGTCCAAACCATAATCAAATGTTCCTGATAGTCTCAAAAATAGCTTTGTTGAGTTGGTTTGGCTCATGATCTAATCTAGAGCTAGTCTCCTGGTTGTTATATTTATTGTCTCTTTCATGGAGATCAGCCCACTTTCCTTATGTTCCCCCCATGGTATTTACAGAAGCCAAATTAGTTGCTGCGTTAGGCTGGTTCTCTAGTGAAGCAGAGCCAATGGCAAGCAGATCCAGTGACACTCTTCTATGTATAAGAGAGACGTTTCCATAAGCAGAGAGCAGCCACACACCCCCAGAAGTGGACCAGGCCAGTCGAGCTCCAATCCAAGGGTCAGATGGTAAACTGGACGCTCCTCATGCAACTGCCAGGGCAGAGGTTCCAGGAAGCAGGGAGATGGACATGGAAGCGGCTAGTGGAGGCTGAGTCAGATGAATTCAAGATTGGATGGCAACATTGCAGACTGCTGGCCAAGGCCCTAGAAGCCAGATGTAAGCTATAGACCAGCAGGGAAAAGGAAAGGGAGTTCTCCATCATGTTTATTCATATATATGACATAGACTATATCCTCAAGAAAATAAAATCAGACAGTAAGGGGTTGTACTCCACCGTAGTCTTCCACAACTGCTTGCTACATGTGTGAGGTCACAATAAGGGAGGGACCTGCTTGAAAAATGACTTAAAATCTTGGCCAAGACAAATTGACACAAAACCTAACAACCACCGTTGTCTTCTACAATGCCTCACAATCTAGACGTGTCTACTTTGTCGCTTTTCATATCATTTAAGTTGTCCCTCCATTCTCTCATAGTATCAGTACATGGAAGCTATGTGCATGATTTTGAGCAGAGTGCAGTGATTTAAACAAAATTATTTCACGGCATTTGAGTCAGCCCTAGAAGCCAGGTCAGTGATTTCAAAATACATGATGAATAAAAGTATGATATTTGGGTTATACAATGCATTTCTAAGGCAGATTTGTATAAATAGGGGGTTTGAGGCCCAGCTCTTATTTCTTTGTTACTAACTATTAACATATTTCCCATGAAGAGATCTTGTTCGTACCTCAGAAATAGCATAGAGAGAAAGCACACACTTGGTAAGACTGCAAGTAAAGTAAATTTACTGAAAGTCGAGGGTTGAACTAGGCCACAAGTCTTCGCATTCTTAAAGTCAAGAGCTCTGGTGGATCATCGTGAAGCAAGCGTTGAACTAATCTGCAAAGTCAAGATCGGCTGAAAGACCCAGTCAGAGAAGAAGGGAGATATTTGAAGTGAGGCCTTAGCAGGACTTGATGGATAACACATATGTGGGTTATATGATAGGCTAAGGTCACGTAAGCACAAATGCATACACTTTTTATTTGATTACAAGATCCAAGAAACTCTAGATTCACTTCCGTAGAGTCAATATGGACTCGTCATAAGCCTGTGGGACACAGTAGACCTGCTCTTGTGAGTTTCTGAGACTGTCAGTCTTTCTGGAGTAGAAAGCTCATCTTCTCCCTGTCAGAGCGGCTGTTGATTTCATACCACTGGTGTTACGGTTATCAGCCCTGCCATCACCACTAGGCCACCACAGGAAATTCGCAGGACCTGTTTTTCTGGGAGCCTGTTAATAGAACTCTTCTTTCAAGAATGCCTTTTCCTGGCATTCCATTATAAAGATGGTTTAAAGATAACGCTGTGTGTCAAGGCCATTTGGGCACGGGCTATCACATCTTGCATCAGTTAGACCATAGAAGGCAAGTCTCCCTGGGAGCAGGCTGTGATACCGTGTATCTTCCAGACCACAGGGTTAAAAAAAAAACCTATTTCCATTAGGGGATATGTTTAGGGCAGAGCATAGGATAGAGAGGCTACTGCTATACAAAGGCAACTTTACAATTCAACGTGGATTCTAGACTCTTGTTAAGCGTTTGTGATGGAGTTAAGGCTCCACTTTCAGGCTGCACTATTTATAGGCACCCAGCGCCTCAGCGTTCAGATCCTCATACAGAACAAATGCCAGAAAATCAAGACATTTTGTCATAATTTGGGAGTTAAAATGCATTTAGTGGTTTGGAAATATCATGTTACATTTCAGTCTGGAAGAAACCTTTACAACAAGAAATCCTTGTTCTTGGCACTCCTCCTGCATCTTGGCATGCCGTTAGCAACATATTTGTCTTCTTTGTATTAGTTTCATACATCACATTGATTTGAGGTAGGAGTGTTGGTGAGTGCCTTGCTAAATGAAATGAGCCTTAGTCAGTCTTCGAAAGCACAGCGTCTTGTTCCTTTTTTTGTCACAGCTGTTGCTGAGTGGAATTTATAAGTAAACTGAGTTCTAGCAGAGATGTTAAAAGCAGAATAGACAAACTCTATTCAGATGATAAATTATGTGGATCTCTCAAGCTTAGACGACTGATATTTTGGACCTGTTGATTTGTTGCTGGGTGGACTTGAGGATTGTCCTAGGCAGTGCAAGGTATTCAGCAGCCCAGCTCCACCCCCCACCAACTCCCCCCCACCCGTCTCTACTCACTAGTCTGTTGGCATCCGGCCAGTCATCACTATGAACAATGACTGCAGACATGGTCAAATGTATCCTCGAGGATCAGGGCAGAATTATCTACAGTTGAGAAGCAGCTTTTTAAAAATTCCTTCCAGTGTTCCTTCATATTCACTCCATTTTACCACCCCTACTTCCTCCACCACTGTACCCCTCAGAAACCTTTATTCTGCTTGCTGCAATTTTCGTGTAATTTGTTGTTATTGTTGTTTGGGTTGTTCACATGGAGGTTTATCTCAAATGTGTTATGTCATTGGGGGTCACCCTCTTGAATTTTTGTTATACACTTTTCTGTATATGAAGCTCAGGATTGATTAAATTGAAAACTTGATCAGACCTAAGCTGAATCAATGGGGCATCAACTGACAAGGTTTTAACTTCAAGTCAAGCTTATCAATTTGATCTTCTTTAGTCATCCCTCCAATACACTATATTTCATAACCACTGTCCTTCCATTCCTCAATTAGGGATAGAGGGAGATCACCAGGGGCTTAATTTCTATGTAGATCCCACAAATGGATCTTGGGCTCCCACTCATCCATAGTCTTCTGGAAACCGGATTCCCTCAATTTAGGCTTTGATACTATTCCCTCTTTTGACTTCAGATTATATGATCTACAATCCTTTGGTCGCTAATGTTGAAGTGTGTCTTACATATGGACATCTCAGTGAGATGGCTACTTATTTGAAGAAAAGCCTTTCAAACCCCAGATGCTATTATTACCTGATTGCTTGGCACTATTCTAACTTCTTCACCACACTCTGGAATAGCACCCATATCTTTTCTGTTCTCTTCCTGAGGGCAAGTATTGAGCAGGACTATAGTAAAAATTGTTTTTATATGCACCAGGTCTAATTTTCAGAAATGGACAATAGAATCAATATGTGATAAAACTTCTTGATAAAACAACACCGTGAAAACAAAAATTCAAGCATAAATTCTAAACCCATATGATTATAACCGACTTTGAAATATAGATCTAAATAAATTCCATTCATTTGAAAGGAAAACAAAACCCAAAAACTTTGTTCTTCAAAACCCACATGGAAGAAACAGATCAGCCTGTGTGGTCACGAGGTATCAAAGGGATCAGGTATTAGGCATCAAGGGGAAAAAAAATCATATTACTGTGAATGAGAGGGAGTTCAGATTGGGGACCCAAAGCCCATCTGTGGGCAACTGGACATCCCTTTACAGAAGGGTGGCGGGAAGGAGATGAGCCAGTCAGGGTGCAGCATAGCAACGATGAAACATACAACTATCCTCTAGTTCTTAAATGTTTCCTCCCCCTTCTGCCTCCACTCTCATGATCCCAATTATACCTTACAAATCTGGCTAGACCAGAGGATGTTCACTGGTACAGATGGGAACTAGAAACACAAGGAATCCAGGACAGATGAACATCTCAGGACCAGTGGCAAGAGTGGCGATACCAGGAGGGTGGAGGGAAGGTGGGGTGGAAAGGGAGAACAGATTACAAGAATCTACATATAACCCCCTCCCTGGGGCACAAAAACAGAAAAGTGGGTGAAGGGAGACATTGGACAGTGTAAGACATGACAAAATAAAAATTCATAAATTATCAAGCGTTCATGAGGGAGGGGGCCAGGGAACGAGGTGAAAATTGAGGAACTGATACCAAGGGGTAAAGTAGAAAGCAAATGTTTTGAGAATGATGATGGCTCCAAATGTGAAAATGTGCTGGACACAATGTATGTATATATAGATTGTGAGAAGCGTTGTAAGCGCCCCCAATAAAATGATTTAAAAAAAACTGTGTTCTTGGAAATGTAGCTTTTTAAGCTTTTTTTTTTTTTTTTTGGAGAGTATCAGTAAATTCTGATAACTTTAGTAAGATATCCATTACTAGCTTGGAACATGAAAGTAGAAATATAGTTATTTCATTTACAATAGTCTCATTATTTCTTTCACAAGTGTTCCTTTGACTAGGAATATAACAAGGTTGAATTAGTTGGGCTATTTATTTTTTAATTCTTTATTTTTAGTTTGTATACAATCAGTAAAAACTCTCTTAAGTGACAAAATTACTTCTGAAGATTTAATAAGATCACAGTTCCACATGTGGAAATGTAAGAGAATGTTCCTCATTCTTAGGACTGTGCTTTGCCCAGGGCTGTTTAAAAAGGAGCTAAGGTCACCAAGATTCCCGCTAGGACTTATGTGTAGGGGTCGCATACTCTGCTTTGTAATCAAGAGAAGAGCGAACCCGATGACGTTCTTTAACTTAGAGGTATCAATTCTTTGGAGCAGTGGGAAAACCTGGTGTCCATGGGCTGAACTTACCTACCAATATGTTTTCTTGGACTAAACACTTCTCTTTGTATTTTAACCTTTGATTTGAATTCATTACCAAGTGCTGAATAAAGAACTCCCCTTTGAAATACCTGCTGTTCTTTCCCACGTGGTAGCAGATTTGGGATCTCTTACCCAAGGAAGCTCTCAGGCAGAGCTGAAAGGCTACTGCCCTTTGGGTAGTTGGTTCTCTTCCATGGCCACTGCCTTTCTTCTCCACCGAGGCCCAATATCAGGTGCTATTTGTGCTTATATTTGTTTGTCTCAATTTAATCCAAACCCCTCTATACTATGACCCTGTAGGGATATTACTTTCCTATCTCAATTTTAAATTTGAATTTATGGAAACAAAGTGTCAAAAACAAACAAAGAAAAGGATATCAGGTTTCAGAATACTTTGTTAGGAACTGGGGGAAGAAATATACAAGACATCATTATAGAAGTAAAAAACTTGAACATATCTATCTAGGTTAGCCAGACCTAGAAAGAAGAAAAGAGACATTATACATAAGAACAATGGCTCTCAATCTTGGGTACATTTGCCTCTGGGGGAATTTGGCAATATCTGTGGATATTTTTTATTAGGACTGGAACTTAATTCTACTGTCATCTACTGGGTATAAGTCAGGGATGCTATTGATTAACCATCCTATGGGTACAGGGCAGCGCCCACACAAATAATTATCCAAATATTAGAAGTATGGGAGTTGATAAGTCTTGTATTAGAGGAAATTACGGTCATAAACCAAACAATTACTGTACTGAAAGAAAGGGAAAGTGATAGCAATGAAGAAGACACTGAAATGCTAGATGAGAGTCAAGAAACTAGCTTCATTTATGCTACATATTTTTCACAGAAAAAATTCCCAATGTCAAATGAATTAAGTTTGACTTTCAAAAGAAAGCTTTTAGAGTCTGGATAAATCTTTCATCCTAATGTCCACGATGATGCTTTTGAAAGAAAGAAACAGACAAGAAGTGAATTCCCCTGAAGGCTCACTTGTCATGCGTGTGAATCGGCTCCTAAAAGGAGGACATGCAACGTCACAACTTGAAACTACTTTCCAAATGATTTCTCTGGGAGACAAAACCCCAGGTTCTCGCTCTCTCTTTCTTCTTTCATTAAAGGAAAGATTTTGCTTGTGAATGCCCTACTTTGAGGGTAAGGTGAAAAGTGGGTGAGGGTGTCATACTATACACTAACAAAAATATGATAACTCTGAAGGATCTAGATTCCCTGTGAAAGCTGAGTCTAGCTGCCTTTCCCTCCCTGTCTGTGAGTTCGACATCAGAGGGTTGGGTGGGAAAAGTTAAGGGAGCTCCTGAAAAGCAGTCTCCTGACCAAACCAATCCCTTTATAAATAAGAGGAAGCATTAAGTGCTATTTGTATAGCGTCTACATTGGTTAGGTATTGTAAATAACCTACAGGGGCCTCAGCAGCAGAGTGATGATGGTTTGGGCTGTGGTCCTCAAGGTCCGCAGTTTGAAACCACCAGCCGCTCAGCAGGAAAAGACCACACTTTCTGTTCCCGTAAAGAATTATAGTCCTGAAACTCACAGGGGCAGATCTAACCTGTCCTAAAGGGTCACTATAAGTTAGTATTGACATCAGGGCTGTGAGAGATGGTTTAAAGTATATGAGCGCATGTGTGGATTCTGTGAACATAATACACCATTTTATATAAAGGAATTGAGCATTTGGAGATTTTGGTATCAACAGGGGTACTTGAATATATGGGGGGCTCTCACTAAGAGCTACTGATGATTTTGAACTGCTGACGTTATGGTTATCAGCCCAAAGTGTAGCCACTCCACCACCACAGTTCTGAAAGGTCCTTCCATACAGCAACAACAAAAACAACAAACACAAACTCACTGCCTTGGCGTCAACGACAATTCATAGTGGAGATCTATAAAATCAATTTTATGTAGGGCTGTTATTGGTTAGAATTAGCTATGTATCTAAGGACTAAATTGATGTTCAAATTTCCGATCTAAGCATCTAGATAAATACTTTATTTTCTTAAAAAAGATAAATAAATCTCTTTTTGTCTTATCATGCTCACTAGGAAACCTACATTACTGGTTGGTTTTCCTGAGAGTAGAAGCAGCTATGGAAACCAGCCATCCATTTCTCTCTAGTCCGCTACTATTTCTTGAAATATCATTTCTTAGATCTTTGCTTCTTTCATTTGAATATTTTTCCTTAAGATTCTACCGTAATATTTTCGTTAAGCATCTGGCTTGTATCAGAAAATATGTCCGTTCAAATCCACCTAGCAGGACTGAGGGAAAGTACCCATTGGTACACTTTTGTAAAGATTTCAGCAGAGACACCTCCATGGGAACAACAAGACAAACACATCTTCACACAAAAAGGAACCAACACTCAGCGTCGCACAGAAGCCCGTCAAAGGGACCATGGTGTCCCCTTACTTTGTCTCATGGGATACAGGTTTTCATTCTCACATTTTTTAAAGCATTGCATTTACTTTTCTATAGGAGGGAATTGTGTGTGTGTGTGTGTGTGTGTGTAAATATTCCTGTGAAAGGTCCCATTAGTTTTCCTTTTTAATTATTTTCTTACAATACCAAGGATGCTGACACAGAAATTCAAAACAAAAGTGAAAAATGTGTTTGAAGTAAAGCTGAGCCTCATTGATTTTCCTCAGGGCATCTACAGCAGAATAGCTTTCCATTTGAATTCACTAATATAATAAGATTTTAGGTCCCATTCATTAATTTTTGAAAAGGAGCTAAGGTATTCTAGGAGGAGCAAAAACAAAGCAAAACAATACCCTATACACACACACACACACACACACACACACACACACACACAGAAAATCAGGTGGAGACAAAGGGATACTTTACTAGTGTAGTTTAAGAGAAAAAGAAAGCTGTGTAGAATTTCAGAGAGAGAAGAGTGTTCTCATGGCCACAAAGAAACCATTGCCAGCCAATAACATGCAAATGTATCCTAAGACAAGATACCTAAGGCAGGATTTAGATATTATACCAGAAACGTTGCTTGCAGACAATTTTTACTTTTACTTATAGATTATCAACCCCCCCCCCCACCCGCGTTGCTTTTTCTGATAACTTAAAAAAAATAAGTTAAATAATCTATGGAATTTTTCCTTACATATAAGTCAAGGCAATTTAACTGCTTGATAAGACATCAAATCAGGATTCGCATGTTTGGGGAAACACGCATCTCCAAACAGAATGATACTCAACACGAAGGTCCCTTCTGGGGCCAATGGATCTAAAGACCAGTGCATATCGTGAGGACCCGCTCACTGATAACCCAGCATAGAAACAGCTAACGACGACAACTGGGGGCAAAAGACTCTCAATATGCAGTCGTACACATAGAGTTTTCTTTGTGTCTTATGCAGATTGCTCCCACCACTAAAATGATTGCTTACATCTGACAGCTTGCTAGTCTCCTCGTGCTTTCAATAATTATCTTTATTGAGTTAGAGTATTGATCTGTAGCTGTTAGCCATTTCAAAATTCCGCTTTTATCCTACTAGAGGCAATAGAATTAATGAGTCTCTCTGCCAAACATAGCAAGAACATTGGATATACAATTAGGTCACAACCTGAAACTGTGAAGAATACATAAATAAAAATCAAATGGAAATTTTGAACAAAGATAAATTCATATATATTTTCCATTTGTTTGTAAATGTTGGCATAACACTAAAGCAATAACCACAGAAAATCAGACAAATTGACTAGACAGTCTCTAGGCTATGCTGTGCTAATATGAGCAGTAAAACAGGTAATTCAAGCTAAAATGATTTTAAGTTCTGAGTGCATTCAATTAGTTCAAAATAGATTTCCAGGTTTCCCCCACTCTTCTGAAAGGAGAGTGCGCTCCTGGGCCTTAGCACAAATCACAGGAGTCAAGCAAAGAAGGTTGAAAGCGTTGACTTATGTGGCAATCATTTTGAGCATTCCAAAACTACAAACGGAACTTGCTAAATCATACCAAATAACATAAATCTAAACTAATGCTAACACATGAGGGGGCTTCAAAAACCTCGTGGGAAAAGGTCATTATCTTTTCATTCCACTTCTCCATGAACTTTTTGAAACCCCATCTCGGCGTTTACAGAGAGTTTAAAGATAGGGCAGCGTGGTGCTGAGAGGGAGCATGCCAGCTGGAGAGGTGTTTGCGGGGCACGCTGCCTCTTTCATGGCTAGCTGCAAAGCAAATGCAGAAAGATGGTGTCAAGCTTCGCATGTATTTATTTCTTTTAAAATTTTTTTCTAAGGGAAAACACTCTTTGAGTTTTACTTTGTGAAAACAGGTGCCAATCTTGGTCTGCTGTAAAAACCTACTGGCCTAAAGTGAACTTATGAAAAGCAGGTGATATCTGCCATTATTTTTTCTCTGTTTTTTTTTTTTAAAAGAAAATTCTGTGGAAATTAATATAGAGTAAGGTTCAAGGTGCAGACCCTGAATCAGAATGTTTAAAATGACATCTGATCTTTCCAGCATTTGCTCCAGTATCCACTAAATAATGGAAATATCATAGTACCTACCTCACGGGATGGCTCTCAGATGTCAAAAAGTGGAAAAACCTTGGGGAAGATGACCCTTGGGAGATGGTCTTTATAAAATCTTAAAGATCTCATATAAAGGGATCTCACTCAATGATGTCAAGCTGACACCGATTGAGCGCAGCTCTGCAGGACAGGCTCCACCTGCCCTGTGAGTTTCTGAGGCTGACTTAGTTTCATTTATTTATTTGTTTGAGATTGTGCCTCCTTCTGGGAGTAGAAAACCCTGTTTTTCTCCTTCAGAGTGGCTGATGATTTTGAATTGCCATGCTGTTAGCAGCTCAAAAAGTTACCACTATGCTACCAGCGATCCTCTTATAAGTGGAAAAGTACTGGAAATATGTATTTATATGCCTGGTTTGGAATATCAGTGTTTTATTGTAAACGTGACATTATTAGAATTTATAAAATCTAGTTAAACATGAAATAACTTTTAGAAATGTAGTGACAATGGAGTGAACATGTAGGTATTCAAAAAAAAAATTTCAAATAGGCAACCACCATCAATCAAGTCAGTTTGAACTGCTGACTTGGGCAGTTGGCTTCCAAAGCCTCACCTAACTGCACCAGCAGGCTCTTTCATTGTAGATGCTACTCAGGTAAACGGATTATCAAAAATCAAAACTCAAAGTCAGTTTTGTCTCGTTGACTCAGACTCATAGCGAACCTGTCAAGTGTTTCTGAGGCTGTAAATCTTGACAGGAAGTGGCGAATTCACCTTTCTCCTGAGGAGTGACTGGTGGATTTGAACTACTAGCCTTTTGGTTAGCAGTCTCACACTTACCTACAGCTGTACGAGGACCCCTTAAAACTAGATTTAAAAACTCACAGAGTACCACTGAGTCCATTTCAACTCATCGCGACTTTATAGGATAGGATAGAACTGCTTCTGTGGGTTTCTGAGAATGTAATTCTTTTTTTTTTTTTTTTAATTATTAGGGGCTCATAGAACTCTTATCACAATCCATTCATCCAGCCATTGTGTCAAGCACATTTGTACATATGTTGCTATCATCATTCTCAAAACATCTGCTTTCCACTTTGAACCCTGGGTATAGCTCCTCATTTCTCCCCCCTTCCCTCTCCCCTCCCCCTTGACTTCTTGATAATTTATAAATTATTATTATTTGTCATATCTTACACCATCCGATGTCTCCCTCACCCACTTCTCTGCTGTCCATCCCCCAGGGAGGAGCTTATATGTAGACCTTCTAATCTGTTCACCCTTTCTCCCTCACCTTCCCTCCACCCTCCCGATATCACCACTCTCACCACTGGTCCTGAAGGGTTCATCTGTCTTGGATTCCCTGTATTTCCAGATCCTATCTGTGCCAGTGTACACCCTCAGGTCCAGCCGGATATGTAAGGTAGAATTGGCATCATTATGGGGGGGTGCGGGGAGAAAGCATTCAAGAACTAGAGGAAAGTTGTATGTTTCATTGTTGCTACACTGCACCCTGACTGGCTCATCTCCTCCCCCCAGCCCTTCTGCAAGGGGATGTCCGATTTCCCACAGATGGGCCCTGGGTCCCCACTCCGCACTTTCTTCATTCACAATACTATGATTTCTTTTTTTTTTTTTTGTCTTTGATGCCTGATACCTGATCCCTTCGATGCCTTGTGATCTCACAGGCTGGTGTGCTTCTTCCATGTGGGCTTTGTTGTTTCTTAGTTAGATGCCCCCTTGTTTATCTTCCAGCTTATGGAAGCCCAGATTCTATATCTTTTGACAGTTGGGCACCCTCCGCTTTCTTCACCGTATTTGCTTATGCACCTGCTTTGTCTTCAGTGTTTGTGTTGGGGTAGGCTGGTGTGTTTCTTACATGTGGGCTTTTTTGATTCTTAGCTAGATGGCTGCCTGTTTATCTTCAAGCCTTTAAGACCCCAGATGTTATATCATTTGATAGCTGGGCACCATCAGCTTTCTTCACTACTTTAGCTTATGCACCAACTTTGTCCTCAGCGATCAAGTCGGGACAGGATGATGTGCTTCTTCCATGTGGGTTTTGTTGTAACTCTTTACAGAAGTAAAAAGCCGCTTCTTTTTTCCAAGGAAAGGCTTGTGGTTTGAAACTGTTGACCCTGTAATTAGCAGCCCAATACATAACCATGACACCACAAGGGCTCCTTAAAACTAGATTAGTCATTATTAATTTGCCATTCCTCTTAAGTATAGAAATATTATAGCCTTTGCCTGAAGTGCACCCCTTTAAATGGAGAGTGTTTTACACTTAGTTTAAAGAATCACAGCTTATAAAAGTAGAGACATTACAACTGACTGACCACTGTTTTTAAAAGTGGAAACAATCAGACTGCCTTTTCTTCAGTTTGAATAATTGCTGTTTTTAAAAGTAAAGTAGGCATCAGTGACTGGAAAAATTGCAAAATCGGTGACTGGAAAAATTCATTTTTGACCAATTTATCATTTCAACAAGTTTATTTTGACATATGCATTTGCAACATTTTCCCCCCAAATAACTTATTTGCAACAAGATCACTGTCTTCCTGAAGAGCAGGGATTTAGCAGCCATATCTACTCCCCTTCCGGTGGCGAGGGCAGACCTGGCGAGGAGAGCTGAGCGCCAGGCCACACTATGTGGTTCTGCCAGCGTAGCGTTATTGCAGCAACCACTGTAAAGGAATCTTCTGTCATGTCTCCCTCTTCTACTCTCTGGATCTCCACAGAGCTGGTGAATCCCTGAAGATGCTAATTAAAATGAAATCATATCTGAACTTTCTCTTTTGCACTGTGACTGGCCTGTGAGGGTCAAGGAAGACCATGGCTAACCACTAGTAGAAACGTAGCCTTGTTCTCTCCCCCTCTCATCCCTGACTACAGATTAGTATCTTGTTATTTATAAAACTAATATGAGAGCAATCGGATGGTATAGAGGGATTGATGACTATGGTGAACCTGACCTAAGCCACGATATATTCAGTTGTCTCCGGAGCATGTGAGTAGGACAGTGAATAAGAAAAGACCCAATAAATGATTAATCTAACTGTGGTATTAGTAAAGAATATCAAATGTGTTGCCATCATCATTTTCAAAGCACTTTCTTTCTATTTAGCCCTGGATATCAGCTCTTCATTTTTCCCCACTCTCCCTCCCTTACGAACCCTTGATAAATTATAAATTATTATTATTTTCATATCTTACATTGTCCGCTCTCTCCCTTCAACCACTTCTCTTTTGTTCACCCCCCTTGGGGGGGTGTGGGGGTGGTTATATATCAATCATTGTGATCAATTTCCTCCTTTCTCCCCTGTCCGCATCCTCTTCCCCTTCCCTTCCTGGTATCTCTATCCTTATTATTGGTCCTGAGGGGTTTATCTGCCCTGGATTCTCTGTGTTGCGGGCTCTTATATGTACAAATGTGCACGTTCTGGTGTATCTTTGTAAGGTAGAATTGAGGTCATGATGGGGGGCGGGCAGGGAGAAGCATTAAAGCACTAGAGGAAAGTTGTATGTTTCCCTAGTGCTCTACTATGCCTGACTGGCTCATATCTTCCATGTGACCCTTCTGTAAGGGGACGTCCATTTGTCTGCAGATGGGCTTTGGGTCTCTACTCTGTACTCCCCGTCATTCACACAATGGATGTATGTATGGATCGTGATAAGAGCTGTAATATCCCCAAATGGATTGATTTAATAAAAATAAATATGTTTAAATTAAAATAAGATTAACAACATTTTCTTGGAAAAAAGTTAATAAAACTAGTATTTATTATATACACATATACAAAGAATATCAAATATACTGTGGACTGAAAGAAGAGTGAATCAATCAGCCATGGAACAAGAACAATCAGAGTACTCTTTACAAAAGAGAAAAATTGAGAAAGATCAAATCAGCAAACTCCAAGAGCAAGAAGAGGCCATTACGGCTGGTAAAGCAGATAGACTTTACCAAACGAAGAGAACAAAGAAACCCACGGTGAGTTGAATTGAGGCAATAGCCACAATGGACTCAAACAAACCGGTAATTATAAAAACGTCTTATGACCTTGTTGTATTTAAAGTCACCTTTACTATATTTACGTCGGCATTGACTCAGTGGCCATGAGCTGAATGAGACGAGGCTGAAACAAAAGAGAAAGAAGTAACATAAAAATAGAGAAAAGATGACCAAGACCAAACCAAACTGACTGCTATCCTGCAGATTCCAAAACAGAGGAAACCTTCCCGGGGTTCACAAGGCTGTACATCTTTATGGGGGTGGGGGGCGGGGTCGGAAGCCTTACCTTGAGCAACTCCTGGCTTCAAAGTACTGCGCTTGTGGTTAGAAGCTCAATGTGAAGCGCACGCTGGTCCCAGCGCACTTTAGAGCGCTTCATGTATAAAAATTGCAGCCCCATTGCTACCTGGAGAACAGAATAATTAAATGGTGCCCAGATGAAACCAGAAGAAATGGATCTCTTAGGACAGGAGAGAAATGTGGGATAGTGCTCAAAATCACGAAGTCCAGGCTCACTAGACCTGACTGGGAGAAGGGGTTATGAATTGGGCACCTACCACAAAGTCAGCAGTTTAAAAGCACCAGCTACTCCACGGATGGAATATGAGTTTATCTTCTGTCTTACAGATTTACAGCCTTGGAAATCCCATATGGAATAGCCTGATGATCTACTTCCCTAAAGATTGTAGCTAAGGAAACCCAACGGAACAGGTAATTTGTGTAATACTTGGAAGCATGATAAGTTGGAACTGACTTAATGGCAACAGGTCTGTTTGCTATTTTCTTTGGAACTTAGAACTGATTGCAAGACAACTCACTACAAAAAATATATTTTTAAAAAATGGCCATTCAAATACTAGCCAGAAATGTTAAGAAATTGCCCTATCACGAAAGATACTTGCTTCACAAAAATTATTTGAAATAATCATAAAGTTTTAATTTATTCTAAATTCAAAAGTATAACACCTCTAAACATCAGTAAATTGTAAAAATAAAATGATCATAGTCAGACACAAAGTCAACTACACGGATAAGGTTAACATGACTGGAATTTAAAATCCTCTCTAAGCAATAGGAAGAACATTGAGTGTAACAGTGGAAACAATAAATGACTTAGATCAAGACTCAAAATAAATAGGAATAAAAGAGATGGAGTGATTGAATGATAAAAATGAACAAAAAGGATATTATAGAGGGTTATACATAAAATATGAATATGATAAAACTATTCAAATTCATCCACTAGCAGAGATATTTCCTATAACTTAGTAGAGGAAAACATAGAAATATGATAACTGCCTGGGAATATTTTTAGCTAAGGTTTTGTTTTCTAGTAGGATAAGAAAATAAAAAATCAAAGAAGTATTAGCTCTTCTTTCCACCAAAATAGATTGTCTATTTGTGAGGGGGGCAGGGAAAAATGCCTCTTTGATATGTGACTTCCTTTGACCTCCTAAATATATAAAGACAAGGTCCAACATCTACAATGTTTTACAAGAAATCGATTGTAACACAGGAACTGTTTATACAATTAAGCTAGAGTTCTTAAAGCGCTGTTCTCAGCAAATGATATCCCTGGACTAAACTTGACCTGCCATCTGTTTTAGCAAAGAGTTTGATTTTAATATAGCTGTGCCAATTTGTGTATTTGTATGTGCATGAATCTTTTCACACTGTAGTGGCAGAGATGAGGAGTTGTCACAGATAATGTGCATGGCCTCTAGGACCTAATATATTATTTCCCCTCTGGTTTTTCACCAATGGAAGACTATTACCAATCATTGATATATAATGTAAGAGCAAATTTAATGATTTACAGATTTACACATGTATCTGACATTCATAATTAAACTGTGGAAAAATAAATTGGGTATAGGGAGAAAAAAATTTAAATATGAAGAAAATTTAGATAATAGTAAAATATTGTGAAACATACCCCCTATATGTAAAAAGTGTGGATAGGAGTAGATTAGCAGGATAATATCTAGTTATTGTTGAAATCAAATAGGGATAATATGTGTGAGAATGCTTTGAAACCTGGAACAAGCTAAACATATTAATCGGATTATCATTAGCTACAAGAAGACCAGTAATTAGAGGAATAACTAGTTTACACTATAGTAACATGTAATTTACTTGTTAAATAATAGTGTGCTAGTGGTTAATTTTACCTTTCTTTTCTATTAATAACTTGAATTCTAATCTAGTGCTTTGATTTCAATGAATTGAGACACAACCAAGTTCATCCAGAAGTTCCTAGTCCTTGATACACATTAAAATCATCAGTGGAACTTTCTAAATAAATAAGTAAGCAGATAAATAAACAAACAAGTGAATTGATAGATGCCCTTCTTTTAGCCAAGCCACAGTGAATCAAGACCTCTTGGCAATTTTTAAGTGATCCTGAGACATAGCTCTATCCACAAGATCCAAACAGAGAGAGAAGAGAGGGGAGGGGAGGGGAGGGGACTGGAAAGGAGGAGAGGGGATGGAGAGGCAGAAAGAGAGGGAGAGGCAGAGGAGCATCTAAAGTGGGAGTGGATGTGAAATGAGATTGCGAGGAAATCTAACGCAATGTGATGCCTGGGGCATGGAGCTGAAGAATGTTCCCACCAGAGTCTATATGCGCAGAATTGAGTCGATCCCTTTCGATGTCCCTGGTTTTCCATAGGTTTGGATTTTTCTGTAAATCTGTGACCATCCTTTGGATTTGATGTGAACCTGTGGCATTAATCTGCCGTGTGAAAATGCTTCCCACTAAAGTTTTATTCCTTTAGTCCCTCAGTTCCTTAGTCAAGCAAACTAGGCAATAAAATCTCACAGTGTATTGGGGCCTGCTTATATTTGAAAAGTAATCCCATAGAATGACCAAACAATATCATAAACATGACTTACAAGTGTAATTTTGCAGATGTACTGCATGGTTTAAATTAGGAAAGGTTTGCGTTAGAGTTGCTTCCTTTTGCCACTCTTATTAAGTCTGTATGCTGAGCAAGCAACCCTGGAAGCTGGAGTACATGAAGACGGGCTTGGCATCATGATCTGAAGAAACCCCCTCCACAACAATTGGCATGGAGATGGCCCACACTTCTCGCTGAAAGCCAAGAGGACTGGAAGCACTTTTCAATGAAGAGAAAAGAAGATAGCTTTCTGTATGACCTACGGTTCAATACAAAAGGGGGAAAAACATCTTCCCAACTGGACCAATAAGTAGCAACATGATAAACAGACAAAAGACAGATTTTCAAGGATTTCATCTTGCTTGCATCCACATTCTACCTACATGGAAGCAGCAGTCAAGAGCTCAAAAAAGCACATTGCTTTGGCAAATCTGTTGCAAAACACCTCTTTAAAAGGTTACAATGCAAAACTGTCACTTTGAAGATTAAAATGTACCTGATCCAAATCATGGTATTTTCAATCACCTCCTAACACGTGTGAAAGATGGCCAATGAATAAAAATCCTGCTGAAGAATTGATACTTTTGGATATGGTGTTGGTGTAGAATAGTCAATGTCCTGGCTTGGCAGTAACACAAGCAAAGTTATCTTCCTCAAATTACAACCAGGGCGCTTCTTTGAAGAGAAAATAGTGAGCCTTATTTTCCCCCATACACTATGGAGGTTATTATGAATTGAATTCTGTCTCTTAAAAAAATAGATGACCGGTTATCAAGACTATGTTTCTCAGTGGTTTGGCTGTTGTGGAATTTTGTAATGCGGTCATTATACAATGGTAAAATCATCTCCCAGGATGTAATCTTATGTAGTCAAACCTGGTGTGATGTGAAAAAGTAGCCTATCTCATGGCGCAGCCCTGATCTTACATGAAAGAAGGTTCCTGAAGCATGGTCTTTTATCTTACAAAGACCAAAGGAGGGAAAGAAACACAGTGGGATCTACTTCCCCCAAGAAAGAAAACCCAGAAGAGGAACAAATATTTTAGAACCAGGTCCCTGTGCTGGGAATCCTCCAGAACAAGGAGACACAGGATTAAAAGGCTTCTTCTAGACTGAATTTCTGCATGTAGCCTTCTGGCTTCCTACACGGAGAAAGAATACATTTCTGTTTGTAAAAGCCATGCACATGTGGTGTTTAATGTTCTAAGAGCTTTAGATAACGAAGACAGACATAGAATCGGGAGGAGTCAGTCCTTCAAGGGCACTGCACTTGGTAACACAGAGGGTCAGCCAGAAAGAAGATAGCCTTCAGAGAAACGAATTGACAGTGGTTTCAGCAATGAGGTCAAGCATGACGCTTGGTACTCTATGAGTCAAAATTGATTCAACCACAGCTAACAGTAACAAAAAACAACAACATATTTGATAGCAAATGGTGGGTCAGAGATGAGAAGTCACCAATTGGTGGACATACTTTTAGTTGCCTGTCTTGTGTCATCTTCCAAGTGCCTCCGGCCAAAGTGGGACTTTATATTTCTCATGTGCTGACTCTGGAGCAAGGCCGGTTGATGTAAGCTATGGCTGCTTCCCACCATGATAGCTGAGTGCAGGTGAGGCAGCTCTTCTTAGGGGAAGGTGAAGAAGCTGCAGGTCCACTACATATACAACCTGGACAGTATTTATTGATACTATTCTGATCTATTCAATAGTTTCCCTCCCCTCTTTCTAATCCTTCCATCTGTCTTTCCTTCATCATTCAATATTTTCATCCCCATTTTTCGATCTGTTTTTCCTTTTTTTGTGTTATTCTCTCTAGACAAAGGAAGTTTTACTCATTTTAATTTTCTAAACATATTGAAGTAGAATTAGATAACCTGTTTTCTTGACTAAAGCCACAACACATACTGATACATGAAGAAAAAATTTATGTAGTTGAAATATACTCATCATTCAGCAGCAGTATTCCTGCTGGTCCCCGTGGTTAAGCACTCAATTAAAAAAAAAAAGTGTTATTCCAACCCACTCGGAGACACCGCTACTCACAAATTGCCAAAACATTCTATTCCCCACCAATGAGTCAGAAGTGTCTTGATAGCAACTAAAGCATTCATGAAGACAATCAGTGCAAAATGTCAAATGAAACCAGATAATTAATTGTCTGGTTCTCTCCATTAGGGATATGCTCGCATAATATTAGTAACATCAATCATTATTTAAAAGACTTGTACTAAAATTCCACATATGGAATTTTACAAAGAGAAATTCCATACAGGAAAAATTCCATATAGGTCACAGGATAACCACCCATAACATATGTTGTAAAAAAAATCAACAGACCTTTTCTCCTGCAGAGCCAATGCTAACCCTTGGATTAAAAGCAAGTTCAGTTAACCATCGCAGCACCTGGCCTTCTGGAGTGGCCACTGCCTTCAAGCCAATTGTGACTCATTGCACAACATCTCATAACCCACTTTGCCCCCAGGACTTCTTTCGTTTTTGTTTTGTTTTTTATACGTTTTATTAGGGGCTCATACAACTGTTATCGCAATCCATACACACATCAATTGTGTAAAGCGCATTTGTACATCATTCTCAAAACATTTTCTCT
>NW_022111368.1:32563582-32591699 GCF_000313985.2 Echinops telfairi
GGTTTCAGCAATTCCTCTTTGTTACATTACCCTTGATCATGCCCTACCAGGCCTCCCACACCCTCCTCAACACCAATTTGGATCACTTGCTGTTCCCTTGTCCTTGGGTTTGGTAACACCACTTCCTTTCCCCCCACCTCCCCCTCTCCCATGTCCCCCCAGAACTGCTGGTCCCTTTGTTTTATCCTCCAGATTGTTCATAAAGCCTATCTTATTTAGACAGACCTGTGGAAATAATAACATGCACAAAAACAAGACAGGCCAGCTCTGTACTTTTGCCAATGTTCTCTCACTGTTCTTACTGTTAAAACCCTCTTTAGTGATGAGGTCTTCACCCTTATCTAAACCTCATCTGTAGGAGAAAATATATCAGAAACCTTTAGAACACTTCTCTTGTGTACTGTAGGCTGGTTGTGAATGATAATTCCATTAATAGTATTGAGGGGTATGAGTGAATGATTGGTGGCTTAAAGTCAGCCAGAATATCTTCAAAGGGATACCTGGCAATTTTTTCCCCAAGGATCAGAGCCTTGAGAAGCCCTTGGAGCAGAGTTCGACTCTGCAGCGCATGGGATCACCATGCGTCAAGACAGGCTCAAAGGCTTTCAGCTTGTTTTGGTGTTTTATTTATGATAGTCTGGTTACTGCCATAAAGGATATGGGTTAATACTTGGTATAGACCAAGCTCATAAATAAGAGTGCTTGTTCAGGTTTGAGAAATCCAATAAAACGCATCTGAAAAGAAAACAAAATGATTGCATTTCTTGCCAGTGTCTCGATTGTATACAAATTCTGCTGCTCAGGCACATGATTGGGAGGAATTGGCATCTCACTTGCAGAACTTGTGTGTATTATAGGACAAAATATAAGTCATTACGTCTAGTCTCTTGCTATTTCATTTTAATATCTAAGTGCTGAAGCTACCCAAGTGAAAATAAAGAAGACTTTGGAATATTTAGATTTCTCTACTGAAGGAATTATCCACTGTGACAAGATAATGGTTTATTACTGAAAGACAAATGGCTTCTAAAACCCAAGATGTTTGTCAGGAAATAAAAAATTGAGACAAACACGATATATTTATTTTGAAGCACATTCTTTTAGGATTCTAGTCTAATTCCCTTGATTCAAGTATGCTAAATAACCATGTATAAAGGAATAAATTTAGCAGTACATTCAGCAAACCATCGCCAAGCTTACTGGATATAAAAGGAGACTGTCTGACAAAGTTTCCTGTGAAAAGAAAAAGACTTTGTTTTCAAAATGACAACTTTTTGACTACCCTACAATACTCACTGAATCAAAAAAAATCTCATTTCTAAATATGTTTTTAGACAACCAATGAAAATAATTAAGCACTAGAATCCAAGACTTATTTAACAATTAATATTTAAACGGATTAAATCTTTCATAAGAAAGAGGGAACTGATTACAAGGAACTATATTTGACCTCCTCCCTGGGGGACAGACAACGGAAAAGTGGGTGAAGGGAGACGTCAGATATGACAAAATAATAATTTATAAATTATCAAGGGTTCATGAGGGAGGGGGGAGTGGGGAGGAAGGGGAAAAAATGAGGACCTGATGCCGGGGACTTAAGTGGAGAGCAAATGTTTTGAGAATGATGAGGGCAATGAATGTACAAATGTGCTTTACACAATTGATGGATGTATGTATTGTGATAAGAGTTGTATGAGCCCTAATAAAACAATTTTTTAAAAAAGAAGAAGACTATTAATCCACTCATGGACAAAAACCAGCAAAAACAGAAGAAGAAGGTAATAGAAAGCAGTTGTCTAGAGTAGGGGCAGCCACATAGTCAGGCTCCCCCACAGTTTACTGTCTAGCTGTATCTGCCTGGCGTCAATGAGCTAGGCAACACTGAAATAGGTAAATGTTAGCAATTAATTTGATGAAAGAGTAGAGTTAGATTTCATGGGTGAAGTGAAGGGAACTAGATTTCATCGTCATCCATTTCTCTGTGCCGTCTGCTCCTCATAGCACATGTGTCTTTGTTTAGGGAAAACGTCAGTAGACACATATATATTATATTAATAATAAATAGATTTGGTTGAAAATCTACGCAGAATTTTTCTTTTGTTCATACATTTTGAAATTGAAGGGCATTTTCAAAACTTTTTGTGATGAATATACATTCATTTTATACTATCAAGATGCTACATCGAGTAAAACCAACTATGTCTCCACCAAGGCGACTCTGACCTAAAACCAGCCTCAGGGCCAGAGCTACTCTACAGAGTCCCGAGGTTGCCATCTCTATGGACCAGACCACCACAGCTTTCTCCCAGCGGGTGGTGGTGGATTCAAACTACCAACCTTTTGGTGAGCAACCCAAGCTTCACCACTATTCGAATAGCTCCTTATGAAGTTGTCATTTAACATTATTGCACTGTAAATTCAGGTTAAAAGTCTTTGGTAAACCTGCATTACTGTGTTGGGGAAAAGGGATTTAGGTAAAAAGTATAGAAATTTACAAAGGTGTCTATTTCATTCCTTATGTTAAAAAAAGAAAAAATTTGATTCTTCTAGGGAAACCCTGGATGATAACATGGCATCATGCTGAATAAGACAATTCAGGTGATATTTTACATTGTGCAATCTTTTAGAAATTTTACTAATAAGATGAGAAGAATGTATATCTGGTAGACATGGTATTGTGTAATGCTAATTAGTTCTACATCTAAGAGCTAATTATGACTCAAGTCTGTCCTCGGCCACTTGGTAGCTCTTAAATTATACAAGTATAATTTCTCCAGCACTCTTTTTACCCCCAATAAAGGAAAATATGGTATTTTCTTCATGAGGTTGTTCTGTAATTTATCAAAATATTATAGCTCAATGTCTAGCAGGGTAATGTTCATTTGTAAATGAATGAAATTTTACATCAATTTATTCTTTCTTTGTGTTTGTGTTTTTTCCCATTACAGTATGAAATAGAAACTAGCTAATCATAATGTTCTATCAGTACATAGCAAGCCAAATTTCCTAGAATACTATAAAAATATTTGTCATTTAAAGTAAAATATGTCCATTTAAATCTTAACTTTGTAATTTTTGTGATTTATACCTTTGGATAAGCAATTTGATTTCTTTTAACTATATTGTTAGGTGTGTTCCAGTTGGTTCCAATTCACAGCGCCCCGTGTAAAACAGAACAAAGCACAGTTGGGTCCTGGGCCATCCTCTCAATTGAGTACATAGTAGTTGTCCTACCTAAATCACAAAGTCATATTGAGTGGCAAATGAGGTGATATAAAGTGCTTTAGGTTATAAATAGTACTACTAATTTTAACTTTCATGATAATACTTGCTAAATTTATAGGCAAGTTCATGTTGCTAATTCCAGTGGAGCGCATTGCAAATCCAAGTTTTTAAGTTGCCCTCAACATTTTTTCTCAATTTACTGCAGTACACCAGAACATGGATGGATTGATCTTGAAAATCAGAATAATAAACCTGCTGAGATGCTAAGAGCTAACACATGAATTACGTCTTCACTGAATGCAATGCAGACGCTTCCAAAGGGAGACCAGTTCTGCTTTAGGCTGCTCTACTGCACAGGTTTAAAAGTTTCTGATAAACATTCCAATCCCTAGAGGAAGAGGCCTCGACAGGGGGCCAGATGGGCATAATAAATACTGTTTTCTGCACAGCTTTCTCAATTATCAGATTTATAGAAATCTTATATTCTTTATATATCAAACCAACTCCCAAATATAATGCTTCCATCATGCATCATTTGTAATGCTCTAGCAGACAACTCTTAAGCAATATATTCCATGAAATTATAAATTCAGTAGTGTGAGCAACAATAAGTTAACTGGACTAGTTTTCTAGATAGATAGATGATTGATTGATAGATAGATATATAGATGATAGATGATAGATAGATAGATGATAGATGATAGATAGATAGATAGATAGATAGATAGATAGATAGATAGATAGATAGATAGACATAGATGCATATGTATGTGACCAGACTTTTAAAGTAGTCCTTCTGTATTGTCATCATTGTCTGATGAATCATTTAATCCCAAGTTGACATTCAAGTGAGCTACATGGTACTTAATAGTGGATATCTGCTAATGATCCAATTAAAAAAGAAGATTTTATGCTGAGGATATGGAAAACATAAGTGACCTTATATAACAAAGTACAAAGAAAATAGTCAGTGTTCTGAGATATAGTTGCGACAGATACATGAGGTGAATGAAGTGGCAGAAGTGTCCAAATCATGTCCACATAGCCAATTTTGACTTGATTTGACCTTTGGAAAAGACCCACATTATTCTTATATTTGTGTTGTTGGACACAACTCCAATCTGGTAAGTCCCTATTGAATTAGCAATAATTTTAAGGTCAAAACAAATTGGTAACAGTAGGTTTTGCAGTTAATGTCAACTGCTAAACTAGATTAGTTAAAGAACACATGGCAGGGAGAAAAGCAGATACAAATTTTATCCACTTCAAATGAGTCTCACCAAACAGCAGAATCTTTAATTCTGGCAGAAAAATCATAAAACGCAAGATTTAGAGAGAGTAATATTCTCTAATGCAATCAATTTAAAGCTAATAATATTTCTAATCAGTGTTTACACTGAATAGTAATCTGATCTCGTAATTACTGCAGGTTCTCCATCTCAAAAATGGCATATCTAGGAAACAGCTCCTCCTTCTCCCTACTCCATATTCATAGTGGTTATGCTGACACTTTAAAACCCAGGAGTGCAGACTGAACTCAGGGAGTGACTCCAAAATGCCTCTCTCTCCATCACTCTCTCTCATGCTCGTGTTCTGTTACTGCCTCTAGATCAATCCTTCTTCTCGCCCTCCTTTCCCAACATAGCACAGTTTCAGATCTTACCCTTGCCTCCAATCTAGATACAAGATCTATCTAGAACAGGTGGTTGGAAGGATCATCAACATCCTGTAGATGTTGGTTCAGCAGTCAGGAAGGTATATGATAGATGCCATGAACAGCCCCAAATCCAAATTCTCTGTCATCTAGTTGAGTTTCACACATGAAGTGATCCGATAGGACAGGAGAGTCGCACTGTAGGGTTTCCAAACCTGTAACTCTTTATGGAAACAGATTGACACCTCTTGCTCCCACTGAGCAGTTGCTGTGTTTAAATCACTGGTCTTAGGGAAGCAGTTGAGCACTTGCTCAGTTGTACCACTTGTAATTCTTGTCATACATGCATGTGTATGTAAACAAGTATTGCTAGTCAACCTTAGCCACCTTTATTAAATGAAATGATTAAAGCATGAAGCTATTGCTTGTAGTTACTGCCTTCATGTAGGTCTATACACTGCTGAAGGTGGTGTCCCATCCCTCTCACCCTCCCCCGGAGAATTCTGAGCTGTTCAGCTTACACATCATCAAAACTGCACTTGTGGTATTCTCATGAGACTCAAATTGTGTTCCTTCTACAAGTGGATGGAGTAAGGTTTCGCAAACAAATTCTAACAGGATAACCCATAACCCTTGCTGACTGAAGAATGAGCAGATGCATTGCGGTGATGGGAAAAAAAAAACAACCCTTGAGGCAACTTTTCTGGCCTTTTTCTCACGAATGTGGCTTTCAATTTTCTTAAAACTTCATCAGAATAAGCCCCCCATGATTTTCCTGTCTCTTTGAAAATTTATCAGTGCACTTATTCTTCCACAGCCTTCTAGCAGATCACTATGCTCTGGTTATACCTGCAAGCACATTTCCATGGAAGAACCCAGTGAATGTCCACTTTAAGAGGCATTGTCGCAAGACTAAGACAAATGCACTGCTGAGAGAACTTGTTTGCAATCATCCACTGATTGCAAAGACATGCTTAAACAGTCTTTTTGGAACAAGCCTTTCCAGGTAGGAACTCCAGCCCCAGTAGTAAGACTTTTTAACTTTCCCTTGTTGTCAGCGCACGTTTGTGGACTCAAACATTTCCCACACAAATTTTCTTCTGCTTAGACTCTCCTGTCCTTTTTATGGCAACATAACCTGCTGGTCAACTGCGTGTTAGGATTTTATATCATAGAGAGATCTCCAAAGACTCGTTTTACATCTGTCGGGCTAATTCTATTTAGAATAATGTAATGCTGCTTCCTCAGCTTTGTGCATTTTATAACCATGGGACATTATCTTATATGCCTCTCTATATTTACGCCAAATGATGTGCACAATTACTGCCCAGGAAGAGAAGATACAAAAGCAGAAGAACAAAATCTTTGCATGTGTGTGCGGTGATCAGTTTTGTGTCATTAGGAGATGTGTGTTTAGTGTTTCCCAAATTATATTTTCTTTTTTTTTTTGCATTTCATTTTTTTAAAATAATTTTATTGGAGGCTCATACAATTCTTAACACAGTCCATACATCGATTGCATCAGGCATGTTTGTACATATGTTGCCCTCATTCTCTTCTAGACATTTACTTTCTATTGAGCCCTCGGTACCAGCTCTTTTTATTTTCCCTTCCCCCTCCCCTCCACACCCTCATAACCCCCTGATAGATTGTACGTTGTTATTATTTTCATCTCTCACATCGGCCACTGTCTCCCTGCCCCCATGTTTTCTGCTGTTCTTCCCCCTGTAGGGGGTGTATGGTTATGCATCGATCATTGTGATTGGTTCCCCTTTCTCCCTTCCTCTCCCCCTCTTCTCTCTACCCTTCTGGTATCACCATTCCCACTCCTGGATTCTGTGTGTCATGAGCTCCCATTTCTTTCTATACCTGTGGACATGTTCCAGCCTAGTGTGAATTGAGAAGCAGCACTGGGGTCATGGTAGTGGGGGATGAGGAAGCCTCAAAGAACCAGAGGAATATGGTGTGTTTCATAGATGTTTTACTGCACCCTGGTGACTCATCCCTTCCCTATGGACCCTCTGTGGGGAGATTTTTCCCCTATCTACAGATGGGCTTTAGATCTCTGCTACAGGCCCCCTCATTCTCAACAATATGTTTTTGTTTGTTATGTGTCTGCTGATGCCTGTTACTCGGTCCCTATAACTCCTCATGATCACACCAGCGGTGTTCTTCTTCCATGTGGACTTTTTGCTCCACTGCTGAATGGTGGCTTGTGTAATTTCAAGCCTTTAAGACTCCAGACGCTATATCTTTTAATAGCTGGACACCATCTGCCCTCTTGACCACATTTGCTTATGCACCTGTTTTGTCTTCAGCGATTGTGTCAGGAGGGTGAACATCTCAGACTACTGATTGGGTAGAACAAAGTGTTCTTGTATTGAGGGAGGGTATGACCAAGGCCCAAAGTTCATTCCGTATCTCAGTGTATTGTCTTATAAATATATGTACATGGACCAATGAATACCTCTAGTTTGGTGGATTATTGTATTTACATAGGTACCCCGCTACGTTTATACCTCTATCCATTGCTTTTCTTCCTTGGTCTTTCCTCTATTTCCTTTTACATTCCTCCTGCCCCACTGCCACTTTCCCCTTATTTCTGCCTCTTGGTACCTCCTCTTAGCTAGTTTGCTGTTGCTCAGCCCACCCCCCCAACTCCCGCCCAGCCCTGGGATAGGGGATCCCTATCTCCACCGTGTTATTGACTCCAACACCCCAGTTGTTCCCATGCCCATGGCACAGCATGGTCACCACCCCTTCCCGCACCATCCTCACCTCCCAAGTCTCCCCGGACTGTTGGTCCCACGGCTGTCGCCTCCGGCATTCCTCCTGTGCTTATCTTATATAGGTAGGTACACCGGCTATGACATATCTCAAACCGAGTTTTAAAACAATGAAAATAGTAAATGAATAAAAGAATAAAAATAAAGTAAAATAAAAAGAGAGAATAAATATACAAAATTCCTCGATCTGTTCCCTGGCCTTCAAAACTGTCCAGGAGCTGCCCCTCCCAGCCTGGAGCCCACCTTGGGGGCTCCTCAGGGGCTTCAGAGCTCTGCCTTCTCCAGCTGCTGGTCTGGTATGCCCCCTTCTGGATTCACTACTTTTTGGGGTATTCAGACCACTCTGCCTCCCCACCATGAGACCCCAGAAATGTCCTGTTGCGGAAGATGACGGGGAGCTAATGGGGGAGAGGGGACTGGGCAACTGACAGCAGCATGTGTCTAGTGTCCTCTTATTGAATAAAATTATATTTTTTTACAGAGGTCTGTAAAAGACTTTTGTATTTTATAGTGCATATCAAGGGCAAATGCCATTCAAGTTTAAAATCAGACTAAACCACTTTATAAAGTGCCAAACTTCCATCATACTAAAAATTGTCCCTTTGTCAAAACTAAATTGAATGTAAGAAAAAAAATGCTCTATATCAATTATTACCCTGGCTTTCCTGTAGAAAGCATTGGATTGGTACCCCCAAGGTAACCAGTTTAAACCCACCATATATTCTCTTCTAAAACCCTATCAATAGTGAACTATATGTTGGAATCCACTCAATAAAAGTGGGATTTTCTTTTGAGTTCCCTATTGTTCGACATAATAAGCAAAAAAAATCACACTTTATAATAAAACTGTTAAATCATCCATCCTTGTGCTCTCCCCCATTTCAATCAAGTTTGCTGTAGAGTTTTAATAATTCTAGAATGTGTTGCTAATGTAAAGTTAGTGATGGCCCAGGCCATTTTTCTTTAGAAAGCTGTTTTTTTTTTTCCCTAAAAACTAAATTCAAAAGTAAAAGAACAGTGGATGGAAAATTGAAGTGGAGGGAGTATGCGTGTGTGCTTACAGAATCACTTTAATTTGGTGGAAGCATTTATAGGATCAGTTGTTCTTTGATTTTCTTAATGTGCCCGTGAAAAGTGGAAATAGAATTTAAGAGAAATACATTTGGGCGAAAAATAACGTTTATGTTAAAACTACTTTCATTAAAAAAAGAAAACTTTGAATAATTCTAATTTTATCAATTTAATAGTCCTACCCAGGATGATATTGCATAAGCTTAAGAAAATGACAACTGTAAAATGATGTGTGCTACAACACTATGGTTATGTATTGTTTAAAATAGGCCTTTAGTGGGCAACTTGATAATTGCCCCAGTTACTGCAATAGAGATAATGGAAATAAAGTTTTGAAGCCTACAGTGGGAGTTAAGAAATTGTATTTTAATAACTTAATTTAGAAGTATATTTTTAAATTGCCATTATTTTCCCTCTCCAAGTATTTCAGGCAAATTTTGACAGTAGACACAGATACAAACTCCTTGAATGGCAGCTGCCAAAATAATTTCACACTGCAGTTAACAGCCACCTTCCTCAGGCCAGTGATTCTTTGCATCTCTCACATGGGCCTATCTGATCTCCAAGCTCAGCCACTCAGACTGAAAGTCTACCAGCCACCACATTTCTTTCACAAAATGAAGGCGTCAGGCCTTATTCGTCACATTCTCTAAGGACGTTATTCTCATGCATTTCTCCAGCCTGGAGAATTTGGTATTTTTTTGTTTGTTGATTGGTTGCTTTTGGTCATAGACACAGGAGATTTTGAATAGTCTATCTGGCATATTCTTCCTTGGTATCATCCTCCCCTTAGTCTTTTCAGAATAGGAGACTTAAACTACCCTTGGAGAACCCACCTACACTTGAACGTCACCTCCATTCAGAATCTATTCCACCAGGGTTTTGTGTTTGTTGACTGTCCTTGAATTGTCCCCCTACCCTAGTTAATGGCATGCACCAGGAAGTCAAGGCTGCCTAATCCGGCTTGATTATTTGCAGCTCATGCTGTTGTGACCCAGAGTTTACACACACACACACACACACACATACACACACACACACACACACACACATTTTCAATCTTTTCTTCCTAGACTATCTCAGTCTGGAAGCTCTACCTCTGGTAGTTACATAATCTGTTGTCAATTTGAGATTTAAGAGGGAAGGGGTGGAGTTTAGCATATCAATCAGGTCACAGATTGATGGCCTCATATGGAGGTGCTAAGGAGATAAATAGCTGCCTGGAAGAGGGACATAAGCTCACACCCAGTGAGACATTACTGATAAAGTGCCAAATGGAGCTATCCTGATGCATCTAGAGCCCTGGAGCTGGAGGAGCCACATGGTAACCCACACCAGCGATGAGATGATTCTACTGCCACTGGATCCACAAGACTTTCCACCCACTGGCCTGTGCTCTTCCTGCATTCAGCATCATTGTATGTGTTTTATGAGTCTGAAGAGGAATCTAAAGATTGATATCAGACATATGGGCTAATATCGGACTTATGGATTGATCTGGACTAGACTGCCATGATTCTTTAATGTACAATTGCTGTTTGATATAAAACACTCTCTTACACATATATGAGAGTCTATGGATTTGTTGCTCTAGTCAACCCGGAATAACATACTACCAAACAGATTCAACATCATAACGTGCAATCAACCACTGGCAGTTGGGCGGTGAATTTGCCTGAGTATCATTCTCCAGCAATCATACCATGTCTCTAGCATGGAAAAGAAACATTCCACCAATAAACCACCATTATCCCCTTCAGGATTGCTCAATATTCTATAATCTGGTAAGATTTTATATTACTAATTTTTGTTTATAGCTCTTATTATCATTCATTCAATACATATTGATTCAACCAATGCATTAAACCTACTCACTTCTGTTGAGTCAGTTCGGGCTTACTGACACTGTCTAGGACAGAGTAGAACTGGCATAGCAATTTCTGGTGTACTAAATCTTTACAGAAGTAGACGGCCACATTTTTCCCCGTGAAATGAGTGGTGCGCTCGGATAGGACCCTAACTCATATAACAGTAATTAATGACATTTATATTTTATTGGAAAACGGTCATATCAAGATTTTCAGTGAGTCATTCTTAAGCCTGGCCTCACGTAATTCTCGGAATCTTTTGAAGTATCATTACTCTCATTTTACAGAGAACTCATCGTAATTTGCCATTGATCTCAAAGTTAGCAGGTGGCAGAATTGTTATTGCACAAAGATCTGCCCCAATTTTATCCAGCTCCCTATCCCTGTATTACTGCTAGTGACAGGACCAGAAAATATACAGCTAAATGACTCAGTCTGTATCCCCAGAGGTTATGAGTATAATAACAGATTAATTATGAAAACATATATTTAAAATACAATGTAAAATTAATAAATGTCCTGCTTTTGATTGACCTTCTTTTAATTCTTTTTTTTTTTATAAACTGGGTCTTAACTTCAGAAACTCAAAAGATCCATTGAGTATGCTCAATGCATGCTTGCCGAATGAAGAGTAAATACATGTATAGGCTACTAAATTATATTTTCTAACAACATACACTGACAAAATAACATTTCATATGACATGGAATAAAACTGGAAGTTATGCTGGGAAAGCCGTGATTTGGGAATGCTCACTAGGGTAATGCCACATTTAATTAAAACACAGTCAATTGCTGGTCCAAAGCCAGAGGCCTCACGTCAATCTTATTGTTTTATGCTCTTCCCTTCTGATAACAGGTTGAAATTTTATTTCTAATTAAGCTGTCAACCATTTGTATGATTAACTCGGGCATTGGATCTCTATTTTTGTATTGTAAAGTGAGAATGATGTCAATTCTATATATTTCATACTCCTAAAACTTTGAACTCACTGCCGTCAAGTCAATGCTGACTCACAGCGACCACCTGTGGGTTTCCAAAACTAAGACTGTTTACTGGAATAGAACACCCAGTCTTCCGTGGAGCTGCTGTGGCTTCTAACTGCTGACCACAATATCATAGCTCAATTAAGTGAGATCTTATGACTGAAAATAATTCATACTATCCAGGTTCATAAACAAAAAGACAAACTTTACTGCCATAGAGTCTATGTCAACTTATAGCAACCTGGTAGGACAGGGTAGAAACTACCTCTCTGGGTTTCAGAGACTGTAACTCATTATGAGAGAAGAAAGCCCCATCTTTCTTCCACAGAACAGATGGCAGTTTCAAACTGCTTTTGAACTGCTGACCTTGCAGTTAAGCAGCCCAACAGGTAACCGCCACACCACCTGGGTCGCTCCCTCCAGGCACAGACAGAGTTAAACAAAGCCCCAAACTTACTACCACCAAGTGAAGTCCAACCAACAGTGACCCTAGATAGAGTTTTTGAGGCTGTAAATCTTTACAGTAGCAGACAACTCTATCTTTCTCCCTATAAGAAGCAGGAGAATTGAACCACTGATTTTGCATTTAGCAGTTAGTGATTAATAAATGTTTGTTTAATGAGTGTACACTTATAATGCTATAAAGGATCTATAGTTATCCAAAACAGAAACAAAAAGGTACACTATAAATATTTTCCCCCGATATTCCAAATGGTTGTTAGTAAGAGATAAGTTACTCTAATGAGAGGTAGATCAGTGTGTTAAGCAGGGTTCTCTAGAGAAACAAAACCAGGAGAGTGAGTTTTACTATTCAATTTTAAATTCTGCCTCTATAAATTTCTATGTTGTGATCTATTGATTGATAGAGCCAGAGATAGATATATGGGTAGATTCATACGATTCATATGAAGGAATATAACAGCTAATTAGTCCACATAGAAGTACAGAGTGCTCATTTCAACTCACTTCCATGGAACAATTAATCTACTGGAAGTCCTTCAACCCTCTAGGGCTGCTGGGTTCAAGGTCAAGGAGGCGGACAGCAGAGTCTTCCCACAGGCAGCAAACAGCAGTGCAGTAACCAACAGTGAGCAGCTCAGAAGCTTAGAGAAGCAGGCACAGATGGGATTGCAAACTCAAGCAATGCAAGGCGACAGAATCTACCAGCCTCAAGCGCAAATGCTGTACACACCAGCAGTGTTGAGAAACAGGTTTCAAAAGAACCTTCAAGTACTAGCGACACGATCCATTGGTTGGCTGTCCCACAGGTACAGTAGTTCACAAGTTGAGGCACAGATCTAAAGCAGCTTTACGTTACACTGGTCTGATCATCAGAGAGGAAAAGAGCAAGGGGTGGGCCTTGCCGAGCCATTTATCTCTTTGCCCTCCAATCAAACTGCAACCTGTCTAATCCCACATGTTCCTATTGGCCAGGTTGGCACAATAAACCTACCTATCACAATAAGCAACTGCTTATGTGCTCAGATACAATTTGACTGTTCATTTAAAAATCCTGCCTCTATCAACTTTTATGTTGTGATCTATCTCATGCTACTTAAATGTTTATGTCTCTGTAAGTCCATCTGTCTAAATATGGATCTGAAGAGAGTGATACTAGCACTTCTGGGCAGTAAGCATCATCAAAAATAGGAGGCCAGGTGGCACCACCTTTGCTGAGCTCTCTGCCATGGCCAAGGCTTCATGCTCTTAAATTTAAGCTCTCTCATTTGGTTCATTTATAACGTTCCACCTATGGCAAAACAAGTCACTGAAGCACAGTGTAACATGAAAGCTCAGCAGATTCCTTTTATGGTAACATCTACTATAATTAAATAAATACCCATTTGAAAAAAGTGAGGATTTTCCTTGTATTAAATGAGCTTGGTATGTAGTAAAGTCCACAACTAGATCTAAATCTAAATGAGAAACTTTCAAAAAGTCTGTGGAAAACAAAATAAAAAATAATGCAACCTTTCCTACAAACTCTTTGAAACTTGCTTGGTACATATGTGTATGTATAGCACCACTGATGCACACACACATATATACATACATACACATGTATATGTATACACTATAGGAACATTAAAATAATCTAAGAGCCAGATAAACTGATGTTTTTTGGGAATGGGGTTGAAGAAGATATTTAGATAGAGTCTTGAAGAATGACTAGGGCATCACTCAAGTGGGGTTGCCTGTGGGAGCTAGGAATGTCTTGCCCAGTGCAGATGCCAGCCCAAAGGGAGCGTGGAGAGACTCATGAGCTTTGACCTCATCTGATCAGATACTCATGAGATTTGAGCAAGCACTCCTGGACGAGCACCAAGGCCCACATTCACCTGAAGACAACGCCTGGGCCAGGAGGTATTTAGTACATTACACTTGGAACTTGGCTTTAATAAAAATGGAAATAGGTCTAAATCTGGATGTTTTCTAAAGAGCAAGTGAAGTAACTGCTTAAAATGAATCTGAATTCAATTCTACTTTCCTTCAATTTCCAATGAAATGACTGAACTATAGAGAAAATATAAACAACGTTTGAAACTTAGAACTTTAAATCCTTAAAATTAGATACATTTCTATGAGGTACAACACAGGTGAGAAGGGCTGGTCAGAAGCCGAGAACCTCACTATTTATTGTAAATCAGGGAAAAGCACCCCTGATTAAAAAAGATAAACTGCCAATATGTTAACCCCACCGCTGTCAAGCCCATTCCGGCTCATAGAGATCACAGTGTTGTAAACCTTTACCTCCTGATCCAGCTGTTGGGTAAATGTTGAATTGATAACAGAAAATCAGAGGTTTAAATCCACCAGAAGCCCTTGGGAGGCAGATGAAGCTTGCTGTTCCTTTTGTGATGCACTTGACAAGATGAAAACGGGTTTGAGTGCAGTGTCCGCTGCCCCATAAGCCAATCACTTGTGAGATAGAACAGAGACTTAGAGACACAGAGCAAGGAGGCACAGCGGGGAAGAGTACGGATATTTGACCTGCGGACAAATAGCTGAGGGCCAAAGACAGAACCGCGACAAAGACCCTCCCTGGGAATTCTTGGGAGGATGAAAGTGTTCCCTGAGAGCAAGCGGCCTGAATTCAGACTTTTGATCTCCTAACATTTGAGAAAATACATTTCTGTTCAATAAGAGCAATTAACTCAGAATCATATGTATGATATAGCATGCTTAGAGTTATGAAAAGGCATTCTCTGTCTTTGCTAACAATTTTAGCATAATACCTATGTGTTTTTAATATTACTGCTATGACTTTAGCACTCTTTTTGTTTTTTGAATGGTTTCACCATATAATTTTTGTCATTTTTAAGCCGATTTATGTTGGAATCTAAAATGTGTCTGCTGTAGATATCATTTCATTCTTTATTTCATTTCTGTTCACTATCCCATTTGCTTCTTACTAATTGATATTTTTCATACCTTTAACTTTAATTGCCTGCCTAACGTTTTATTATTTTAAGTGTCATATATTTTTGTTTATCAATTCATTTAAACGATTACCATCATTTATGGTAATTTCTATTTTTTCTATTGCTTAATTATACTTTTTATGGTTTATTTTAACATACATTTTTTTAAATTACCATCATAGTGGTTGCATAAAGATTGACACTAAAATATTAATTAATCTTCCAATGATTCTGTTTCAATGAATATCAACTTAATTTTAGGAGCAAGCAAGCAATTGCCCTGTACAGCTATCCTGTTAGGCTGTCAAGGTCCAAAATCACCCTTTGTGTGTTCATGGATACAGATTTACAATTATTGTGCTTATATTATTAATATATGCATGTAGAAAAGAAAGGAGTTAAAAACATAAAGCACTTCGCTTCACTGTGTTTCCCCCAGTCCCCCCATGAGAGAAAGATGGACCAGGACTTGTGTGAGTTTGCACAGAGCCTTAGAAACCCTATTCTGCAGAGTGAGAGTTGACTAACTGTTAGGGAACTTTACAGATGTACTTTGTCTACCTGAATTAAAGTTGTGTTCTAATTCCATGTCACCTTTGTCTTTTTGTTAGTCATCACTGAGTCGACTTGGATGTATGCATCTCCATCATTGTTAAGTTTAGAGTGAGCCATTTCCTTTACGTGTTTAAATGTTCTTTTGCCCAACAGCTCTGATATGAACGACTTCTCGCAATTTTCAATATCACTCTTAATTTCTATTTTATTTTTAACAGTAGTATTAGTTTTTATATAGAGTTCTTGATTAATTTATTTATTTAATCATTCTGAAAATGCCCCTAGATTACCTTGTGACTTTCATGGTTTCTTATGATACATCAGCTTTTAATCTTATATCATTATATTTAATCATTGTTCTTTCTGGTTTCAAGATCGTTTGCTCTTTCCATCAATGATTTTAACCGTTCGTTGTATGTGTAGTTGCGAGAGCTTGGGGGGCAGATGTTGGGCTCCGAACTGCAAAGGCCGCGATTCAAAACCACCCGCTGCTCCTCGGGAAAAAGACTGGTTTTCTAATCCCATAGAGGTGCAGTCTCAGAAACTCACCGGGGCAATTCTGCACTGTCCTCTAAGGCATCGATGAATCAGAATCGACTCAATGGCGGTGAGTTTGGGGTTCGTTGAGATCTCTTTGACATTATCCTGACCTATCCTAAGAAATCAGGCGAGAGTTCTCCTTAGAAGCAAGGATGGCTAAAATCCATTTCACATACTACAGACATGTTATCAAGAGAGACCAGTCCCTGGAAAATGACATCCTGCTTGGTAAAATGGAGGGGCTTGTAAAGGAGGAAAATCCCTGAGAACACGGATTGACACAGTGGCTGCAACAATGGGCTAAAACTTCAGAACCATTGTGAGGATGGTGCGGGTCATTATAAGTCAGACCGGACTCGACAGGACCTACCAACAACATCCGATCTTAGTTATCTGGATTCTCACTGTATTTTGAAATCACATTTGACAACTTTTAGACTGATACTACTACTACAAAATTTAATTTTCCCTCTTTCTCTTCTCACCTCTGGTGGTCGCTGCTGGATGGTATCTCAGCGGGCACCGATGTATAATAGGTCATTGGTCTTAAGTCTGTTAGTTTATTTTGTTTGTTTACAGTCTAGGTCTGCTTAATTTTAATATAACTATTTTCAAGCTCAAAGATTCATTTAACAGTTCACTTTTGCTTTGCATTTTTCATTTTGGCATTGTACTTTCAAGCTATTGAATTTATATGTGGGTTATATTTTAATAATTTGCTTCTTTATTAATATCTTCACCTGTTGATATGGCGGTCACACATTGGACCATGATCTGCCTGGTTGTCAGTTCAAAACCAGCACACCTTTGGGGTTGAAAAATGGTATTTTCTACTTCCATAAACAGTTACCTTCTCAGAAATCCAGTGGGGTCACCAGGAGTCCGTATTGACTCAAAGGCATTGAGTTTGTTTTTGTTTTTAGTCTATTTATTGAGACATCTTTCTTACAATTTTATTTAATTGTTCAGACATGATTCCCTTTTGCCCTTTGAGAATCTTTAATAGGCCATTTTCATATTATTTTATGCTAAGTCATGTCTGAGCTTTCTAAGCACCCTTCCTTCCTTCCTTCCTGCCTTCCTTCCTTCCTTCCTTCTGTCCTGCCTTTCATTCCTTCTTTATATTAGTATTACAGGCTATATTCTATTCCCCCCTCTCTGCAAAAGCAGTAATTCAAATAAAATAATGTGGGAACTCTGGGGATCAGATGCACACAACTGTAAGCCAGAGTCACCGCCGTGGAGTCAGTTCTGCTTCATGATGAGTCTGTAAGACACGACAGAGCTGCCCATGTGGGCTTCTGACATTTTAACTCACTATAGACATAGAAAGCCCTGTCTTTCTCCCATGGAGCTGCTAGTGGTTTTGAACTGGGGACCTTGCAGTCAGCCCAAGGAGTTACCCATGACACCACCAAGGCTTCTGCTTATTGTAGTTGTTTGTTTAGTGACTTTTCAGAGTTAATGATTAAATGTCCTAATATATATGTGTATATATACTATTGCCTCAATACAGTTAACTTAGTCATCAACTAGAGTAGCAGAATCAAATTTCTTAATATGGCTTTCTATCCAGATCTCTAACACCCAAATGATAGGGTGTGAATAACACTAATAAAGGGTCAGTTTGACTTGCCACTCTCCTGGCTATGAGCATGAGAGATATTTCTGGTAAAAGAAAGAAGTCTCAGGACCATCAGAAGTAGAAGTTCCAATAGATCATGTTCCAGATTTTCGTTTCAAGTGGCAGAGGCTGAGACAAAGCTAAAGACCCAGGCTGAGACTAGAGGCCAAGGCAAGGAAGCTGTGTGATAGAACAGGGGAGCAAGTCAAATATTGTGAGACTGTGAGGCAGACCTATAAGCTGGTTTCCTGGCCCGTGGAGGCAGAAGCCAGGGAACCATGTGTCTGAGATGCTGAGCCCTAGAGGAAGACGGATGACTGCTGGGTGAGGAGGGGGTTGGCTGTGGGCCTTACTGTTGACTGATCCTGGCTCATGATAACTTAGTCACTCCCCTTAATCATGAATATTGTCTGTGAGTTCTGTGTAGCCCTTGCAACACATTTTAGAACCCAGCAGAGAAGTAAGGTGTCATAGGGGGAACGCTGGGTCAGAACAGGTTACAATTAAAAAAAAAAAAAAGAAGAAGAGGAAGGTGGAGGCAAGTCTGAGCTCTGCCTCCTGGCTATAGGAAAAGCAAAAGAGGTCCCATATGCCATCCTCGCATGTAACTTGCTGTGGCTAATTACAGTAGTTCAACAAAAAGTATTTTTTCTTTGTGTCATAATTAATAGGCATGTTCCTGGAGTGTTTTGTGGTGCTGATTGAAAAAACTGCATTGGATAGGCTGCATCAGGGTCTAGTTTCTTAGATACGGTGTTCCACTATATTTTTGGCTATCAAGTTATACTAATAAATACATTTATCATCCTACTTTTAATGATGAGAATTCAGACTCACAAATTACAGAATAATACCCAAAAGTAAGAGCTACTTGAAAAAGAATTAGGTTTTAATAGACTACCAAGTCTATTTAATATAAACAAGGGAAGTTGTATAGAGACACATGGTGGCTAGTTGTTTATACATTGAGTTGCCAATGGTAAAGTCCATGGTTTGAACCCACCACTCGCTCTGCAGCCTTTAATAGATTTAAAGGTTTGGTAACCAAAAGAGCCAGTTTCTCTCTGTCCTACAGGGATACTATTAGTTAGAATTGATTAGATGACAAGAGATGTTTTGTTTTTCTTTTGGATATGGGATGCTGTGAAATATATGGAGACTACAAGTTGGATGCTGCAAACTCAGAATGCAACGTGAGCAGAGTGGAAAATATAAAAGAAGATTCGAAGGCACATCTAGGGAAAGTGTAAGGACGATTTGAAGTCTCTAAAATGTTTAAGACTCCATAGCAATTTTCATAAATATCATGCAACAAAAATTTCAGAACACACTTTAATGGGTAGAAATCTATGGATAATGTGTGTTAAATATTTCAAAGGTGAGGTTTATTCTAAGCTTCTTTGTAAAAAAAAAATTATAGCTACTCTTTTAAGAGTTTCTGTGAACAGGTGAAAAGTTATGTCATAACAAAACTGGAACATTTTAATTTTCATAAAGGAGTTTAAAAGCTGACAGAACCTGCTTCCTGTTCAGCAGACCCTGTAGCTGCAGGGTTCAGTTTTTAGCTTATATCTGACCCATGGGCTGGAACTGGCTTACTTTGACCCACTGCTAAAATTCTGTGAGGCATTTCTTGATATGAACCTCTTTCTACATACATACACATATTAGCATCATGAGCTTCTCTACAAACCTTTATACATTAAAAATATATTCTTTCTTGAAATTCAAATTGGTTAAAAGGTTATTGTAGATATAAACATTTGTAATCAATTCTGTCCATTTAAATACAAGAGATTGGGAGCTAAACACTCATATTTATAGTAAAACAATGAAAGGAATAAAATAATTAACATAATGTGTTTAGCAGTTATAGGTTTATGTCTTTTAAATTGATAGTCTTTATCTTGATAACCAAGGGACTTACAACAAAAAAGAACTACGTTTTTTCCCCAAGATTTTTAGAGCATAATTGAAGCATTATTTCTCAGAAAATAACTGATAATCTAGACATAACAAAAAGTTCATGAGAAAATTGTAATCTCTTTTAATTCCACTTTTCTATGTTTTTTTTAAATCCCTTTCTATTTTATCCAAAAAGAGGTGAATTTGAATGATTTTAGACACCTTTTTAAATTTAATAATCATGACTTATCCATAATTACCATGACTTACATACCAACTGTAGCCACAATCTCTAAAATTCAGAATATTTTCTCAGTGATGTAAATACTTGTAGCTATCAGGCCACTCTAGCAGGCCTAAGATAGTGATGTTTTGTTAGGACAGTAGATCTTTGCTTTTTTACTCTAAATATTGTAGAAGTGAAACAATAAAATGGATTTTAAATATTCTGGTTTTATTTAATTTGTAACTACTTTGGATAAACGATGATGAGCTACACTAGAATATAAATATATGGATATTTTGGAATATGGATTCATTGCTATTTTATAGATTATATGTTAAATAAAACAATGAATTACCAAAATTTCACAACTTATTACTGAAAAGTTTAATATTACAGAAAAGTATGGTGAAGTAAATATAGTATAATATAATAAGTAAATATAATATTTAATTTATATATATAAGTAAATATATTTGTATATCTATGAATATATCTATAAATATATAAAATACTTATATCTAGATATAATATATTTATATAAAATTAGTAAATATAATAACATTAAGCTCCTTATGTAAAGTCTTGCATAGTAAGTGAATTCCTCAAACATATGACCTAAGGTTCATCTGAGAGATTGTTAGACATTTAGAATTGCAGTCCAACTGCACATAGATATTGTGGTTTGAAAAACATTCACAGAGAGACAACTAGTATTGAAATTGTTATGAGTCAGAATGGGTCCTCTCAATGGCAGGGAATGAGTTCTTTTGTTTTAGCTTCTGATTTTGTTTGTTCAGTGTGAAATAGTCTACATACTCAAACCACTTTATAAGACACTATATAAGCATTTTCTCATATCGTTAATTCATAAATATTTTATTTATGCTTTCTTACTAAATATTACAGATATTACAAGGACACTCAACCCAATATGCCATAAACCTACTGTTTTCAGGTCAATCGCAACTATAGTGTCTGGTAGGAAGGAGTAGAGAGAGCTGTCCCCCAGAGGCTCAAAGCTGTTGGAAAGCAGAAAGTTTCTTCTTTCTCTTGTCATCTGGCAGTATCCTGGTACTTAAATCACAGTTCTACCAAGACGCTTAGTAAAATATACCAGGAATTGAAAAGTATGTGATTATTACAAAGTTTAAATTTTTCTGTATGTCATTCTTATATTATAGATATTAATATGTTTTCTGTCCAAATGTGTATATGTATAAACATGCATTAAAGTAAAAAAATAGCGATGAATAAATATGAGCTCTTTCAGAAAGATTTTTTTCCTAGAAATATGGTGAATGCTTTTGATGTATATACTCCTTTATTTTTTCAACTGAGGATATTTTATTCAATTTATATGATTTACTGTTCTGATTTATGAGAAATGCATTTTAATTTAACTGTACATTGTATGCTAATGAATATACATTCTGTAACCCTGATAAATTTGTTCCTCAACATTGTATTGCAGTGCCTATTACCCACAGGTTTTATTATATTACATATCCTTTTAATCATTTCAATGGACCTCCCAGTTATTCTTTATTTATTTATACTGTGATTTTTGGGGGGTATTCCTATTATTTCAATCTATATCCAGGAAGTATAAAGAGAAGTACTCTTGTGGAATAGAAGAAGAATGGCTGCTGTAGAAATCAGTACTGCACATCATATTGACACATCTTAAGTGTTGACGAATAAACTTTCTAAATTAACAGATAGGGGAATATCAGAGTATGGTATTTTCTCAACTTCTCTATTGACATTACAAAGATGTGTCAAATTGGAGCCATATGCTATATGAAAAAAAAGATCTGTCAACATTAGGTTATTCAAATACGTTCTATCAATTTGTAGTTTAATGAAAAATCATTTACCCTGGGAATGATTTGACTTAAGTATTAATTTTATTTTATTTCCAAAACCAAACCAAAATCACCCTCACGGCCATTGGGCCGTGCTGACTCAGAGCAACCAACAGGAGCGAGTTGAACTGCCCCTAAGCGTTTCCCAGATGGGAATCTTGCTGGAAGTAGAAAACCCTGACTTCGGCTTCAAGTTGCTGACCTGGAGGTGAGCACCCAGGGAGTAAACTGCACCATCAGGGCTCCTTTTTATGTTTTCAAAATTAAATTAATTATGCCATTTTATATATGTATTATATATTTCAGTGGAAACACTTAAACCACATCCAGGACTGCTAAGCCAAATACCAATTTAAATTAGACACTCTTTCCGAGTCATTGAAATCAGATTAATATTCTTGCATCAAAACTACAGTTATTTTATTTTATTTCATTAGCAATGTTGATGGTTTCCAACATAGTCAGTGAGATGACTCTGGCCATCTCTGGTAATTTTGATAAATGTTGAAACTGACTAGTAGAAATGGAGTTAGTGCATCTTTTAGAACGTTATGGAGAAATTGAGCTTCCAAAGAAAACTTTTCTTTAAGGTGTTTTGTTTGATTATTATTTCTTTGACTTGCCAAATTTGGGTTTTGTGTCAGTCATTTTTTTTATCTTTATAGACAATCAGGCCCTTCAATTACCATACATTTCTTTAGATTATAGAGACTCACATGGATTATATTTAGTTTTATAATTCACAAGGATTTGTGAAATGCCCTGTAGCAATTAAAATGATAGTCATTGTGACAATAACACTAAATATGCTGTAAGCTTCCTTTAGAAATTTGTCAGAAAAAAAAAAGTAGTGTGATATTTTTGTATACCCCCAAATTTAACCAAAATGTATTAAGAACAAAGGTATTTTTTAAAGAAATTGAAAATAATATATTTCAATTTTGTTATAAGTGAAGTGGGAGGGACAATAAACTGGCTTCTCACAGGGTCATTCTGTAGTCAGATGCAAAGACTTCCTTCCAAAAAACTCTTTCCACTTACTGTGAGCACTTTTCCCAGCGCTCTGTTGATCAGTGGAGCTTTTGACATTTACATAAAGCAAAAGGCATTTTCATTCTCTTGGAGCCATTCTTTGCAGAAAGAGATGCTCAAGCTAGGGAAAACATTAATTAGAAGCACATCTAACATAAATGGCTTGTCACTGAGTTACAGTACTTAGCAGAACTCACACTGTCCTTCTAAGATAGAAAAATTCATTCAATGCTGGAGTTTCACTGGAGAAGTTAACGCCTCTAAATTTGAGTGATCCATATTATGCATAGCTGTGATGTATTTGCATATTTTAAATACTTCAAAGAATATTTCACCAAATGAATTCCTAATGGGATGTAATTTAATTCACAAGTTGAAAAATGGGATAACAGTTTCAGCCCCCATCACTCTCCCAATGCTTGAAGTATAGCTGCAGAATAAAACACACAGTGCGCATAAAAACAGATATGATAGTAACAAATGTCATGATAATGAGTAGGATACACTGTAGTGTTCTTGCTTTTTTATAACAAATGAACATGAATATCTTCTGTGTTTCTTTAGGGAATATTATTAAATCTTATTGCTACATTGAAAAGAAGCATGGGTAATGCCATTGAACGTGTGTCTAAATGGCTCTAAAATGTTACATTAGTAGAAATGATAGGAAGCAAGGCATGCAAATGAAGATACTGTTTATATTCTCCATATTCTCTAGTTTCACATTAGGAGATTTTGAGATAACTCATTGTCTAAATTATACATCCATGGCGTATTTATTTTCAAAGTAGCCTTTGAGAAGATGGATACTGTGAGGATTTCCTTGTTACCAAAATTTACACAGGATTTGTAAATACCAACAAGTTTCTCTCTCTCTTTCTCTCTTTCTGTCCTCCCTGTTTATTTAACAATGATGAAGTTTAGAGGTAGGAGACATCGAGACTAAATAAAGTTGATACTGCAAGTACCACAATCCATTCATTCTCTTTTTCAATGAGTTTATTCATTGTTATAAGAATATTTTTTCTCATGCATAGGTATACCATAGAATGAAAAATTATTTTTAATTAGAAGAGAGATTAATTTTTAATAACTTATTAACATGTTTAAAGATTCCCCATACTTATAACAAGCTACCTTATTACTTATAATAGAAATATCTATAAAGTGTACCCTAGATTTCATTATGTGACTTCAATTCGTATTATCTGAATAACTGATCAGACTGAAGATGTGAGATAAAGAAAGTTGGTTTTATACCATGAAATATTTAGTCTTATTGCCAAGCTAAGGAACAGGAGAAGTTTTTCATCACCTAAGAAAGACCATAGATCAGACATATCAGGGATATTATCCCATTCCTGCAAGGATGAGTTTTGTTTACAAAGAAACTTAAAAAAAATAAGGTGCGCTTAGACAAGTCTAGCTCGGAGGAAAAAGACCAGGAGTGCAGTGGTCAACCCTCCCTTGTGAAGCCGCTAGTTGCATGGTGGGGAATAGTTGTGGCAGTCAGCTTCCTGAAATAATTACAGACTCAGGCACCCCATGGCAGTTCTACTCTGTGCTGTACATTCCCTGTGATTCTGTGAGAGACTCAATGCTTGTTTGAGCTCTTTAGGTCAGAATTAGAATGAAAATGGTGAATCCAGGCTGCTGGAGCTATGGAACTGTGTCTTGAGAGCTTTCTCCAATTAAAATCATATCGCTGATGTGGGGATTTACTAAAATAACTCTTGACATTATTTAGCGAGACCTTTCAAGAACTAAAACCAAGTTCACAGCTGACTCAAGTATTTTTGGTCAGGGGGCATTGAGTCAATTTCCACCCACAGGAAGACTGCCGTGTCCTACGCCATCCTCACAAGCCTTCCTGTGTCTGGGCCCATCTTTGCAGCTATTATGTCAGGCCATCTTCTTGAGGGTCTTTCTCCGTTTCACTTTCCCTCTCCTTTACCAAACAGGATGTCCTTCTCCAGAAATAGGTCTCACATGACAATATGTCCAAAATATGTAAGATGAAGTCTGACTATTCTTGGCTCTAAGGAGCACTCTGGCCATATTTCTTCCAAGAGAGATCGGTTGGTCCTTTTCGAAGTCCATGATACTTTTAAGATTTTCTCTAGCATGACAATTCAAAGGTTTTAATTCTTCAGTCTTCTTTATTCAATATCCAACTTTCACATGCATATCATGCAATTGAAAATACCATGGCATGGGTCAGGTGTACTTTAGTCCTCAAGGAAACATCCTTGCTTTGGAATACATTAAAGAAATCCTGTCCAGTAGATATACCTAATGTAACTTGTCATTTGATGTCTCCACTGCTGCCTCCATGAGAATTGACTGTGAATCGATGCAACACAAATTCCTTGACAACGTCAACATTTTCTCCATTTATCATGATGGTACCTCTCGGTCTAGTTGTGAGGGCTTTGGTCTACTTTACATTGGGTTGTAAGTCATGCTGAAGACTGCAATCCTTGATCTTCATCAAGCAGAGCTTCATGTCTTCCTCACTTTGAGCAAATAGAGATGTGTCATCTGCATACTGCAGTTGTTAATAAGCCTTCCTCTAGTCCCAATACTCTATACTAGATTCTTTCTCATATAATTCAGCGTATCTGATTATTTTCTCAGCATACACTTTCAATAAGTATGGTGAGAGAACTCAACCCTGAAGAAAACCTTCCTCATTTTATCCCACGTATTATGCCCTAGTTGTTTTTGCACAACTGCCTCTGGATCCATTTACAGAGTCCTCAAGAGCACAATGAGGTATTATAGAATCCCCATTCTTGTTATTCATAGTTTGTTATGATCTACACAGTTGAATGCCTTTGTATTATCAATAAAGAACAAACATCTACAATAGGCAGGTTTATTGTGCCAACCTGGCCAATAGAAACATGTGGGATGAAGAAGGTCACAGTTTGATGGGAGGGGAAAGAGATAGATGACTCGGCAAGGCCCACCCCTTCTCTCTTGCTCTCTTGTGATCAGACCAGGGTGCTGCTGTTTTATTTAATTCTATGGCGCAACTTGTGAGCTACACTGCCTGTGGGACAGCCAACCCATGGCTCATGTTTCTAGAGCTTGAGGTTCCTCCAAGCTGGTGGTGTGTGCATCAATTGAGCTTGAGGCTGGTGGATCCTATCATTTTGCATTGCTTGAGTTCCATATCCTGTCCAGGCTTGCTTCTCTAATCTCCTGAGCTGCTGACTGTTGGTAGCTGCACTGCTATTTGCTGCCTGTGGGCAGATAAGTTTGCTTCCTTGACCTTGGACCCAGCAGCCCTAGTGAGTTGAAGGACTTCCAGTATATTAACTGCTCCATGGAAGTCAGTTGAACTGAATCCTCTGTACTGCTGTGTGGACTAGTTACCTGTCATATTCTTTTTGCTGTTTAAATCTATCTGTCTCTATCTATCTATCTATCTATCATCTATCTATCTATCTATCTATCTATCTATCTATCTATCTATCTATCATCTATAATCATAAGTGCCCTGGGTTTGCTTCTCTAGAGAACCCAACACAAAATCTGTGTGGTATTCTCTGCTTTGAGCCAATATTTATATCACCTCAGTACAGATATCCTTGTTCTATGTTCTCTTCTGAATCTGAACTGTATCTCTGGCAGTTTTATGTCAATGTATTGCTGCAACCTAGTTGTATGAACTTGAGCAAAATTTTATATGCATGTGATGTTCAATGATTGAAGACTTCTGTTAGGTCATCTTTGGAATGGACACAAATTTTAAAAGTTTGAATATTACTTGAAATGTCTGGATCTTCTTGAAAGGAGATAGATATCATTCTATCATAGACAATATTGTACTTCAAGATTTATTTTGAAATGTCCTTTTGACAATGAATGCAATGTCATTCCTCTCGACAATGTAATTCCCAGCATGATAAATCTTATGATTTTCAGATTCAAAATTGGTCATACCAGTTCAGTCTGCCTACTAATGCTTGGGATATCCATCTTTATTGTGTTTTATTTCCTTTTTGGTGACTTCCAATTTTCCTAGGTTCACACTCTCTAAGTTCCAACTGAGGATGATTAGCAGAGTTTTGCAGCTGGTTCTCCTTACCTGAGGCATGCTCCATTCCAGAGGCCTTCATTATTTGATAAGGTTTCCAAGGTAGGAATGAAGGTTTCAAAAGCTACTTCCTATAAAGTGGACAGTTGAGTCCCTTTGTTGTCTGTTGTAGTCTGGAAGGAAGTTCTACTGAAACTTGCTCCCTTTGGTTGACCCTGCTGGCGTTTGAAGCACTAGTAGTTTGCTCCCAGCATCACAGCAACTCAAAGGTACAGCAATACGACAAATTGACAGAAAAACAGTTAATGGAGAGTCCTGGAATCCCTGTAAAACAGGGTAGTATTCCCCAGGAGGTTCTGAGACTGTAACTCTTTGTTAGAGTAGAAAGCTCCACTTTTCTCTCAGGTACTGGTATGTGGTTTTGACTGCTGATCTTCGGCATTGCAACCTAGCATATAACCACTTTTGCAGCAGGACTCGCTTGACAGCCCTCCAATGGTCTAAAAAGGGCTTCTCTGTTACCATAAAGTTTTGATTAACCAGCTCAATAAAATCCAGGATATATATTTTGAGAAATAAACAAATTTAAAAAACTGATTCTTGATTATACTTTATAAAGATGGAGGGCAAGCAGCAGCCTCTGAAAGCAATATATTGGATGAGAAAGAGTTTGCGTTTTGATTAATGAGAAAATCACTTGGGGTACAGTCACAGTATTAGTAGATGTCAAGTAATTAGTCATTATGACCCCTTGTAAGAAAAGGAGCATTGCATTTTCAGGTAAAGAAAAGAAAATCAAAACTTCAAAATGTACTTAATTCTTTATTTTTTTGGGTCAGACTTTCTAAACCTCGAGCTTCTGGATGGAGCCAGTGAACTCCAAACACACTTTCTTTCTCAGACAGCTGAGAGCTCCTCGTTCTACTGCCAGCAGATGTTCTTTGTAACTCTGTCTTTTTACCTTTTGCATTAAAACAGTAAGCAACATTGCCATCAATTTTTTTTAATACACCAACAAGCCATCTGGGATTTCTTTTAAGTATTTCATCATCTTCTATCTCACTATTTGCCACAAAAGAATCCAACAGGGACTAGCAAAACTGAATGTGCTGCCTTAGTTTCTTTTGTTACCATGTTCTTTTTATATCTAGTTTCTTCTGAAAAATAAAGAGCACCAATGAAACATGCCTTTTCTTTGAAATATATTATGTACATATACACATAGACAAGTGAGCTTCAAAAATTCATGAAAATGGAATTGTTTCATGAATATGAAATTATATATATAATATGTTTATTAAATTATTATTGGA
>NW_022111368.1:32591974-32644902 GCF_000313985.2 Echinops telfairi
CACACACACACACACACACACACACACACACACACACACTGGTGCACTGTTGATTTTCCTTTAGCTGATTGATTAGCAACAACAGAAAAGCATAAGTGTTGCCTATGCTTGTCTGGTTCTTCCTTTATTATAAACTATATTTTTTCTGATCAATATTTTATTAACTTAGCAGGTCAAAAAGTCATTTTTATGGATGAGCTGTCATGATTTATGATAGAAAAATTGCCATTATTTTATAGAGCAGCTTATCTTTAGGGACTTTGAAAATTTCTTTATCTGATACATGTACAGTACAATTGCAAACCTTGTACAACCAACAAAAGACTATGGAAAATATATACAAACTTCAGTTAAAATTGCTTCTCATTAAAGAATGCTTTAGAATACATTATAAGTAAATAGAAACACATTGACATAAGGAAAACTGCTTTTTTTGTTAGTAATGGATTTGAACTCGATAATCTCAAATGTTTCAACTTTTTTATTATTGGAGAAGAAATAAAGGCTGGTATCTTAAATGGATTGCTTAGAGTTTGGCAAACTACAGATTAATGGGTAACTAAGACCTACTTTTTGTTGTTTGTTTGTATTAAAAAGACAAGTCTATAGAAACACAAATCTACTGATTTGCAGATTTTTTTTTATAGCTGCCCATGCCATAGAACTGGAGAGTTCAGAAGCTGGGACACAGACCAGATGGCTTAGGAATCTAAAATACTCTTTGTCCATTTCCTGAGGAGTATCTGGGTGGTGCAAGAGGTTATATCACTCAACTACCAACCAAAAGTTTGAGAATTCAAGTTCACCCATAGAAATCAGAAAGAAGTCCTGGTAATGTACTTGAAAACAGTCAGCCATGGAAAACCTTATGGAGCATAATTCCACTCTAACACAAATGCACATGAGTTCGACATGAGTCACAGTTAACTCAATGGTGCCTGGGCACTGGCTATTTATTGAAAAGGTTTGTTGTTCCTTGGTTTTGCTGTCCCATGAAGCTGAAATATTCCTAATTCATTTTAATTTAATTTTAAGGAAGTACTATTTATTAAATGATAAACTAAAATGGTGGTTTTTGTTTGCATTCTTTTGCTCTCTTCTTTCGAAATGACCATTTTGGAATTTTGGAATGAACATGCATATATTGTATTACATTGAATATACTTTCTCAACAGGGCTATAAATAAAATAATTCTATTTCTGTATTCTAATTTTCATAAGCTATTTCTATGAAAAGTTATTTACATTGATTCTTCACTTTTCAGTTTCTTTAGATTCTTTCCCTTAAGGACTTCTTACTTGACCATTTGTTTCCACGTCTGTTTTTCACAGCGCTCTCTGGCCTTGACTTCTGGAGAGGATGTATGCTTGGCCCTCCTCCTTCATCTCTCTCTATGTAATCTGTTGGCTATTTTCAATATATTTTGTTAATGTTTCTTCTTCTATGTACACTGTTAATTTTTGATTACTCTCACACTCTGTTCTTGATCACTTTTCTCAATCTACACTAATTCTTTTATATACATCTTAATTCTAGCTTTAAGTACCTTTTATAAATTGTCAATTAAAAAATATATTTCTAGGTTATTTTAGAACAGCCAAACTTCCTGTTGACATTACCACTTGGGTTTCTGACCAGGGCCAGTAAATACCACTTGCACTTGAGTGGACTCCAGTCACTGGCATCCATATGTGTGTCAGAGTGGATGGAACACTGGCACAGGGCTACATGCATCTGGCTCAATCTTTGAAATGAAGTAGAGAATGTGGTTTAGCCCAAGAAGGATTGCTATCATGCGGAGGTCTGACCATCCTCCAGCTTCCATTATTCTTTATCTCTTCTGACAACATGATAATTCCACAGCACTCTGGTGCTTTGGATGATCTGTCCCAAGGATGACACAGAACTCATAGACAATTCTTAGAATCTTGGGGGAGTTCTGGTGGTACAGTGGTTATGCATTGATTTGCTAATCACAAGAACGGTAGTTTGAAACTACAAACTGCCCTGTGGGAGCTAGATGAGGCTTCCTAAAGAGTTACAGTCTGGAAAAACCACAGTTTCAGTTCTATCTGTCCTATAGGGTTGCTTAGAGTTGGAATCTACTCAGTGGCAATGAGTTTAATAGAAAAATTAAAGAAATTAACAGGGTATCTTAAGTTGGGCTGAGAATGCATAAGTATACGGTCCTCTTGTCCTCAGCAGCATTGCTACTCAGTCAGGATGCAGGCACATCTCATCCTCAGTCTCTCTTTTATCCTCAGCCACTCGGTCACATGGCTCCTTAGACTCTGCCTTTACTCAGTTAAGGGTTCTATAGCTCTTTAGCCCAGAGTGCACCCCGGTCTGCAGTACAGCCTCCAGAAAGAAGGCACTCAATGCAATCACATCTGTGGGCTGGAAAGCCTACCACTCCTCCAGGTGTTGGCACTGCTTTTCTGCTTTGCTGCCTGGTGCCAATGCTGTAGCCTTTGCTAACTCCACTACTTCATGTAGTGGGCTCACATCACTCCATTGTGCCTCTCCTATCTCGATGGTCCTGGTATTCACTGCACTGTTGCTTCTGAAGTAGCTCAATAAATTATACTCAGCCAAATGGCATGAATTATCAAACCAGAGTTTTACAGACCCTATTTGCATGATTCTACCCAATCACTTGGTGGAAGTTATAATCTATGACTAGAAGAGTCATCCTAGTAATTTCACTTCAGTGCAATAGAACTGTGCTCCATAGAGTTTTCGGTGTCTGATTTTCAGAAATGCATTTCCCAGGCTTCTGAAGTGCCTCAGAGAAGCCTTGAAGTTCAAACCTTTTGGTTAGTAGCCAAGCAAAATAACTGTAACTTGTCCAACATCGAACCTCTAACAACACCTCTACTCCATATTGACTGGACAAGTATCCCCCACTTCTCAGTTAATGAAAACTTAACCTTTCTAGTAGTTCAAGTCAAAAACCTTTGAAGTCATCCCTGACCTCTCTTTCTCTATTGCCCTAAATTGAAAAAGTATGTTACTTCCAACTTTATTTGTTATTCATAAATTTTACTCCAAACAGCACTAATACTCTGGTATGAGTCATTATAGTCTCTTTTCTAAAAATTATTATAATGCATAAAAAGTCCTCTGTGATCAGCCACCATTTAAATCTACTATCACTTTTTAACTTTTTTCTATTCTTGTTTTTTTTTTAGTATTAATTGGGAGTTATTTAATCATGTCAAGCAGTATTGTACAATTACTACCACAATCAGTTTCCAAACATTCTTTTCCTTTCCTGACTCTTTAACATCGTCTCCCTTTTAGCTCCCCACCCTGCCCCTGCCCCCTGCAGTCCTTATTGTACTTGTTGTCCCTATGGGTTCATCAATCCTGGGTTTCATAGACCGAAAAACAGAAACATTCATATAAGACATTTCAAGAGGTTGACCCCCCAATTATATGACACCTATGAGATAAACCCTAAGATGATTAAACAAAAATATTGAAAATGTTGAAAACCAGACCAGGTCCAGCGTGCGTCAGAGGATGGGATCAACTGACAAAGTTTTAATTGTTCGAGTCAGGTCTATCCCTTTGATCTTCTATAGTCACATCTCCAATGCACTCTGCTTATAACCACTTTCCTCCTCTCCCTCCATTGTGGAGAGACGGAGCTCACCAAAGGCTTAATTCCTATCTAGATCCCACAGACGTATCTTGGGTTCCCACTGTCATCCATAGCCTTCTGCAAACCAGATTCTCACAATTTATGTTCTGATACTAATCCCTCCTTCAAATTCAGATTATATGATTTATAATCCTTCAGTGGCTGATGATGGTGTGCTTCTTCCATGTGGACTTAGTTGACATCTCACTTAGATGGTTTGTTTTGGAAACAAACCTCTAAGACCCCAGATAGTTTATCTGATAGCCAGACACCATCTAATTTCTTTGCCATATTTTGTTATAACACCCATAACTTCTGTGTTCCCTTCTTGAGGGCGATTATCAAGCAGGGTCTTGATGTAAGAACTAATTGTTCTTAACTTGGAGGTAGGGTTCAATGTGAGGTCAAATCCCATTCCTGGATCTATGGTTTTTGTTTGCTTGCTTTATCTGCCTTTGGCTCCCTTTCAAAACTTCCTTGTTAATTTATGGTAGAGAGTCTTATTGATCATACCCCTGTGACTTAATGATTTTCTGTTAATATTGTCTTTGATTAGCCCCTGGTACTAATTTGTTAAAGTCCTGCTGAGAGAGGGTTATTGGAGCAGTGTAGGAGAACTCCATATCACATTACCTGAATATATTCATATGAACAATATCATTTTGATCCTCTTTCGCATCTCTTTACAACCTTGTTTGCTTTAGAATCTAGTAGTTACGTGAAACATTCTTAGCCTGAGGGCATTTGGTCTTGCCATTCTCTACCTATATCCTCACTACATATTTGGCAACTCCATCAACCCTTTCATGTCTTCCTTTAATGGAAACTTCTCAAAGATTCTCACCTTGTTCATTCAATTCTGCCATCTCCCTCCATTCTGGGAATATAATGTTTTCACCCTGCTGTAACTTTCTTTGATTCATAGTTTAAAAAAATCTTCCATAATTAATTATTTTATTAAGTCTGTCTGTCCCTCCCATAGGAAGGGACAGACAATGAAGGCATATGAAGGCATAAAGACATGAAGGCAAAAGTCTCTGTCTTGTTCTGTGATGCATCTCAAGCTCCTAAAATAATACTTGAAATATCTCTCTCTCTCATACCTGCCCCCTCACCAAAACCCAAACTCATTGCCAAAACTCAATTCTGACTCATGACGACCCTATAGGACAGAGTATAACTGCCGCTATGGGTTTCCAAAACTATAAATCTTTAGGGGTGTAAGGTCTTATCTTTCTGGCCTGGAGTAGCTGGTGATTTCAAATTGCTGAACTTGCCATCTGCAACCCATCACATAGAGTTCACCACCAGGGTTACTTATGTGTGTGTTTTTACATACACCCAATGGACACACTTAGACAAATACAGACGTGTTGCTTCTCACAGCCAACATTTTATAAAACTAAAAGAAAAAAAAATCCCAGGCTTTAACCCCTTTCAAATATGGTACTATAGAGAAGTCGCTTTCTTTCCTACAAAAAGGTATGGTGTATTTTCCAGACAAGGATCCTCTTATTTTGTCCATCAAATCTTGCATTTTAGTAGCTCTTTAACAGTCAGAAATACATTATGGATAAGTTTTGGAAAATAAAGTTCTATATTTAAATTCCTGAAAATGTTACACAGTTTAAATTGAAAAAAAAAATGAAATAAAAACACTGTTAAACTTTCTTGCCAAGGGCAATTGCTGAGTCTAAATTTTTCCCCAGACCTATCAGATGTACTCATTCCAAGAAGCAATGCTCCAATCATAATGGCCACAAAGTCCATTTTAAAAAGTCAGCTGTTGTTTTTTTTTCCTGTTCCCTCTTGAAATGTCAAGTAATGAAAACGGTTTCCTAATCCTTGTCCTAATGAGGAGGAGGCTTAGAAGTATACTGGGAGAAATGCTAGACGCATCATGATTCAAACACATCCCTCGTGGGACAGGTTTAGAATGACAACATCTGTTCCCGTCAAGATTGATAGTGTCAGAAACAGGTCTACTCGGTTCTAAAGCCAGAGAATTGACTCTACAAGAGAGGGTGGGTTCATAGGTAAATAAATAAATAAGTAAATCGGTTCATAGCAGATGAATCTTGGCTGAAAGTAAAGAATAGCAGTATAAGTACCAGTGTGTGAGTGACTATGTACAATCATTAGGCAGTGAGGATCATAACAAAGGATGGATGACACTGTGAAGAATAGAAATTCAGAACACTTAATTGTGCTCAAGATGAACATGCATAAGACCACGAACTGTGTTTCCAATCGTACACGGGGGATACTGCGTGATCTCAGATCAGGAAATGTGTGTGTCATACTCAGGTTATCTCATCAAATTTATTCAATCTGTATGCCGAATAGTTCATTCAAGTAACTGGACTATATAAAGAAAATGCAACTACAAGATTGGAGAACACTCATTAACAACCTGTGGTATGCAGATGGTATCATGTGGCTTTCAGAAAGAGAAGGCTTGACACCTTTTACTGGTGATCAAAGACAGTCTTCAGCTTGAATTCCATCCCAATGTAAAGAAAAAAAATGTTTACAACGGAATAAAAAGCAACATTAAAATAAGTGCATAGAATATTAATGTAACCAAACATTGTGTTTGACTTGGTTCCATGGTCAACACCCATGGAGGCAAGAGTCACGAAATCCAATGACGAACTTCCCTGGGCAGATCTGATGCAAATGATTCATGCTGTCAACTAAGTTGTGCCAGACCCAAGTTCCTTCACCCCACATGCAGGTTTAAGCCAGGCAATCAATAAGAAAGAATTGATGGATTTAATTTACAATGTTGGCAAAAATATTCACTGTACCATGGACTACCAGAAGAACAAGCTGTCTTGGAGAAACATAACCTGAATAATTCTTAGAAGGAAAGGTGGCAAGCTTTTGCTTATTTCCCTTACTTTAGACAGGTTATTAGTTGGGACCATTCTCTGAAGAAGGACAGTGATCTTGGTAAAGAAATAGGTCAACCAAGAGGAGGAAGACTCTCAAAGAGACAGAGTGACATAGGACGCACAGCCTGGGCTCACAGCAGAGCAATCACTGTGAGGCCGGCACAGGCCGGACAGCAATTTGTCGTGCTGTCCTTGGTCACTGGGAGCCAGAACCTACTCCAGAGCTCCTAACAAGATCACCGTTGGTTTAATTCTCTGAATGTTTTAAAACAAACCATCTTTGTTATACTTACCTGTTTGTTTTTTGTCTTTTTAGTTATGGTTTGTCTACTCTTAGTACGCAGCAGCTCACTGACAGTTTCCCTAGTTACAACCCAGACAGTGACTCTTTGGCAAAATGACCTGGCGGGCTTGTGTCAAGATTCCAGCCAAGAACACTCTAAGGAACAGCTCTTCTCTTTGGTAAATGAATGAGCATCTTCCAAGAAAATAAATAGAACCCCCAAAAAAGCTCCTCCTCTTGAGTTTCTAAGCTAATTTTTAAACTTCATATTTCTTCAATATCTTTATTTAAGAATATTGATGAGCTCCCTATTTCATTCATGGTTTTCCAGTTACTTGAAACTGGCTAGATTGCTGCTTAAAACACCAGATAATTCTTCCCCCCTTGTGGTATGAATATTATTAGACAAAAGCTATAGTGATAAGATTATAAAGTTCAATTATCTTGCTTTACTTATTTCCTTTATGATTTTGACATATAAATTATTTTCAATTTTGAAAAAAATTTAGAATTTTAACTTATAGTAAATTATTAATAAACTTAGATATATAAAACTATTGATTAAATAACTCTAGTAACAAAGGATATTATCAGTTCAGACTGTAAAGTGAGGCAAGTACAATATTTCTTGATACATATGTAGAAATCAAACTTACATTTTAAATTCAGTTGAAAACAGTTTGGATCAGAAATGTCTTATGAGTGACAAAGGGAAAATGATTTGCTTATTTGAGTTATGCTTTTTCTTGGGTATACCAGTTGTGTTGAAGTGAAATTGGGTATGGCTTGTTTAGTTATGTATTTGTAACTCCTACCAAATGACCTAGGGGGTCAACGCAAACAGGTTGTGTAAAATATTAGAAAAGAGAAATAATTAGTTTTGCCATTCCACTGAGTTTAGAAGCGAGTCATCTTAGAAGCAAGAAGGGAGGGATCCTGTGATCGTCAAGAAAGGAGAGTCACCACTGAAATGTGGGTGAGATCCCAGTCGGAAGTCTGTGCTGGAGGCAGCGGAGGCACCACAAGCCACAGCACCGAAGTCATCAGACGGAACAGAAGATGTACAGCAAGACCACAAGGCAGAGCAGGAACTCAGCACTGAGACCAGGAAGTAAAGCAACAGCTTCATGGATCACAGAACAAGGTAGGACTTAGCAAGAGCTGAAAAGGCTGAGGACCAGAGTGTCATGTTTGCCATGATGGTGTTGAGAAAAGGTGTTGTGTACAAAATAATGCTATCTTTACTGTGTTGTAACCTGTTAGTTTTCTTAATAAACTCCACAATTGTGAGTATGACCTGTGGGTTCTGTGTGGCCATTGCCACGGATTATTGAACTTGGCAGGGAAAAGAATGCCATGGGAGGCTGCAGTGATTGGTGCCAGGGAGGTAAAGAAGGATGCGGAGTGGAGGCATTTCTGACCTCAGCTTTATAGCACTGCGCCTTGGGCTTGTGTGGAGCTGGATCCTCCTTTCCCTTTGTGTAATCACAGGAGGTCAGCCATGGCCTCCACCCCATGTTCTCATCAGTGCCTGATCATTGTGGAGGTCTAGATAGTCAAAAGAGAAAGTACTTCTTTCCAGAGGAAAAATTAACCTTTCAGTTTTGCAGCAAGGCAAGAATTAAAGCAATCACATGTGCCAGCCTTCAGAACAGTAGTTTCACAAGGGATGCCAAAGAGCGAGACCATTCTTTGATCCTGAATGGCTTAATAATCAGTGAGAATTTCTATTGTTTTCTGTTGAATACTGTTTGCCCATGGTGTTACTTCTAGGGGATCCAGCTTCATGACTGGATTCCAGGACTAATGGAAAGAAGGACACAAACACATCATCATGAGACTTCCAAAGAGCATCTATAGGGCCTTGACAAGTGGAAAATATTGACGCCAGGAATGAGGCTTCAGAAAACCATTTATGCAAAGTGTTGCTTTGATGGAATGGTAGAGGAGAAGTTGATGGCCATTTAGCACTGAATGCTGAGATCACATCAGGTATTGTCAAGCTGGATTACACATTTTGGGGCATAAAATGGATGAATGTTGATCAAATAAAGGGTATTTTCTTGAAATAGTTGAGGTGTTTTCAAAATATGAGCCTGTTCCAAAAAAGCATGTAATGAGATTAAAGTAGGGCACATGTAAACTGAAATTATCAGTCTTCTATCTTGTACCAAAAACTCAGAATGAGTTCATAAGTGACCTGGGAAATCGTGTCAAGGACCAGCTCCTCATGGGCATAACATCTGTGAAGTCATTTGCGGTCATGTTCAATAGCCACATACTGACCAGATGGTAGAAGTGATTGGTTCAAGGTCGGATGAGGAGTCTCAAAGCTGCCACTGAAGAAAGGTTATAAGTTTCTGTTTCAATATTGACCACTTTTTGTGTTGACCTTCCTGAGAGGAAGCTATGAATAGAAATATTAAGGCACAAAAGACACCTGAAGGCAACAGATATTGATCCTCAAGAAGGCGAATCCTTTCACTAAGTCTAAAATTACATATGATAATCTGAATGTCTACCTGTGATGTATCATGGAACTGCAAAGTCTTTTCAGTCTTGCGATGTTATCAGTTGAAAGTGAATTGACAAAATACACTGATTTGAAATTTAGATGAAGTATGTACAAGTTGACAGCTTCACAGCTCAGGAAACTTCTGATTTAGCTGAGATGTTCAGTAAGTGTTGAAATGTTTATGCTTTTGTTATTGTTTATTTACATAATTTCCTATTTGAAATATTCCCAGATATATTTGTTTCCAAATTCTGCATTTTTTGGGGTGTTATTAGTTATGCAAACAAAATTTATCAATTCTATACAGTGTTTCATTGCTATTCATATGGATTTCAGAAGTGGCTAATTTTTCCGAGGTGGTCTGCCTGTTCCTTCTTTCTAGTCTGTCTTAATCTGGAAGCTCCACTAGCATCTACCCATTATGAGTGATCCTGTTGGTATTGCATTGGCAATATTTGCTTCCAAAGACCTTGTTAAAGTATTAAAGAGTAAAGATGTCACTTGGAGGACTAAGATGTGCCTGACCCAAGCCATGAGCTTTTTCATTGTGTCACATCCAAGGGAAAGTTTGAGAATTAATAAGGACAACTAGAGAAGAACTGATGCATTTGAATTCTTATGTTGGTGAAGAATATCGAATATCCCACAGACTGCTAAAAGAACAAACAAATATGTTCTGGACAAACTACCATTGAAATGCATTTTAGACTTGTGAATAACTTAGAATACATCTGTAAGTTGCCTGTCTGTACAACTGTGCAACTGTTTCCTTGATATAAACCTGTTTCTCTCTCATTAGTTACTCTGGTGATGTTGTTAAGAATTGGACCACTAATCACAAGGTCACCAGTTCAAAGCCATGAGCCACTCCATAGGCTATCCACTTCCATAAAGATTTATGACATTTTACATCACCCAATTCCACATCAAAGAAGCACACCAGCCTGTGTGATCCAAACATGGTCATAACACAATCCAAATTATGATGGTGAGACAAGTATCAGCATTTAAATTGTGACCACTCAATTTGTAGAAGACTACAGACTAACGTGGGACCCTCAAAGCCATCTGCAGAGAATCTAGTCCAATGAAGCTGCTGGCCGATCACCTCAGGCAAGAGGCAAGGGACTTGAACAGCATTATTATCAGATAGAGATGATTGCCCACTTGATTATGGTAGGTCAGATTACGGGATAATTTGACTCTTGGTTAATTGACCTCCCTCTTGACCCACACGGAATTTGTCTGGGTTTAAGTATTTCTTGCTTTTTCTATGACAGACATTTCTTGTCTGTCTCTTTAATATTGCTGGGGTCTTTAATTTCTTACTCTTTATTATTATTATTTCTTCTTTCTGTTTCATTTGGTTTCTATGTTATTGTTTCTGTTGGGTTTTCTAGTTAAAGAAGCACAGAAGGGGTGGGTACGTGCAGATAATCACCGATCGGGACTGGGAGTAAGAAGTGTGAGGGGAAATTGGAGCAAACAATGAATTCTGGAGGGAGAATGAAGCACTGGACCTGAGAGGGAGGATGCATATACAATGCTTCTTCGAAAGAGCTAAGGATGAAAATGTAGGATATATGAATTCTATATCAAGAAAATTACTGGGGGAAAAAGAGAAAGAAATCAAAGTTGGCCCATGGTTACCATGGGTGAAGGAGGAAGAGTATTTATTTGCTTAGGAGGTATTGAGTTTATGTTAGTAGTGGTGGGATAATTTAGAAGAGGATAACAATCATGGTCGCACAACATGAAGAGTATAAGCAACAACAATGAATTATACATGTAGATGTTGTTGAATTGGAGAATGTTTTATTCTGCATATTTTTGCCACAGTAAAAAAGTAATTACATTAATAACAATGATGACCGAGAAGAAGAAAATGTTTTAGAATTGATTGTGGTAATAATTGTACAGTTCTTTTGATATGACTGAACTATTGCATTAGATGATATGTGGATGAAGTGCCAATAACACTGTTTAAAGAAAAGATTCACAGTCATGGGAAGTCTAGATAGGGTGCATGTGAATGAGAATAGACAATGGCAGTAGGCTTTTAAAATAATGTAATAATGAAAACTTTTTTTAGAGTGGCATAGTTCAAATAGAAAACTTTTTGTTGCTGAAAAATAAATATTATTAAATGCTAGACAAGTCTAAGCTGAATCAATCCTGATATTATACCCAAGGTATTGTGGACATATTTGATGGGGATACAATTATTTAAACACTACATTCTATGGCTCTATATGCAGTGAATCATGATAATACTTTCATAGGTTTTTATGTTGCTTTTGTTATTTTTTTCCTGAACATTTTTGAGCTACAAGTATGATTTACTAACAATAGCTTATGAGTCATGATTTGAAGAATCAAAACAAAGAGCATCCACTTTTGCTATATTTTTCATGGGTATGACTTGTAAGCTTCCAAGTCAATGATTAATTCTCTGAGTAAAAAAAATAAAAAAACAAAAATTAGATTAGGCTCAACTAGCAATTATTAAAGATTTATATAATTTCCCTCGGAAAGAGGAAGGAAGAAGGAATAGATGTGTAGGTTTGTATTCTACAGAAAACCAAATTGAACATTTGTCATTTGTTCATTTGCAGCAATACTATATGAAGCACAATATTCTGCCTGACACGATTCCTTTAATTTTTACCAAGACAAATGCATTTAACTAAAGAGAACAATCAAATAAGATTATATTTCAAATGTGATGGCATATTCTCATTGTCTATTTTCCACAATTTGTACAACATGTAATGATTTTCTGCTGGCTTAAATATGGCTTCATATTGCAAACTGATTACTGATACAAAATATATGGGGGCTAAAATGGTTTCTAAATGTCCTAAGTTCCTAAATCTTTTAAAGATTTCCTGTTCGCTTGAATTATTTCCATCCTTACAAAGCTTATATAAATGGTGTGGGGCCAGGAGAAGCAAACAATTTTATGTTATTGTTATTGCATTGCAATAGACACTAATTATTGAAAAGGGGGAAAGATGTGAGTTAAATGCAGGTGAAAAACAAATCCTCAGAAAGACTCTCTGAATCATATTGATCACATAATTCAGAATTACATTGAAGATGGACATTAAAAAGCAATCATAACAAAAGAAAATATTCATGAAGCAGTTTAATGTGCTAGATATTCTTTTACATACTTCACACAATCACCACAGTCACTCAGATAAGGACATACTATTATTTCTGTCCGTTTTTAGGGGAGTCACGAGTCACGGAGCCTATGGCAGCCGGAGCAGGGCTTCCATTATGGAAATGGTGGAGCCAGATGATAAATTCTGCCTGTCCACTAAGCGTGTTTGCTTTCTCGAGTGCCTGTGGTTACATTGTCCGGGATTGTCCTCTAATTGACAAAAATACTCTTGCATCTTAACTTGATGTTATGAAATTAAAATTTATAAATCTTAGCCTATAGGAGATAATTCACAATCATTAAATTATTAGGATAATAACTTGAGAGTAATTTTAATAATCTGTCTTCATGTAAGGCTATGAAGCTCAAGCAGGCTTAAATAATATCTCAAATCAGAGCCAGAAAATACACTTCTGGTACTTATATTGCCTATGCAATATGCAGAATTAATTGACCCATGATACCCAGAATTTGGAGCAATATATAAAAAAGCAACTTTGAAATATTGTAGCTATGTTTGAGATTTAGTTTCATACATGAACAGAGGCTCAAAGGAAAGGAAATTACATATTATAACTATAATTTAATACTAAAATTAGATACAAAAATTAAACTCATATCTGTCTAATCCAATCTGGTTCCCGGTGTTGTAAAAGGTGGAGAGACATGGGCATCAGGTCTCTTTAACTTCCCAGGGAACAATCAGCGTCCCCATCAGCATGATCTCGGCCTGCTTTTTATGAGCTGGAGTCAGACATGCCTGGACTCTCAAACTTTCTTTACCAACTCTGACACTAACTCTCTCTCTCGTGGGACTCTCCACTTCTCTTCTGGACGGTCATTCATTGTCATGGCCACACAGAACTCACAAGCAATACTCAGGATGATAAGGTTTTTAGGAAAGTAACGTATTATATTTCAAGATCAAAAAACTGTAGGATAGAGTTCTTCCCTTAGGAAAATCTCTTCTTAGCAGTTAGCATAGGTATACCTCTATCTGCCCTTTGGCTTTTTATTCCATAGCCGCTTGGCTTCTGCTTTGCTGTGACATGTACTGCAAACTGTTTCAGCTCTGTTAGTAAGTGCCCAAAGTCACACGACTGCCAGTAAGTCACCCATTGATCTTGCTCTACTGGTTAGAAAAAAGCATTGCTCCTTCTTGTGCCAATGTCTTGATTTGGTTAGTGTTGTTGCTGCCATTTCTCTGCCACTCTTTCTCACAGTCTCTTGGCAAATCCAGTATCACAGCTGCAATGCTAGGGTTCTCAGCACAGGAATCTTCAGTCCAAAGGATGTGCTCAACTCCTGGCTCCTACTTTTTGGTAGCAGTGTGATTCCCCACTTTCTGCATCTGGCATGGCTCATTTTAAGTCTAGTGGATGGCAAATTTGATTAATACCTATGTTGGAGTCCCATACATTTTATTTGCATGGCCTCACCCAGTGGATCATATACCTTATTTCAATTACTAATGAACATCAAATTATATTTATATAATCCTAACTAGTAATTTTCTAGAAATTGCAAAGACTATCAGTAGATAGAAATGACAAAGGAGAACTTCACACTTGGGTTTTCTTGGCAGGTATCATTTTGGGAGCAGATTACCCGACCTTTCTTCTATGGAAACGCTGCCTGGCATCTGACTCTCAGGCTTCAGGTTTGCACTTGTGCATGCACTATGTCTGTCAGCAAGCTCTCCTCTCCCTGTAATCCCATCAAAGGACTCAGTATCATTGTTGATCCTATTAGGCATGAGAAATGTTGTTAGGCTTTGGCGTTAATTATCACTCTGTAGGATGACAATGATCTTCGATCAAGTATAGTCAAGAGGATGGATACACATATACATACAGCTCCTACATCCTGAACAATCTGTATCCTGAATGAATTATTATAGAAAAATTATTCTTCTGGCAAATACAAGTAGTAAGCCAATTTTCTTATTGTCATCAGGATGTGAATGAAAAAGTTTCTACCCCAATTTTTTTCTTTTTAAATTTTAAGATCACAGTCTGGCCTCAGCAGTTGGGAATTCAATTTTACAATCTCTGCATGGTCCCGGAGAAGAAGAAGGAAATGTTATTCAGGGAGTTGACTTAGAATGTCCCAAGTTGGTAGTAACTCAGAAATGCTGGTTGAAATAAACCAAATACTCCCTTAAGGAACAGCCCCTCAATCAACTATCATAGAAGTTTTCCAAATGAGGTCTCAGAAACATGAGTTCATCATGTAAAGTTAACAATACTGGATCAATAAGCCACAACAGGGAGCATTCTAAAGAATAGTAAGAAGCAGTATTCAAAAACCAACAACACAGAATAATAAAACCAGTAACATACAAAATACAGTATACCATGTTTAAGGTAAAATTAAGTAGGAACACACAAAGTTTTATCAAAGAAGAATGAATGAATAGAAAAAAAAACTTAAACCAAAATAAACATCTGTATAACAACTTGGCTCGTTCAGGATTCTCAGGGGTTTGGGAATTGAGGCCTCATAATGCATTATGATATCACTTAAGATAACACAATCAATTCCATAACGGATCTGCTGTGAAGAGTTCAGAATTAGTTCAATTAGGGTGGTTAGCTTGTAAAACTAGGGTGGAGGGCAACCCTGTAAAGCAAGTCAGAGAGCTGATGCAAATGAAAGGTTTCCTAAGGGGTGTGGCTTACTTCCCTGATAAACAATCACTGAAAAAACGTGCTTATTTTTTGCTGAGTTTGGATCTGACTGCCAGCTCACCAACCTCCAGTCCTTAAGGTTTGAGTCAGTGACTAGCCATTTCACCTACAAACTCCAGGGTTATCTGACTTGTCAAACTGGGATTCATTCATCTCTTCACACTGTGGTGTCTTACAAATCCTGGGTTCATCAGCTCCCAAATTAGAGACATCTGGATCTCTAGCTTAATTTCTGAAATTGGATTAGGCTTACCTGATTTTACAATTGTGTGAGCCAGTTCCTTGGTAGCAATCTCTCTCTTTCTCTCTGTCTCTCTCTCTCTGTCTCTCTGTCTCTCTCTCCCTCTCCTGTTCACCCTCTTTCATCCCTCTCTCCCTCCCTCCTTCTTGCTTTTGCTCTCTCTCTTGATCTTTGCCATTCTCAAAATCCACTGCTGTGATGAGCCACCCTGTATTCCCCAAGTTCCATCTTTGATTTGTATTGCTTTAAACAGATAATTTGCAAAGGATTTGATAAACGTAATGAGTCATTTGATTTCTTGATTGCTGACACCATGAATATTGATTTAAATGCAAATGAAATAACATCATTGACAGCTTGAATATTTGGTCCAGTTATGAATATTTTTTATTTTCTTATGAATTAATTTAAGGGTGTAGTAGAATTTGGATGTAGATGAGATCAGGTAAGAATCTTAGAACGTTAAAAGTAATCAAACAAAAATTCACGGCCATGGAGTTAACTCTAAGTCACAGTCAAAACACATGGGTTTCTGAGACAAACAGATAAGGTATTTATGAGATTTAAACTAAGAAAACCTATAAAGTAAAAATTAACATGGCTCAGTATCTTTATGTCATACAGATAGTATTTATGATCTAGATGTAAAATAAGTTGAAACAAAGAACAGATATAAGGAACATATTAGGAAATTTGAAAATATATGTCCACAGTACTGTTAGAGGAGAAGTTATGTATTGCATTAGTCTTTAAAGGGAAATTCATATTTCAAATTTTGAAAACAAAAATTACATATAAATAAAATATAAAATGTATTAAAATATGACATAATAATGTTCTACATAGATTAAAATTTCTTGTTTGATATTTTTGGTTGGGGGAAACCAAGTGCCACAATTATTTAAACAAGTATATATATATTTTTAAGCGGAGTGCAAGAAATGTAGAAGAAAACAATGAGGTTAGAGGTAGACATTAATGAAATAGAATGCAAAGATAAAATAGACAATAGACAAAGCAGGGAATGACAACAGTCACTGTTTGTAAAGGTTATTACAATGAACACCTCTAGAAGTGAGGATTCTTACCTATGCAGATAGTATTCATCACTTAAAATGAAAAAAACATATGCATAAATTTCAAGATAAAAAACATGGGAAAACTATAGAGAAATCAGAAATGTGAAGTTCAATTGGAAAATATTATGAACTAATTCATGACAATTCATTTGAATGCTTACACAAGACAATTTTATCTAAAAAAATATTACTCTCAATTATGAATAGAAAATTTGGGGGGCGGACAAAAATAGTAGAAGACAAACAAAAAATAACCAAGCCAAATTTAGGGAAAAATATTCTGGGACAGTTTAAGCTATCATATCCTAGTTTAACAATGTGATCATCATTTGAGTGGGGTGGACATGTTTTATTAGGTGTCATTGAACCAGTGCTTACTTTTAGCAACCCTAAACACAACAAAGTCCTGCCCTGTCCTGAGCCATCCTTACAGTAGTTATGGTCAAGGTCATTATTGAAGTCACTGTGCCAATTCACATCATGAGGGCCTTCATCCTTTACATTGACCTTGTATTTTACTACGTGTGTTGTGTTTTTCTTGGAGCAGGTCTCACCCAATAACATGTCCAAAATATGTGAAATGAAATATAGCTCCAAAGGAGCGTTCTGGTTGTACTCCTTCCAAGATATATTTGCTTGTTCTTCTGGCAGCCAGAGTATTTTTAATATTTTTTGTCAACACCACTATTCAATTTAAATCCACCAATTCTTTTCAGTCTGTAATCGTTGTTCAACGTTCACATGCATACGAGGCTCTTGAAAATACCATAGCTAATGATCCAGGCAAACCATAGTTCTCAAAAGAGTACCCTGGTCCTTCAATGCTTTAATGAGTTTTGTCTTGTGTAGTAGATTTGGCTAATGTAATAACGTTTTTGTTTTTTTTTAATTTCTTCACTGTCATTTCCATTAACATTGTCATTGATCCAAGCCAAAGGAAATCCTTGACAACTGTATTATTTTCTTCCTTGCATAATTGAAGATGTTGCTCTCCTTCGCATTGAGCTGTGATGCATTCTGAAGACAGCAGTCCCTGATCCTCATCAGCAAGTTCATCTAGTCTCCCTCGCATTCAGCAAGCAAGGTTGTATCATCTGCACATATTAGGTTGCTATTAAGCCTTAGTCCAATTATGAAGTCATGGTCTTCTTCATATAGAAAACCTCATTCTTCTTGAATTTGCCGTTCCTAGCATCAAAAAGTCAAAACTCAAATTCACTGCCATCTATTCAATGCTGACTCATAGCAAGCTTATAGGAAAGGGTAGAACTGCCCCTGTGAGTTTCTGAGGCTGTAAACCTTTATAGGAGTAGATAGCCCTGTCTCTTTCTTACAGAGCATCTTGTAGTTTTGAACTGCTGACCCTGCAGTTAGCAGTACAACTCACAACCACTACACCACCAGGGACCCTTATTAAACTATATTATTGTCTATTTAAGTGGGTAACACCAGCATATTTTAGGATGTATATAAGTGTTCTATTTCATGTTCTGATGTTCGCAACTCTATTTTAATTTTAAGCTATAGCCCAATATTAAATGGATGTATCAAAGGTTTTATTCCATCCACATCATTATGATTTCCTTTGGGAAGGTAACACTTTTTCAGGCATAATTTTAATGCCTTCCATCCAGTCTTATAAGATTCAACTTCTGTCACTATATCAGACTATGCTCCATTTCTATTCACAGGTTCTCAGTGGATAATCGCTTAGAAGTAGATAAAATAGTCCTTATTAATAGTCGGTTCTAATCTGCAAGCTCTGTTAAAATCTGTTCACCTTAGTTGGTTATGTTGGTATTTGAAATACCAGTAATATAATGCCCAGGCTCAGAGAAATATGCCAGCCACCACAGTATAACAGGCTGAGAGACAAGTGGTGGATTGTATTGACATAGGATAACCAAACTGGTCAAAGATAGAACATTTGACGTTCAGATAAAATAACACATATCATGGGAACTCAATATGCCACAGATGATAATAGAGATCACTTGTGACAAGAAGGGCTATTCACTAAGGATGCTTGTGGGGAAAAGCTATTTCGAAGGAGGGTAGGAAATTCAATATTTGCTTTCTACAAGTGGCAACTAATGGTTTCAGTTTATAATATAAAATAGCTGTGGTTCAAATATGAAAATTTAAATGTTAAAATATCAAAAATTAAATATAGCAGTTGTGATAATTAAGGTTTTGTGAAAACTTGACTGGGCCAGGATTCTCAGTGGTTTGACATTTAAAACCTAATAATCCCAGATGATGAGATTTCCTCAAGGATATAATCTGATTTCTAAATACATAAATGCTGTAGGAAAACTTGCTTGCATCTAGTTTGCCAACATCTGGTTCTTCGGTCCTGAGCCTGAAATCAACTGTCTTGTTTGATAATCTTAGAAGCCATCAGCCCTCTCCAATCTCAGCTGCCAAACTAGGATCAATTTGCCACGGTTGCCTTACGTCTATCTTCAGACCAACTGTTCTTGTTTTCATGAGTCCCTGCAGTGATATGAATCAAAAGAATCCCCTAGCCTCATCTAAAGCACGGACTTGGAACTTGCTCACCTTTACAACAGGGTGAGCCATTTCTATGATATGAACAGCTTCATATATACATATACAGTTTCATTAATTTTGCCAGTCTAAAACAGGAGTGTATTAATATGACCTCTTGGTTGGGACACAGTTTGAAAAAGGCAGGAAGAGGGGGGAGCTGAGATGATATAACTAATGGAAAACAGAGGGAAAACGTTAATAAGATTAATCATATATAAGTTATAAACTTCTCTGATACCAAGACTACCGGTAAAGTGTGAGTGGCGATACTGGGAGGGCGGAGGGAGGGTGGGTTGGAAAGGGGGAACCGATTACAAGGATCTACATATGACCTCCTCCCTGGGAGATGGACAACAGAAAAGTGGGTGAAGGGAGATATCGGACATGGCAAGATATGTCAAAATAATAATTTATAAATTATCAAGGGTTCATGAGGGAGGGGGGAGCAGGGAGGGAGGGGGGAAAATGAGGAGCTGATGCCAGGGGCTTAAGTGGAGAGCAAATGTTTTGAGACTGACGACGGCAATGAATGTATATATGTGCTTTGCACAGTTGATGTATGTATGGATTGTGATAAGAGTTGTATGAGCCCCTAATAAAATGATTAAAAAATGTGAAAATATACATTTTCACCAGAAAACAAAATCTACATAACATATTCCCTACAGCTGATTACTTTCATGAATACAACTACTACAAATCTATAAGAAAATACAATTCAATGGGAGAAAGAGCACAGGATATTAACAGGAACCAAGAACTAATTTTAAAGGTGACTTAATTAAACTTTACTAGTAAACAAGGTGATAAAATAAAAATCATGATAATATACTATTTCCACCTACCGAGTTGGTAATAATTTAGATATCTGATAATGTCAGAAGTTGGGAATAAATGGAGCAATAGGAATGAGTGCACCCCAGTGCAGTTCGAATGACTAAGAACATTTTAAATAACAACTCACAAAATTGTACTACCGTCCAATCAATGCCAACTCACAGTGACCCTATAGGACAGAGTAGAGCTGCCCCCTTGAGTTTCCAAGACTGTAAAAGCTATATGTTTCTGGAAGCCCCCTTCTTTCTCCCCCAGAGCTGCTGTGGTTTCGAGCTGCCATCATGCCATGTGGAACGCAGGCAAATGCAAACCACTGCACCACCAGAGCACCGACCAGGGACGATTAGGCAGTATTTTATTGTTTTTTTAAATAAGATTTTTAGAACAATTCTTGCATAAGGAAACAAAGACAAGGAGAGTTATAACAATATAATTTCTAATAGAACAATCATAAACAAAACACAGTTCCTCTCTATGAATATGAAAATATAAACATTTATTTGATTGAGATTTGCAGTGAAAATGAGTCAACTAGAACTACACATGTTAAAATGCATGAGTGAATGAATCTTACACATATGCTAGCATACCAGTATTGTTATGATGATACATGTATTTTGGTGCCATTTTGTATTATTAAGACTTGACTATCAATATGGCACATGACTTATCAATATATACATAAGAAGAAATATAAACTCGTAGTAAATTTCCAAAAGTCATAATTCTCAGAACACTGTGGTGCAATTATGTTACAAATAATTTATAATAGCTGTTAAGAAATAAGAATGAAAACCAGACCGACAGGACAGAGATTTGTTTGTGTCACATAGTTTGAGAAACAACAGCTTGGGCAGATTATCATGATTAATTGAAAGCTATCAAATCTGGATATTAATCTTGAAAGTATTTGAATATTATTAACCTGAATATAATTTGAAAAATAAGAATAAATAATTGCAGTATTCACTGTCATTGATATCTTTCTCATTAAAATAGAGTACAAAAGGTCAGGTGTATAATTTCTAGGAGACCATGCCATAGCTATTTTATAAATAACATAATTGTTTTATGAATAGCTGAATCATCCTTTCCTTCAAATTATTATTTCCCGTCTCTTAGCTACTGATAGCTTTATCTCCTCCTTTGTGGCCTCTTGGTGCTTTGTCGAATATGTGCTGCATTTGCTGTCATTTCTGCATCATTTCCACCTTCACCTCATCCCACTCCTTTGACATATTTGCATTAAAAATATTGACTTTTCCAGAAGAGAGCTCTTTCAAGAATTTAAGCCAACTTGTATTTAGAATTTATTTTAAACCATGATGCACTTTATCGATGACACTCATAATACCTTGGCATACATTTTTAAAGTAATTTTTTGCTATACATTTCAGAAATCACAGGCACTAATAACTTATTTTTAAATCCATTATTTAGAAGGAAGTATACAGTTATATATTAATTTTCTTGCTGTAAAATCACTGTTGCTGAGTCTAATATAACTTTTATGTATAATATTAGTTCACCAGAAATAGTAGGAATGGAATGCCAAATTAAACCTCACTACAAAGAAGAAATTGGTCTAATACAGGGTGTAATGCATTCCATTGAAGACACAAATTGGTTTAATCAACAATGAACGTAATTTTAAAATAATGAGGGGGCTCTTCAAACATCTTAAGAGATGCAATATTTAAGTCCACTGTCCAACCTTACTGGTTTGGAAGTAAACAAATCAATATTGGGAATACTTGTTGAGGAAATGAGGAGATGGTGTTTATTGACTAGATATCAGAATATATAACATATCTTATTAAATGAAATAATGACAAAATAGTTTTAAAATATTATTATCACTCAGAGATATACAAAAGTGTATGAATCTTCGGGAATTGTTTCAAACTCCTATTAAATTTGTTCTGGTCTCTAAGTCCATCTCCTTATCCTGAAAGTTTATCACCTGATAGACTATAATAAATATCATTTGGGGATTTCTTAGGATCTTTCTCATTGCTGTGATGTTGACGATATTAAAATAAGATTATTTTTATTTGCTTTTTAAGCAATAAGGCATATATATAATTCCTGAAAAACTCAGAAACAATAGAATTACTAATAGGAAATTTCCTTACATCCATTTTTAAAAAAAATCTAAGATATGATGTGTGCAAAATAAAAAAGGCCAAAGTTAGGTAAGTACCATCAATACTGAGCAATTGTATCATCATACTAGTATAATACTGGAAGTTATATACATATTGTAATGAGTAATTATCTTAATATTATATGCTAACATCTGATATCTAAAAGTCATATTCACCTTTAAAAGTAAGGGCAATATCCAAATCTAATATGTGGTGGCTATTAATTTTTATGATCTCAAACTTACTCTTTTCTAAAAGGCTTTCATTGAGAATCTGAAAATGAGCTCTCCCTCCTTTCCTTAACTATTTGGAATTCTCATAGGATTTGCTGATGACAAGAATCAGCTTTCCAGTTATTACCCTTGTTGTTTAAGTAGTAGTGGACATTTTATACCAGCCTGAAACTTTGTTCATCACTGATATTCCAGTTTTTCTGTATCTCCCTGGCTACCAAAATAGCAGCCATACAACAGACAAACTCCCCTATTTGGCTGTGCATCTTTTCAGATGCTAGCAAGAGCCATCTCTTTGAAGCCTAAGCCCCATTTGCATGTTATCCTTCAACCCATCAAGATACTAAACCAATGGCTGGCCACGCGAGACCCTCCTATTGCTGTTAGGTTCCATTATCTCTCTTTCAACTCATAGGAGTCCTATTCCCAACAGAAGGAAACACTGCCAAGACTTACAGCAGCCTCACAAATTTTCAAGTGCTTGAGGCCATTGTTACAGCCAAACCACTTCCTGGAAGTTCCTCCCCGTGTTCACCAGTGGATGTCCCAGATTGAGTTAATCTTGTCTATCGGCCATCTTTCCTCAGGTCCAGGAATTGTCACTGCTTTCAGTACTTGGGAATTCCTAGGGGACTTCAAAATTCTTTTCCTGAACGATCAAGCTTCCAACACCATGATAAAAAGAACTGATGGTACCTGGCTATCAAAAGATATAGCGTCTGGGGACTTAAAAGCTTGAAGGTAAACAAGTGACCATCTAGCCCAGAAGCAACAAAGCCCACATGGAAGAACATATCAGCCTGAGTGATCACGAGGTGTTGAAGGGATCATTGAAGACAAATGGGTGCATAAGCAAATGTGGTGAAGAAAGCTGATGGTGCCCGGCTATCAAAAAGTATAGCGTCTGGGGTCTTAAAGGCTTGAAGGTAAACAAGCGGCCATCAAGCTCAGAAGCAACAAAGCCCACATGGAAGAAGCACACCAGCCTATGCAACCACGAGGTGTCGAAGGGATCAGGTGTAAGGCATCATCAGAACAAAAAATCTTACCATAGTAAATGATGGGGGGAGTGCAGAGTGGAGACCCGAAGCCCATTTGTAGGCCACTGGAGATCCCCTTGCAGAGGGGTCTCGGGGAGGAAATGAGCCAGTCAGGGTGCAATGTAGCAATGATGAAAAATACAACTTTCTTCTAGTTCCTAAATGTTTCCTCCCCGCCCCCACTATCATGATCTGAACTCTACCTTGCAAGTCTGGCTTGACCAGAGGATGTACACTGGTACAGATAGGAACTGGAAATACAGGGAATCCAGGGCAGATGATCCCTTCAGGACCAGTGGTGTGAGTGGCAATACTGGGAGGGTAGAGGGAGAAGGGGGAACTGATTAAAAGGATAAAAATATAACCTCCTCCCTGGGGGATAGACGACAGAAAAGTGGGTGAAGGGAGACATCAGATAGGGCAAGATATGACAAAATAATAATTTATAAACTATCAAGGGCTCATGAGGGAGGGGGCAGCGGGGAGGGAGGGGGAAAATGAGGACCTAATGCCAGGGGCTTAAGTGGAGAGGAAATGTTTTGAGAATGATGAAGGCAATGAATGTACAAATGTGCTTTACACAATTGATATGTGTATGGATTGTGATAAGAGTTGTATGAGCCCCTAATAAAATGATTAAAAAAACAACAACTTTATTTGTAATTTTCATCTGTTTAATCAGATCTGAGGAAAAGGGTTTGAGATAGGGCTCTTTATACATTTATGTCTACTTTGTTAAAATGTGTTTCCAATGATAAAAGAGATGCAGTACTGTAGGGAGAAGTTGAGGGGAGGACGTTGATGGCAATTTCTGTTAGCTCTGAACCAAGGAAACATTTCTTACAAAAAATTTAGTGCAATAAATAGACTGAAGGAAGGATTGACATTAGAAACACTAGCGTCATGGGATGATTCAGGAAATTAAATCCAAATAAAATGCTTCACAATAAAATTTTGTTAATACCCAGTAATGAATTGACTTGATGTTTAGTGAGATGTTTGTTTGTTTGCTTTTAATGAACTTCAACAAAGTAGGCCTAGTAGAACAATTCTTTCTACCACCTGCTTTTGTAAATTAAGTGTTACTGACATGCAATCAAACTCATTCACTTACCATATATACTAATGTATAAGGTGAGCTTTTCAGCACATTTTTAATGCAGTTTTTAAGGCAAAAGTGGGTGCTTCAGCTGATAGTCGGGTTGGCTTATACTCAAGTATAGGTATATGTTGCTAAGACTGCTTTGTACTTTAAAGGCAATGTTGAGTAGCTGCAGTATTATTGTATGGCATGTAAAGCCTATAACATTCAGTGCTTAGCCCTTTACAGAAAGACACAAAAATGTAAAAAAGGTTGAATTTAGGTGCAACACGATGCAATATAATAATAATTGTATTAAAGTTTAATCACAATATCAACGCCAACTATTTTACCATGTTCAAGAATCCACATAAAATAAAAACATATCCTTTTTCCACCTTAGCTTTCATTTATGGTGAGTGGCAGCAGGGTGAACATAAAATGTGGGGGGAGATCCAGGTGGGTGCCTTCTCATGAACAGCTGCTCATATTTAGTAAAGGATCCGGGTAGAGAACGCGATGCAGACCCTCAGGGGGATGGATTCCCTCCGTGTTTCGGACATTGGTCTCGGCCACAGGAACAACTGTGAGGATGCCCGGGGGCCAGGCGGTATTTCATTCTGTTGGTCACCACTTCACTATGGCTCAGAACCGATTTGGTGCCCCCTGGCAACAACAGTGAGGGGCAAATACCACTGAGAGAAGGAAGATACCACTAGAAAAATAAGCCTACCTTCAAAAAAAATGAAAGGAAAAGAAAGAAACATATTCTGGCTTCCCGAGATACCACAGATATGGGACAAATCTCACAGGAAATTGAAGCGTTAAAATGCAAAGTGAATGTAAAATCTTCCCTCTATTTTATCATAAAAGTTTTAAACAACTCACCCTAAGATGCTCGCCAGTAATTTGAGAAAAAACATACAAAGAAAAAAAGGCCAGCTATCCACCTGTAAAAATAGAAATCACCTGTTCACTGGATTTAACAACTGATTTAGAATGGGCAAGAACGGACCTTATCTTTACATTCCATACCAATGACCAAGGCTGCTCAGAAACAAACTTACAATTACAAGATGAAAATGACATGATGTATATAATTAGTGTTGACTACATCGTCAGGATGCTATTGCATATATTAAAACAGAGTAGGAAGCTGGAGAAGATAATATTCTGCAATTGGGAACATTGATTTGGAGAGAAAGGATGTTCTATTTGAAAATGCTGTGGCAACAATAAATAGCAGATTAGACAATAAAGCAAACTCAGGTCTTTATTCAAAGAATTCTTTTATTGTTTAGTTAAAAATGAATCAGAGGACAAAGAGGAAGAATGTGATCAGTTGGATTTCAGTTATTAAATGTTCCTAAAATTCCTAACTTAAATCTTCAAATGCTCATGTGACAATTCAACTGGAATACAACAGCTGTCTCATGCTTAAAGTATTAAAAGGAAGACAAGTATTAGAAACTTTCTTTTCCTGTTCCTCAAACCTTTTCATTCATCATTTTCCCTCACTTGTTCAGGAAAAGTCACTGTTTACTATATTCCCTTCAGCACCATGTCATCCATGATTCCATGTGGTCTATACAGACCTCTAAATCACTACTATTTCTTTCTATCTCTCTTCTCCTCAGCCTCACTGACAAGATCAGCACTAGCTCACACTTGACGTGATTGTTATAAGGAAATATTTTTGTCCATTTCTACCTTCACTCCTTCTCCTTACAGTCTATTCCACACACAACAATCAGTGGGCTTTTTCAAATTTATAACTCATCATGCCAGTTTTCAACCAAAATCTTTAAGTGATTCCTCTTTGAAAGAAAGAAATACAGGAATTTAAAGGCTCTGGTGAAATAGGTTTTAAATTTCATAATACTATCTTATAATTAGATAGAAAAATTAATAATATCTCAAACCCACCAATAACATTGGCAATAAAATTAAATTATAACATATGCCCATAAATATCAAAATCTGAGTAGGTGGGAATTAAAACACAGAGAGTTAAAATACCCTGACAGAACTGACAGGAGGATAAGCCTTACGTACCCAAGAGGACATCAGTGGAATCACTTTGGAAACAGCAGGTTAAACAGGAAGGGTCTGATCTTCTGTAATTCTAGGTATATGTCAAGGTTACTGGTGACAAAGTAAATATTTGTGGAAACAAATGCACTCCCTCATCTTTCTTCTGCTGATTCATTGGTGGTTTCTAATTGCTCATCTATTGGTTAGCAACCCAATTCTTAACTCCTTATTCTAATAGGGTTCTCTTTTAATTGGGTCATAGTTGATTTTTTACAATCTGTACCTTTGGAGGAAGAAAATTGAAAAATACTTATAGAAATAGTGACAAAAATGTATATACTTTATTTCAAAGTATGAATGCTATAGCAAAATATAGTGAAGAAATTAGATAGTGCCTGGTCTATCGGATACAATCATATCTGGGGTCTTATAGGCTTGTTTCCAAACCAGCAGCCATCTAAGCGAGGTGCCGAGTAAGTCCACAAGGAAGAAGCATAACAACAGCAGTGACCAAAGGAGTGTAAGTGAGATCATCTGAAGCCAAAAGGAGGGAACAGTATCACAACCTGAGCTGTGGGATTCCGGTTTGCAGAAGGCTATGGATGACAATTCAAGGCCAAGATACATTTGTGAGATTTCCACAGGAAGTACGCCTCCAGTGATTTCCCTCTATCCCTAAGGGAGGGATGGGAATCATCTGGAAACCCAGCGGATTGCACTGGAGCGATGACTATCGGATGTCAAAATGATAAACCTGACTTGAATGGTTAAAACCTTGTCAGTTGATCCCTCCCTTTGATATACATTGGGCCTCATCTGGTTTTCAATATTTTGGGGGGTTTGTTTGTTTTTAATTAACTCTTCTCATATTGGGGATTATCTGTGCTGTATTTTGTCCTTTGAGGTAGCCCTCTTGAAATTTTGTTATGTGATCTTCTGCTCTTCAGTATATGAAAACCAGGATTGATGAACCTATAGAAACAGCAAGTTGAATACAGGTTCCTGGAGGGGACAGCGGGGGAGGGAGGGAAAGCAGAGCTGATAACAAGGAGTTCAAGAAGGAAGAGGATGTATTGAAACTAATTGCAGTAGCAATTATACAGTACTGCTTGATTTTAATGACCTATGAAATGATAGCATACCTGCTTCCAATAAAATGTTTTTTTAAAAAAATCATTTTTGGTGGGAGCTTGTGGGAGAACACAGCCCCTCACACTATCACGGTTCAGGAAGCACAATTGGGTGGTTAAAATATATATACACATTACAATAAAGTCATAGAGAATAATAGTGACTGGAGAGAGAGTAAAATGAAGGAGTCAGACACATTTCATGGAGCATGATCACATCCTGAATGGCCATGATCTCACCAGCCAACTCCACACACAACTTGGGCCGAGAGGGCAGAAGTCTCTCTATTTCCAGCCTAGACCCATATATACTTAGGGGGTGTGATTATAAGTTACCACACCCTTCACAGGAAGGGGATGTACAACAGGTAATACAATGTAACAGGAAAACAGGAAGGGGATAAGCTAGGGGTGTTCACATAATAGGAAGGGGAGGAACCAGGGGTATACATATGACAAGATGGGAAGACCCTAGACTCAATATGACAGCCTAACCTAGGTCACCCTGGAGTGGGTTTGACCTCCCTGGGCTCCTCTTAAGGGGAACAGTCTACTAAACTTATCAGAAGGGAGTGGGCCCTATTTAGGGTGGGAAAGACTACACTGTCTCCTTTGCCATGTTGCTGGTTGGGCATATATTTGGAGGAGACAATTTAGGAGATTTCCCACAGGGGCTCTTACAAATCTTATAATAATCCATAATTCAATGGTATTAAACACACTTGTTACATATGTTGCCATCAACATTTCCAAAACAATTTCTTCTACTTGAGTCCTTGGTATCAGCTCCTCTTTTTTTCCCTTTCCTACCCCACTCTCATGAAAATTTGATCAATACTATACTATTTTTATTCTTTATTGCCTTACACTGTCCGTTGTCTCCCTTCACCCACTTTTCTGTTATTCATCCCCCTGGGGGTGCTATATATCCAACCTTGCGATGTTTCCCTCTTTCCCCCTCCCCTCCTGCCTGGCCTCACCATCTCCCTACCCTCATGATATTGCTACTCCCACTACTATTCCTGAGGGGTTTATCTATCCTGAATTCCATGTGTCAAAAGCTCTTAATTGTACTAATGTGTGTACTTGGATCTAGCAGGATTTGTAAGGTAGAACTGAGTCATTGCAGTGGGGGTGGGCGTGGGGGGTGGGGGGGGCGAGTTTTCAGGAACTAGAGGAATGATGTGTGTTCCTTTGGTGCTATACTGCACCCTGTTTGAAGCGTCCCTTCTGTGGGGGGGATGTCTAATTGCCTACAGCTGGGCTTTGGGTCTCCACTCCAACACCAGTCCTTCACATCAATATAATTGTTTGGGAGTTTTTTATACTGATACTTGATTCCATCAACACTTCATGACCTTAGACTGGTGTGGACTTTGTTGCTTCCCTTCTAGATGGCCGCTTGTTTAACTTCAAGCCTTTAAAACTTCAGACACTACATCATTTGTTAGCCGGGCACCATCAGCTTTCTTCACCACATTTTCTTATAAACCCATCTTGTCTACAGTGATCATGTGAGGAAGGTCAGTATCAAAGAGTGCCAGGTTATTAGATCAAACTGTTCTTGTGCTAAGGAAGGCCTTGAGTAGAGGCTTAAAGTCCATCTGCTATCTTAATACTTAATGCATGTAAATAATTTACATATAAATATATGTACATCGTCCTCTATCTATTTCATTATAAATTAATACATTTATATATATACCAAAAAATCAAATCAAATTAAAGGAGGATTTGGTGGGGCACGAAGGAAATATGATTGACAGAGGAACATTGTGCTCATTCAGATCTTGTACATGGGTGCAGGTGTCCACCCAGACACGGGTGAGCTGCGCGGTGTAAGATAAGACAAGTTGTGCTTCAGGGTTGTATCCTCTGACCGTACTTGTTCATTCAATCTATGTGCTGAGCAAATCATAAAAGAAGCTGAATTATATGAAGAAGAGTGAGGCATCAGAATTTCAGGAAGGCTTCCTAACAATTTCATTTTTGAATACTTCCAAAATTTCTAGATTCTTACTTTAAAATGTCTATATTCTGACTAGTAATGAATATTTGAAGCTGTTTCCTCTCATTTGAATCATGTACTATCACAATGAAGTATTATGGAATCCCTACTCATCTCAAGGTTATCCACAGTTTATTATGCACAGTCGAACACCTTTGCAGTCCATCAAACACAATAAGCATCTTTCCAGTATTCATTCCCTCCTTTGACCAAAATCCAATTGACATCAGCAACGATATCCCTTGTTCCATTTCCTCTTCTCAATCCAAACTTAACTTCTTGCAGTTCCTTGACAAGGCACTCTTTCAACTGTTGGGTATTCTTAAGAAAACTGTTACTTCTGTGGGATATTAAGGATATCATTCTATAGTTTGAGCCTTCTGTGGGATCACTTTTCTTTAGAAAGACATGGGAAACAAACTCCAATTGCCTCCAAATCTATAACCTGAGGATAGCAGTTATCTGCTTCTTTTCTCGTTAGGGTGTTTCAGCTTCATGTCCATAAATCTACCAGAGATGAGTTAAGGTAAAGTACAGTTTGCTTATGAGGGTTTTCATATCCGAGCCATCTTGTGTGGCTTATGAAGAATGCTGTGGACCTCGAAAGGGCGGACATTTAACAATCATTGTCTATAGCACACGATCAGGATCACCAAAGGCTGGATATAAATTAGGCCAAAAAATCCAATTAGGAACATAGTACCACATGTATTCTCATTTTGGGGGCTTTATATAAGTAATGCAAAGCAAAGAAATATCATATCCTAACTCATGTTCTTTTAATTCTATGGTTATATGAACATATATACTATAGACAATATATTATAAAAATTGCATGATTTCTAATTTAAAATAAACTTTCCAATTCCTCAAAAACCAACTTAGCTAAATGTACATAGTTCTAAACTCTTATTGAAATTGCTATTTAATATTTTTTAAAGACGCTAACATTTACAATCTCTGAACCGCCCCCACCTCAAAAAAAAGATAAACTTCTCAACTAGTTTCCTCATTCTGGAAAAGACCTATGCAAATTTTCTCCAAATTTGTAATTTCTGCTAATATGGTCAACTTCATGATGTAAAAATTATATTTGTGGAAAAACATACACATTGAAATAATATAAAACAAGCATTTTATTAAGTGAAACACTGAAGTAAAGAAATTTCTCAAATTAATGAATATAAATTTTAAATACACATTGTACTTTATTCAACTAGTCTGTGTTTTAATTTTGTTTGTTCTCCTTACGTTTCATTTCAACCATCATGATAATTAGAGTACATAGAAGAATTTACTTGATGATTATTAGATTTGACTGCAAGGCTTCAAGCTACAGGAGAGAGAGTATGGAAAACTTTGAAAGAGCTAACACAGGCAAAGGTCTGATCCTATGTAACACTTTTAGATTAAAATCTAATACATGCTACCAAAAGGAGAATTGTATTTTTGCCCCATCCTATCTTCAGAGTAGTCTTTAGGTGATGCAACTGGTTAAAGCAGTCAACAGCTAATGTAAAGTTTGGTGGCTTGAGTTTACTCACAGATACTTCCAAAGAAAAGACTGATCACCTTATTCTTTAAGCCATTGAAAACCCTAGAAATCACCATTATAAGTTGTTACATAGAGGCTCTCCCCAAACTGGAATTGACTTGAAAGGGTGTGGCCTGATGTGGGTCTGTTTTGGATTCTATGTCCATATGAAAATTTTTGAGAAATTATAGTTATGGAAAATACAGAAGCATTCATGTAATCATTAAAGAAAACAAAGAAGACTCAAAATACATTTGCACAAAACATCAGGACAATAGGAAAACATCGAAAATTTATACCAACATTATAATTAAAATGAAATGTTAAATGCATTAAGGAATTAAGGCAACATTAGTGAACTGGACGATGAATGTGAAAAACAATTACAGTGTGGTGTAGGACCTTGAGATAAGATATATGAAAGACAAAAAGGAAATAATTACAGTTCCAGGGAGGGATTAAAAAAAAAAAGAAGAAGAAGAAGAAAATTAGAAACACAGGAGTGATAAATGCGAAGTGGTTTGGCTTTAACTTTTAACAATGGATTAAAGACACAAATCCCTATATAGAGACATTTATAGAAACCTCCAGCAAGATAAACATGTGAATTCTAATCACATTTGATTGAAGATCTATCTAGAATATCAAACTGAGCAAAACTGTTTAGTGGGAAACAACTAAGGACATTCAAAGAAAGATACCTGGACAGGGCTGACCCCGTAAAAGCAGGGAGGAAACAGTGGGCACTAATCAGAGCTTGGTAAACTGTAGGTATAGTGTTGGACGACTGAAGGAGGATGTGAAATTTTGGCAACAGTAAAATGTCCAGAGCGCGCCATGAACATAAACCAATTCAAAATCCCACGGGAAATGAACGAGAGGTGTTTCTGGCGGCGCGTGCCTGTGTCCCACAGTGCCACTTCATTCACCTTCCGTTCGGAACACAGAACACGTGCTCACAGCCAAACAAATCACCAAAGTTAAGTGATGTGCTTTGCCATACTATCGGCATCATTAATCTCATTAAATGTCATGTGTGACTTGTATGTTTATTTTATACACCTTTATACCCCAGGTCGCATAGAAATTTCTCAGGTAAAAAGGGATTGTTAGCAGGAAGAAAACTGTAAGAAGCTCGGAATGTCCTGCAGGGTGAAGCCCAAACACCTACTTTGTGTATTAAGAGACCTTGACATGCCACCTCCTCTCTTGCCTTGAATCTGGCACTCCACGCGCACTAGAGTCTAACTCAGGTGACAATGTGATTGCCAGCACATGTGTGTGCAAAACAAAGGCTGTAATGAATTCTCGCAAGGCCACACACGCAAGCGCTCCCAGAAACACCTTTGATTCATTCACATGTAGGGTTTTGAATTAATTTTTGGTCGTTGGATGCTCAGAAACTTTTACTGTTGCCAAATCTTCATCAACCATATATATAGTTAGGCGATCCCATTTGGGGTCAGGACATAGAATTTAGGAAGCTCAGTTAAAACCAAGCTAAATTATTATTTTGAGCAATAAAATAGTCAAAGTATAATAGCTTCTTCAGACAAATAAAATATCAAAATTTGTTAACAGAATCTTGCTGACTGACCTTCTGTAAAATATTATTCAGGGAAAAGAAAACAATCAATTAGTAGGGATTGTCAAACGATAAATAAAATGGAGCAAATGAAAATAGATTTTTTCATATTATGACATTTCAAATATGCATGTACTTTGAGGCAGAAATCCACTGTTTACTACATTTGTCCCAGTAGTTATTTGAATATGTTCAAATGATTGCTATAAGGATATATTTAAAGTTAATCTACAATATGTTACATTTAGAAATATTGTGGATAATAGAATGTAGATCTTTGAAAAATACCATACACAATGGAAGGCTATTATTAAAGAGCACTAGTAGCTTAGCTGTTAACTGCAAGGTCAGTGATTCAAATGCAGAAACTGCTCTTTAGGAGAAAGATGAGGCTGTCTGCTCCCCTAGATCTCTCAGTAGCATTTTGGAGGGTCCTAGTGGGTTTAGTTTTGGGGTTTTTTTGCACTCAGAGAAACAGATGATCCCACACTCATGCTAGCATTCTATTCTGTTGACTTTGTCAGAAGCTGGTTCTGATGTAAGTAAAGTTGCTTTATTTATTTAAGAAAAAACTGTTATTAATCTCTTTTATTGTCAGTATTGTCAGTATCATTGTATATAAACCCAAGCTTTATTTTTCTTTGAGAATTATAAAATCAGCAAATTATGTGCTGCAACACTGTATGCAGTTTTGTAAATTGTACTAAAAATCCCACAAACCAAAAAAAACCACCATATAAAATAATAATAGTTGTAAGTACAGTTGAACGTGCCATAAGTCAGGATACCTATAGTACAATAGCTTTGGGGGATGTAGCGGTTACTCACTTGGGTGCTAATCACAAGATAAGCAGTTCAATGTCACCCATGCTCCACAAGAGAAAGATGACCAGCTTTACTCCTTTAGAGTTGTAGTCTCAGAAACTAACTGAGGCTATTCTACCCTATCTAACGTACATTAATATTTTCAAAGACAGTCCACACTATTACATACAGTTTGAATGCAGTTTTGTTGAATTATCAATGGATATATCTCTGGGGCAATATAATTGTGGGTGCTCTTTTAAAATGCAACTAATTGTGTTGTACTGTAGGTACTATTTTAAAATCGGCCTGCCAGTTCATTAATGCTGTCCTAAGTTCTTTAAAATATTCACTTATTATTTGATTGATGTTACAATAGTTTACATTCCTAAAATTTTTTTTTCACATGATCTTTGCCTTCTATGAAATGACATGTTTTGAATCATTGCATTGGGTATATCTGCTGCACACGACCTCTTTTAAGTGCTTAAGAGCAAGGAAGTTACTTTGAGAATTAAAGTATACCTGATCCAAGTCATGGTATTTTAAATTGTCTGATATGTGTATTAAAATTGGACATTTAATAAGGAATATTGAAGAAGAAGCTAGGCATTTGAATTATGGTGCTGACAAGGAATATTGAAAATGCTATGGATTTCCCAAAGGCCCAATCTGTCTTGGAAGAAGTACAGTCAGAATGCTCGTTAGACGAAGGATGGCAAGACTTCATCTCACATATTTTGGACACGCTGTCAGGAGAGACCAGTCCCTGGAGAAGGCCATCGTGTTCGGTAAAGTTCCGGGGCAGTGAGAAAGAGGAAGGCCCTCAGCACGACAGACTGACACAGTGTCTGCAACCACGGGCTGAGATGTGAGGACCTGAGGGTGGCTCAGACCTGGCCGAGCTTCATTCTGTTCTGCCGAACCGACTCAATAGCACTTAGCAAAAAGACAATAGCAGGTTTGGGATCTTATTTCATGTCTCCAATTTTTATATTCATGCGTGTTTTTGTGTGTGGAGCTCTTGGTGATATTTAAAAAAAATTTTGACATCATATTTTTGACTTTGTACTCAGGAAAAAAATATTATTGAAATTCAATGCAAACTTTAGGTGTATATTTGGCGTCTGTTTTTGAAAGTTTGAAGAAATAGAATTGACTATGTAAAGGCATGAAATAGCTGCTCTGATGAGCTCAGCCATAAAGGGAAGCTTTGAAAGACATTGTTCCTCTACATTGAACCACTAGTTCCACTGTCATATGTTCAATAGAATATATGTGTCAGGCAGGAGGGGAGGGAAGAGAGAATGTGAAATGTATGTACCTTGGGGAATCCAAGGCTGTTTCTAAGTCAACGAGGTACATTCTAACTATTTTCAAGATGTGATCATGTATCCAGAGGCCTGCAATGCAATTGGATGAGAGCTGATTTTCACTAAGTGCTTTCTTTATTGATTACCACTGTTTATTTCTGTTTGTTGGTTTTTCCTTTGGAAATACCTCTTAGGTGGTGATTTATTTTTTTGGAATGGGGAAGATTGGAAATAAACTCTCAGTTTTTCCTGAGACTACAAGTGGACTATAAAGTAACAAATATAGATTGTATTTTATTACCATATTTATTTTAAATTACTCTACGAATTCATGCAACTCTAGTCAAGAACACCAGACTAAAAAGTTATTCTCAAAGTTAGAAGCATATTTGCCCTTTTATATCTTTTTGCAATCAGTAAATTTGTTGTAGGCTTTCAATATTAATGAAAACATTTTATTACCTTTTAATCACAGTGATTAAACATCGCTGATGAAGGGCTTTGAGTAAATATAAATTTATACAGAACGGTGGTGTAGCTAACACAATCCATTGCAAACCAATGCAGTTGATTCTGACTCATGGAACCTGTCAGACAGAGTCGAACTGCTGCCACGGATTTCCGTGTCCATGACTCTGTGGGAGCGGAAAGTCTCACTTTTCTCCTGGGAAGCCCGTGTGCTTTCAAACTTCAACTTTCCAGTTGCAGCCCAGCATGCAACCACCACACCACAAGCTTTTATTTATTTATTTTTTCTGTGAAAATGTTCTCTAAATATAGAGGGAGGGGGCTATGGATTTGAGAATTCAGATTAATAATCTTACTGCAATGTAAGGAAAGAAGAAAAAAGAAAGGATGCAAAATAACTTCTAAATATAATAGAGCATTATTCAGCATTGATATGATTTATTACTCACATTAAAAAATAGAGTTTGATCAAATAAAGCACATATAAAATTTTTAAAAAGCTAATGTGACATAGTCAATCCATAACATTGAATCTTCTCTCCAATATCCCTAAAAGAAGAATCATAGGAATCAACTCCTATTTAACATTAAAGCACTTCACGTAGAGAAATGTCAAAGGAAACAAACATTGTAAGATTTAGGGAAGGCATTATTATTTGATGTACATAATTATTGTAGTTGAGGGAGGGCTGTCCATGAAAGGTTGAGATTTATATTTAGCCAAATGATATGTTAAATTGAATATTATTATGTTCTCAATTCTGAACAAAAGGGAAACAGTTAACTCTGCTTCATTTTTAAACTACATGCAGTACAGCATAACCCTTTCATGACCAGACTCTTAATGGCTGTACATTTTTTATAGATAAAATGCTTTTTCATTAAGGAAATATATGATGAATCAAAAGGAAACCTGGCAGACAGTGGGTTATACACTGATGAGTAGATCAAATGCACACAGTCTTCTGGGGCAGAAAGAGGAGAACTGGAAACCCAAATAGGGCAGTTATGCCCTGTCTTCTAGGGCTGTATGAGTCCGAATTCATGAGATAACAATGGATTAATGCTGGACCTTTGAGTACTTCCCTCTGGATTCTAGGTGATAAGATTGATGGGACACATGTATCCCTCTGTATTCCTGGACCTTAAGTGTTTGGATTGGTGGGATTCATATGTCCTGTTGGTCTACAAACTATATTTACCTGTGTGTTCCACATGTATACTCCTACAGCATAGACCAGGATGTATCATGTCACACAATATCCCGAGACAAAAGTAATTTTCAGCACATATTCTTTTCCTCTATTTCAAACAGTGATATAGGTTCCTCCTGATGGCTGTACATACCCTTAGTAGGAAAGCTGATGCCAAAAAAAAAAAAAAAATCCCAGATGAGGAAAATATTGATGGGTACCATATGTGCTACACATCATCAAAGAGATGACAAACACAACTGTAGTAAGAGCATTAGCAGGATTGCAAGAGTTAAAAGCTCAGTCTTCTGAAACAAGATTTAATAGTTCACTTTTTCATATAGTTAAACCTTTTTATTCCTTAATGCTTATCAAAATATAGGTTTCTTCTATGTTCTTTTATATATGTAAATGATGATACCCGGTGGCATTGTAGTTAAGAGTGCTAGGTGGCTAACCAAAAGGCCAGAAATTTCACCTTTGGGAGAAATGAAGTAGCGGTCATCTTCCTTTAAGATTCCCACCACCATTGAGTCAGTTCCAAGACTTCTGAAATCTTACTGGAGCAGAAAGCCTCATCTTTCTCCAATTGAGCAGGTAGTGAGGTTAACCAACCACTACCTATTTAACAGAGCTACTATAAGGTTACAATTTCAGGAACCCTGTCTTAAAATTTTACTTTGTCCTATTGGCTTGTTACAAGTCAAAATTGTGTAGAAAATAAATATCCAAAGAACTGATGTATTGAAAAGCAATACATGTTTCATATATTTCTCATAAAATTACTATGTTCTGACTATAAAAAAAAATTGCCTTTGAGTGTTACAACTTTATCAAGGCATATGTTACAAACTTTCTCATACGGAGCCCTGTGATTACACATTGGGCTACTAAACCAAGGTGTAAGTTGGCAGCCATTCTGCTGGAGAACAGTTTTCCACCCCAATAAGAATTAGTCTTGAAAAGCCATTGGGGCAGTTAAATTCTATCCTGTCCTATATGGTTGCTATGGCTAAGAATGAAATCCATGGTGGAGAGTGAGAGAGAAACAAAGAGAGAGGCAGAGAGAGATCATTTTGAGAGCTGTGTATACTTCAATGATGTTACGGAAATTTGCCAAATTGTGCAACCATCAATATAAAACACAACACACTTTTCATCACTCCAAGAAGACCCTTATAAACCTTTATACGACTATTCAAATACATAGAGACACATGCATGCACACTGGCACTTACACACGTCAATCATCCCAATCACATTCAGTCTGTATAGGTTTATTATATGTTGATATATCCTACCGGTGGAATTAATAATATATGTTATTTCAAGCCTGGCTTTTAGCAAATAAAATAATGTTAAGTGTTTCACCCAGGTATGCATAATTCATTTCTTTTCATTGCTGAACAGGCATATGTTGCATGGATAGACTATATTTTAAATATCCAATCACCGGTGATATGTAATCTGAGGTTGTTATTGTGGCCTTTAAGAATAATGCTGATATAAACACGAGTATGGCTCTTTTTGTGTGGACATGTGTTTTCAAATATCTATACAATCTTAAGGAGTCAAAAGCTAAAAACTTGGAAATGTACAATTACAGAATAAATCAGTAAAAGCCAACAAAGAAACAACATGTGCTTTTTATTTTAAGACTTGGGATACTTCTCAAACCATATCTCATATGTTTTAGTAATATATGCATCTATTTCCTTCGTGAGCATTTAGGAAGTCCATCTTAGCATGTAGATAACACTCAAACAGTCAATGTCAATGTTCCCAAAAGGACATTTCTTCCTCCTTTCCTAACCCATGCGTTCCATGTGGCAAGGGCAAGTATGTGTGGGATCAATTTCTCTCACTGTCAGCAAAGAAAATAAATAAATCACAGTAAGAACCAAATTATTGATGCAAATTGGTACAAAAAAGAAAATAAGCTTACTAATTAAAAACAAAACAAGAAACCAAAATAAAACAACTTGAAGTCATCTGGGATGTGCAAACACATCTCAAACGATATGTACAAAAATACATATGCAAACACATTTATTATTAAACTGGTTTTTTTTGTCATGGTTTTTGGTTATCGTTTCTGTTGCTATTGTTTGTTTTGTCTCGTTATTTTTATAAAAAGATTTATGGAGCCCAGCACTGTTCTATGCTCTGGGTTGTTGGTTCATTATTTATTTACATTGCCATAATATTGTCTAAATGATGAAAGTCCATTAGCTTATGTACTGGCACAGAGTGAGTAAGGAACCTGCTGCTACTGGAGACAGCCGCAGTTTGAACCTGTCAGCCGCTCTGCAGGGGGTGTGACAGTCTGGTTTCATGAAGATTCTTGCCTTGGACACCCTGCTTATAGGTCGACTCTTTCCTACACGGCTGCAATAAGCCCGAATTGGCTTGAAGACAATGGATGCAGTTGTGATTATTATACAAATGTTTGAGGAGAAATAATTCCAGAGATAGAGAAGCTGGTTTTTGACTGCAAAACCAGAACAAATGTATTGTGCACATAAAATAGCTTACTGTCAACATCTGATGTTTATAATGCAAGTAATTATCTCTTGCCCTAGTTCAATGAATTTAGAAACTCATATCATAACAAAAAGTACATTTGTTGTCTTCAGGAAATCACCTTCCTCCTCACACTGACGTCTTTGTTTCTGGGACTTCAGAACTTTGTCACATTCAGTCAATACAGAGAAGCTCACCGTAAGAGTTAGTGCCAATTCATGCTACCTTGTTTGAGCTAGGAAGAGAGCACAAGACTTAATATTCTTAAATATTAACTGATCATTTTACTTCCAAGCATAGATCATAAGCTTGGTTTAGATACATACTTAGAGTGCTAACATTCCTTTGATATTAGGGAAATGAAGAAAAAAAGAAAAGTGTAACCTCAAATTTGAATGAGCAAGTGCTTTCTGCATGAAGCAACATCTGAGAACTAAGAAGTCACTTTATTTTTGTAATTTTCTGCTGTGGTTTAAGATTTGGCAGAGACACATAGTTTCTTCTAATCACATTTTCCCACAATTAATGATCAAAATATCTCAGCAATGCAACAAGCATTCAACATTTCTGAGCCTTTATCTAGTACACAATGTTATTTCTCAAGCTATTCCTTTATTGGGGGGAAAAATACAATGGTGTTTTCTGGTTAAATTGAATCAGTCAAGGTAAATGTTTATCCCTGAAAGCAATTAATTTGTTACAGGGAAGGTGAACATGGTAAGACCTAGTGGCTATGAGCATGCAATGTGAAGTCACACCATTATTAATTTATTAATTATGTGAGTGACACGGAAAAGTTACTCATATTTTTAGACTTTGGTTTTCTCATCTCTCAAACAGTGATAGTAGTGGCATATCGATCCTTTAAAGATCAAATGAGAAGTGTCTATAAGGTTAGAGGATTTATACTTGTTACTCAATAATCAGGATATTGATATCTTGACTTGATAAAGGGAGCTATTAATCATTATTTTGGAATGACACACATTAACCAAGATATCCATTTTAATCTGGGTATATGTTTATTTTATGCAAATCCCACTAGCACAGTGCTGGGTGACTATTAAGTGTTGAAATAAGACAAGATAAAAGATAAGTGGCATTTATAGTTTTATTCATTTAACTGTCTGTTAAGGATAATATCCCATTTTTAAATATTGTGAGAAACTAATTATTTCAATAAGATTTATACATTTGTCAGTTGAAGAAAACTTTTCTATTAACACTTTTTATTTACCAATGATAAACTCAACTGATCCAGTTGAATGTGCAATGAATGATCTCTTTAATTTGTAAGCGGTTCAATTAACATCAAGTTCCTACTTTATCTCCACTCTCATTCCCCATTTTTCAACATCTTCTTCTATCTACTTCCTTCTTCATCCTGTCTATTTCTTATATCTTTGTCAGCCACTGCTTTTGACACAGGTTAACTTAGTTACTTCTTCATGATATAAGATACACTGAAGAAAAAAAATTACATTAACTTGTTATTTCTATTGGGTGCTTTTGATTCAGTTCTAATTGCTTGTGACTTAATGCCTGGCAGAATAAAACCCTGTGCAGACCTACATAAGCCTCAATCACTGTTATGCCTGAGCCCATTTTACAGTCTCTGTGTCGATCCATCTCGTGGAGGAGCTTCCTCTTTTTCACTGACCTTTTCCTTTAGTAAACACGATATGCTTCTCCATGGACTGGTCCGTTTTGATAAAATATACAAAGTATATGAAAGGACGTCTTGGTATACTAATATTTAAGGAGCATTCTAGAAATATTGTTCGAAGACAGAATTTTGTTCATTTGGCTGTCCATAGTCTACATTCAATAATCTTTACCAACAATAGAATTCAAAGATATCACTTCTTCTTCAAGTTTTCTTATTCAATGCCCAGCTTTTGCATGCATCTGGGGTCCTTGATAAACATTGCATGCTCAGCTACATCTTAGCCCTCAATGGACAGTTTTACTCTGTAGCACTTTAGAAAGAGATCTTTGCAACAGATACAATAGTCATTTTATTTTTATAGCGGCGCTTCTATAGGAGTTTACTGTGTATCCAACTAAACTGAACTCCTTGATAATGTCAATATTTTCTCGTTATCTTGCTTATCCATATTGGTCCAATTGTGGTGATTTTTGACATTTTTTATGTTGATGCCTAATCTCTATGGAAGGTTATAGTCTTTGGTGTAGACCAGTAAGTACTTTGTGCCCTCTTCAGTTTCAGTAACCAAGGTTGCGTCATTTTCACATGGCAGCTTATTAATGAGTATTCCTCCCACCATGATGTTGTGTTAAGCATCTCAGATTATTTGCTCAGCATTCTCAGAATGAATGAGATATACTACAATTAAATTCAGTTCAATATTTGAATAGAACTTCCAAAGATATATTTACTTTTAAGAACAAAGTTACAATATATGTAATAATCAAAGAGTGAGAGTTTTCCCACAATGTTAGCTCAGGATATAAAGGGAATATTAAATTGGGTCACTTTAGAGGATTCAGAAATTTGTGATACATAAGGCTTTCAAATACTTCATCAATTTTCTAGGTCAGTAAAGCAATTTTATGCTTCTGTTACTTCATTTTCAAAATATGATGCAAGCATCTCTCTTTCATAAATTTAGTTTTTATACTCAACTCCACTGAAAAATTACTTGACGATGCCCAAGATACATATGTGTGTATATTCATATACATATGCATATATATACATACACACATTTAAATAAAAGACCATCTTTATCTAGATAGTAAATAAAGAATGTCTATACTTTCAAAGAATACCTGTGGCATATTTGAAATATCTGATACAGCCAGACACTGCATTCACTTAAGTGATGCATGGTATTTATCTATCTTTTTATATCAACACTTCTTGTTCCGTGGCAATTTGCAAACATATAATTTAGTTTGGTTTCCTAAAAGCAATCTACAACTCACTAGTACAGAACTCGTGTTCAGAATTATTTTAAAGCAAATATTTTAAAAAGAAACACTGAAGATGTAAGACTATGTTTGTGAGTTGGGTGTATTTGTGCCCAAGCCCCACAGCACGTGTCGAGTAATACTTCGTGGAAGATAATAACCCACACCATGAGAGGGTATTTCTAGAGTCAAACATGCATGTTTGAGGGAAAGGGAAAGAAAACAAAACAAAAACAAACCAGGAATCCCCCATTTCATATAATGGTTGTATTACCTTAAATGCTGTTTTAGATGAGAGCATATAGTTGAATTTTTCAGACTGAACCCTATCTAATAATTGATTACCAGCTCATTTTCTCAATACAAATGATGTAAATGTGAAATATACTTAGTTGGGAACAAATCACAGTAAGTTAGCCCTTCTCAGAGAGCTGCTAAATGGTGCTGCACATCCTCACGTTAACTTAACGGTCTTAAAGTGTGAAGAGAAGATATATTTATTTTGTGCTTCACATTAACACACACACAAAACACACATATGACTTTAAAAGCAGGATGTCTACTTTGGGAAACTGCAGAGTTTGAATTGACATGGTAGAGAGGACAGATTTAAAAGTAAAGATTATTTTTATGCTTAGAAATAGGAAAAATTCTAAATAATGAGAAAACAAGAGGATAGAAGATTCTGATATAAAGAAATTTCTATAGAAAAAAGAATTGTTATTAGACAACCAGGATAAATGGGTGCCTACACTGAATCCAAATTTATTTGGAAGCTGATGATGGTCTAGTTTCTATGGGTAGAAGACATTAGGGAACAATGTTTCTATCACTAAGCAGAATGTTATTAAAATACTATTTTATCTTTGGAGAAGTTGAGGAGATGCATTGATCTAGACAACTTTTTACTAAGTTCACATTGAAATTTAGGATTATTAGTTGTAGAATTTATCATAGACCTGATAAAACTTACATTATAAGCTAATAAAGAAATCTGAGGAATGTTATATAATTTTACTAAAATACTAATTATTCACAGTAGTTATTTAATCTTATATTCTTTCAACAGCCAAAGGAGGCGTCCTTGTGGTATAATGGATACACTTTGGACTTCTAAACTTAATGTCTGCAGTTTGCTCCTGTAGAGTTACAGCCATGGGAAAACACCAGGGCAATTCTAGCCTCCTACAGGAGCGCGATGCGTTGGAATTGATTCATAGGTAGTGAGAAACAGTCTAAGTAGCCAATATTCAACCAGCTATGTTTAACCGCAGCTTGGAGTGGTCAATGAGGACGGTTGGAATTTGTTACAGCTCTCTGTGTATACACTTCCACATGTTACTGTGGATGATGTGTTAGGCCGGTTGACTAGAGAAACAGATCGTGACACTCAGATATGCATATGAAAGAACTTTATGTCAAGAAGTAATCATATCTCAAGAAAACATCCCAGCCCAGGTCGACTCAAGTCCTTAAGTCTGATACTAGCCTTTTAGTCCCTGTTCAGACTCATGTGGTCACATGCTGAGATGCAGAAAGCAGCAATATTGCTGGCTAAATATTCAAATTCTTGTGGATCCAATATCAGTGAAAACATTACAGGGCTCTGGCAGCTGTCAGAGTAAGCAAGAAAGAATGTCAAGACAGAGAGAGAGAGAGAGAGAGAGAGAGAGAGAGACCAGCTCCCAGAGAGTCATATGAGGGGGTACCCTCCAAAAACCAGAATTTTTTTCAAAGCTGTATATTTAATTTTTTTTTCTCTAAATAACCTTATCACCTTAACAGTGCTCTCTCTTACACTTAATACATTTGTCAAACCTATGATTCCATACTTGGAAACATTTTTCAAACTCATCTGTTTGGATGGCTGACAGCTCCTCTCTCATTTTTTTGACATCTCTTTTACTTTGTCAAATTGCTGTCCTTTTATGTCCCCCTTCCTTCACAGAAACAAAAAGAAGTTCCCCAGAGAGAGGTCAGGTGAGTCAGGTGCAAGGAGCAATAGAGGCATGCTGTATTTCCCCCAAAACGTGCATTGAGGTGCTTTTTTGTGGTGGCAAAACCTTTCTGTCACAGACTGTTTCTGTCACAGACCTTTCTGTCACACACTGTTACACAATCTTTTCAGAACCACTAACTAGAGAACTTGATTAACAATATGTCCTGGTAGAACAAACTACAAATATATTACCTTCCTCACATTAAATAAACAAATGAACATCATTTGGGGGAGGGGTGTTACCCACTCGTATATCTTGGTCACAACTCCAAGGTAAGTCATCAGGCTTCTACTTGATTTACAGGGTAAACTCCACCTATATATTCTTACAGGTGCCATGCTGGTACCAAAAAATGTAATTAGCAAAGACGCGGAGTACTGATTTGTGGATTACAAATGAATTTCAGTGTGTCAGAAAATCTGCAATAAAGAGGGTCAACAACACTCAAAATGTCCAATTTTTGTTTTAGGTAGTATAGACATGTACAATGTTTATATGCTATGTGTGAATAATATTACTATATAAACAGTTAAATCAACAATTATTTGTTTTAACTAATGTCTCTTGGTGATGCAAGGGGCTAAACACTTATTTGCCATCTAGCCAAAAGGCCAATGGTCCAAACTCACCCAGTGGGACCTCAGAAGACAGCCTAACATTCTGGCTCTATCCCTGAAAGCCTACTGTAGCCATTAGGCTCTGCAACACGGGTCATGCTGACTTGGAACTAACTGGATGGTAACTAACACAAAAATTCTTCATTGGTAACTATTGATGTTTTTAATGTTATGTGCCTTCGGGCCACTTCTGACTCATACTGACTCTATGTACAACCTTCTCGTGCATCACGCTCACCATTGTTCTTATGCTTGAGCCCATTATAGCAGCCCCTATGTCAATCCATGTTTGTGAGGATCTACCTCTTTCTCGCTGCCCCTCCACTTTACCAAGCATGAGGTCATTCTGCAGGGATTGGTCACTCCTGATAATATGACCAAAGTACTTAAGATGAAGTCTTCCCAGCATTTCCTTAAAGGAGCATTCTGGCTATGTTTCTTCCAAACCAGATTTGTTCTTTTGGCAGGTTACAGTACTTTAAATATTTTTTTTGCCAAATCCACAGTTAAAATTTATTGATTTTTCTTTGGCCTTCCTTATTCAGTGCATCTGAGGTGATTGAAGTTGCCATGGATTGGGGCAGGCATACCTTAGTCCTCGAACTACCATCCTTGCTTTTTGATACATTAAAGAGGTCTATGCAGTAGATTGAACTAATAAAATGTTTCATTTGATCTTTTGACCGATGCTTGATTATGGATACAAGCAAGAATAAATCTTGACAATTTCAAACATTTCTCCATTTATGATGATCAAGTCATGAGGATTTCTGTTGTATTCAACTCAATGGTGGTGAGTTTGGTATTGGGTATTACACTGAATTTTAAACTATATGAACAACGTTAGTCCTTGAACTTGCACAGAAAATGGTTTAAGTGCTTCTCACTTTCAGCAAGCAGGGTTGATTTATCTGCATATCATAGGCTGTTAATAAGCCTTCCTCTAATCATATTTCCACATTCTTCTTCATATGTTCCAGTTTGTTTGTTTTCTCACAATATAGATAGAATAAATGTGGTGAGAAGATACAACTCTGACACCAACCTTTCCGAATTTTAAACCATGTAGTATCTGTGCCACACATCTACCTCTTGACCCATATATGGTCCTCCATAAGCACAATGGAGGGTTCTGGAACTTCCATCCTTCTCAAGGCTGTCTATATTTTGTTATGATCCACACAGTTTCATGCGTTGACATAGTGATGAAAACACAAGTAAATATTTTTCTGGTATACTCTAATTTCAGCCAAGGGCCATCTGACATCAGCAATTAAATCCACTGTTCTATGTCCTCTTCTGAATCTCACCTGATCCTTTGGCAGTTCCTGGATCAAGATACTACATCAACCGCTGTTGGAGGAATTTGGGCAAAATTTTACTTGCATGTGATGTCAGTGATCTTGTACTATGATTTAAGTATTCCATTTGGACTCTTTTCTTTGTATGTGTACAAATATGGCTCACTTCCAGTCAGTTCACCAAGTAGTGGCCTTCCAAATTTCTTGGCATAAACTACTGAGTGCTTCACATAGACAAGGATATCTGGTGCCCTTGTGTTGGACTGGTAACCCCAAGGTCAGCAATTTGCATCTACCAGGTGCTCAGCAGGAGAAAGATGAGGTTTTCTGTTCACATCACTGTCTAGGAAACCCACAGGGGCGGTTCTACCTTTTCCTATAGGGTAGATATGAATAGGAATTTACTTGATGGCAGTGAGCTTCACTGATAACTAGAGACTTGAAGAGACCAAGTGTCATAAAAGAAAACAAAGTTTCTTGATATAAATAAGTAAATTGCTTCCAGTGATACATATTTTCAAATGTTTTATTTTTAATGAATTTTAATAGTGTTTATTTATGTTATTGTTATATCAAACAACAAGTTTGAGGATTATACAGAACTGGTGATGTTTCATTATGCTGCACCTAAACGTCATTGTGAGTCAAAGCTGACCCCACAGTATCTCACAACAACAACATTAATGGTATTACATTGTTTTTGTTAACTTATGTGATTATTCAACATATGAGGCAACAAAGAGCCTCAGGAAAATGTTAAGTATATTAAAATATGTTTGTAGTATAAAAATAGTTATTACTAGTTCTAATATTGATTCTCTTTTTTCTTTTTTGGTTTGTTTATACATCTTCACAAAAATTTCATGGTGTAGGATTCACAATGTGATTGATATATATTTTTGCAAGGATGTATTTTTTAGATAATCATGCACAGTTCATGCAATTGACATAGGTCTGAACTCATTAAGTCTGCAATTTTGACACATGAGCATTTTATTATAAAGTTATACCATCCACCATAAATTTATTTTCCCATTGGACTGCCTGATGACCTACTTAAGCGAATAAATGATAAAAAACTATCCAAATAAAAAGCTTTTATCAAATAATTATGAACAGTCTACTCAAGATTATGCAAAAATCAGAAAATCTGTCAGTATGTATGAGTGAGAAGTAATTAATTTTCAAAATATGTATGACTTTATCATGCCAAGTGATTCAGCAGACAGTTGGATTTCCTCAAGGCTTTTTATTTATTTAGGACATGTCAAGTTTTATACGTATCTATGCTGAGTCAGAAAATGATGAGATATTACTATGAAAATTACAGGCATGGTTCAATGTGTTAAGAACATTTAAAAAAGAGATTTGAGCCAATTCAAATACATGAAAAATGTCTTCTTTTTCCTATCATTAAGTTTTCAAGATAATTTGTATAGTAGGAACCAGTGATAGAGAATATTACACTAATTAAGGAGAAAGGCAATATATACAAGTCCCCTCCAAAAAATTACTCCATTATCACCAACCTGACTCCCATGGTGACATGCAAATAGAGATAATAAATAAAAAGAGATAAAAAGAGAGTGAAGTAGAGTGAGACCAAGAGAAATTTAATTTGTTAGATAATATGTTACTTTGTTCTAATTCTCATATTCTTATACTACAGAAAAGTAACTCTGCTGCTGAACTATATTTATGATTTTATCTCCTCTGTTTTCTGAAAAAAGGACTGAAAAATGGTGTGGAGCCATGTCTGACCTCCTTTAACTACGCAAAGGGAAAGGAGTCTCCAGAGCCACCCCGGGAGAAGCTCAATTCCCACAAGGCAAGGCTCAGACAGGCCTTCTCCTTCCAATGCCCTTCACCCTAGACTGGCACCAACCAAATTTCTCCCAGCACTTGACTTCTGCACAGGGTTTCATAACCCATCATAGATGTCACCCAGAACTAACAATAAACACAATTACTGAAGTTTATTCGGAATAGCTCACAGGTGGCAAGGCAGGTTTAATAAATATTAAGGAAATAATTCTTTTGTTAGATGTGCTTCTTCTCAGCCATGCCAGCAAGCAGAAGAGGTTGGTACCAGAAGGGGAAGTAAACAAACAAACAAACAAACACACGGAGAAAAGCTCCTCTGATGTGAGGGGGATAGTGATCTTGGTGTTCATTCCTCCTGGGGTCAATCTGTTAATCGAGCTTTCTATTCAGAGATTCTGAAAAAATAATGGAAGAGTGTGCAACAAAACACAGACCTGATTTGTGGCAGATGAGGGACTGGTTTTGCTACCATGACAATGCCCCTGCTCAAGCGACCATCTCAGTGTGGCGATTTTTGGCAAAAACAGCATGTGGCTCTTGTTCAGGCACCTTACTCACCTGACCTCACTCTGCTTGACTTCTTTCTGTTTCCTGGAAGGAAGAGGGACATGAAAGGACAATCATTTGATGACTTAGAAGAGGTGAAGAAAAAAAGAGGGAGGTGCTGCCAGCTATTCAAACCGATGATTTGAGAACTGTTTCCAAGGATGGAATTGCAGATTTGACAAATGTATTAAGTGTAAAGGAGAGTATTTTGAAGGTGATAAGGTTGCTTTGTAATAAATACTTTAAATGCATTTGAGGGGCGGGGGTAGGACTTCCTCATATATTTCTCTGATTTTTAAGCTTCTAGCCACCTGTGGCCTTCTCTTTTGCTCTAGCAAGTGTCATAAAACTCCTTTCTTGCTAATAAGTGCCCAAAGGGCCCTCTACAAGCCAGCCTCCTCTTGTAAAGCTTGGTACTGGCCGTAGGGGAGCCATCACTGCCTCGTGGTGCAGCTGCCACGTCAGTTCTCCACACAGCATCTCAGATGTGCTCCCCTTTTATGGCCCTTCGTTCCTGATTGTCTTGAGGTCTTCTGTTCCTGCTTCTGAAGTGACTGATTTTGTGCTCAGCAGAATATGGCAAAACTGGACAAACCCCTGCATCAGAATATAATTTTATTTGCATTCCCACTGTCATTGGATGAGCGTTACAGAGAGAATTGATATAAGAGCCATAACAAGTAATTTCACTGTATCATATAGACTTAAGTCTACATAGATAGGTAGCTAGCTAGCTAGATAGATAGATGATAGACAGATAGATAGATAGATAGATAGATAGATAGATAGATAGATGATAGATAGATAGATAGATAGATAGATATAGATATATTCAGTGGGCCACTTTGTATTAGACGAAAGCCTAAAATAAGAGCAGAGCTGATATCTGCAAACATGGTTGCTGCCACTGCTGTTCCTCTTTGTCCACCTTTGATCAGACCGGCACTCCTGGTGTCACTCCCCGTGCTTCCGGCTCCTTGAATCCAACATTAATATCCTTGACTCCGTTTTTCACTCCTCTCCTTAACCACAAAGATGTATGTTGCATGCTATCAAGACAAGGGAACATGACAGCAAGATATTTTGCTGGCTACGGTGGGTTTCTGTTTATTTATCTATTTATTTATTTATTTATTGTTGTGATTGGTTCATGATATCCATCTTCAGGTCAATGCATAGCATTGTGCTGATTTTTCAAAAACATTTATATAGTTTAGTGTCTCTTGCAGATGTCTATTTAGGGCTTAGGAGCGAGCAAACAGAAACGCTTTGCTTCCAGTCGCATTCTGAAATTCAAATTTCACTGCCTACAATTTTCTTTTTTTATGGAACACAGGCATACTGGCATATTTGCGTGTTGTCTATCATTCCTTACACGTTGTGACGTCTGAGTTGGGTGATCAAGTAGAGGCTTTCTAGCCTGGACAGAATAAAGCATTTGCTCTCTGATCTACAGAAGGCGTGTGCCTACCATGTTGCGTTATAGTTTACTATGAGGAGATTCCAAAACCGAGGTGTTAAGTGACTGGCCCCAATCAGACAACTACTGACTGACTACTAAAGAGGCAGAAGAATATAATAGAGAAAAAAGTATTTACATGTACTATTTACACATTAGTAATCTAAATTTTAGTGTGCTCCTATTTTTAATACATAGATTATGAACCAATCTACCTTTATATGTATTTTAAGAAGTAATTTATGAAAATATATCAAATATTTGTATTACTAATGGAGAAAATGAGAACCGGCATCATATTGGATATTTTTAAGAAATAAAGTTATTTAGACAAAACCTATTTGTGTGAATGTTATGTATGCATGTACACATTATAGCTTAGGGTGTGTTTATCATTTTTCATGCTGATTTACTTAGAATAATGCCTTACGATGTTATTATGCTGACAACCATTCTTAATTGTGATAAAACAAAAACATTTTTAAAAATTATTGTCTCTCAGGATACAACACAATCTAATATGTATACATACATATAAATGCCCAAAACAAAACAAACTTTACAGATTAATCAATCATGATACATGTCAACCCTAACATACACATATTTATTTCTATCTATATCAAGTGCGTGTGTGTGTGTGTGTGTGTGTGTGTGTGTGTGTGTATTCAAACTCTCTGACATTAAATTGTGAATCATAAGGACAAAATGGGACAGGGTAGAAACTCATGTGAGCTTCTCAGACTGTAACTCTGTAGGGGGTAGAAAGTCCTAATGCTACTGAAGAGCATCTGGTGGTTTTGAACTGTGGACCTTGCAGTAAATAGTCCTGTGTGTAAACACTGCATCATTAGGGCTCAGTTTTTGTGTATGCTAGGAGGCTTGGGAAAATGGAGCTAAAGATAATGGGCCTTTTCCAAGAACTCCTTGAAGTTCCTTTGTATATGCACTTATGCGTAGATGTGCATATATACTGACACATGGGATAGTCATACAAAAGAATGTCCTAGGGGAAAATTCTAATCTACAATGCAGAGTTGCCATGAACTTAAATAATTAACAATATATTGGGTGAAAAAATCAATTTAACTGCCATACCCATTGCCAATGAGGCCATTCTGACTCATAGTAGTCCTTCCTAGTTTTTCTGAGGTTGTAAATCTGTACAAGATCAGACAGCTCATGGGTGGCTGATGAGTTTGACTCGACAGCCTTGTAGCTAACAAGCCAAGGTTTATCACCCAGAACCCCAGGGGATTAAAACCACAAGCAAGTTTTATTTAAAAATTATTTAGTTGTTGGACTTGTGGGCTTGGGCTGCTGTGTTGGGATGTTTTCTTGATGCGCACTTAAGCTTTATATAGAACTGTCTCTTATACATGAGTTGCTGTGGATTTGTTTCTCTAAAGTACCCAGACTAACACAGTAATACTTAACGTAGACATTTTCTTATCTCAATATGGGTCTCTCAGACTTTTTCAGTTTCATCTGAAAAAAGCTTGGCCTAATTCAAGATTTTAGCTTCAGTGGCACGCTTCAATGAACTGCACCAAGTGTTCCTTGTGGAAAAATAGGTCTTTTGCAAACAGTTTTAAATTACGAGGAGAATAAATGAGCCTCCCCAGAAAGCAAAATTCTAGCAACGCAAATATCTGGGAAAAGTGACTTTGAACCACTGGACGCAGCTTCGTAGAGCCACACATTTCAAAGTGGAAAAATTCTATTGTCTTGCAATTTCATTTTTCGCTCAAACTTGTTGAAGCCTTGTCATAAATGCCAAATAATGAATGATATGATACAGTCAAAGTGCTGCTATAAGGACTTACACAGAATTGTAAGTCTCTTTAATATCTAAGCTATGAATTAGCAAAGCCATGGTCTTTTCAATTGCTTCAAATATAAAAAAAATGTTGTAAATGATTTAAAAATTTGGCAACATGGCAGGCTATAAGAGAAACATATAAAAATCCATTTGACCCCTTGCACTTGTGATGAAAGCTCTGATAAGGAAATCAAGAAAACAATAATACCATTTACAGTAGCCATTCAAAAGATGAAAAACCTAGGAATATTCCAAACTAGTGAAACAAAATACTTGTATAAATAAAATTTCAACACTACTGAAAGAGACCTGCATAATGGGAGAATATCCCATGTACCTGGGTTAGAAAAATTAGCATTATCAGAACAAAAATCTTACCACAGTGAATGATGGGGGCAGTGCAGAGTGGAGACCCAAAGCCCATTAGTAGGCCACTGGAGATCCCCTTGCAGAGGGGTCTCAGGGAGGAGACAAGCCAGTCAGGGTGTGACGTAGCAATGATGAAAAATAAAACTTTCCTCTAGTTCCCAAATGTTTCCTCCCCGCCCCCACTATCATGAGCTGAATTCTCCCTTGCAAGTCTGCCTAGACCAGAGGATGTACACTGGTATAGATAGGAACTGGAAACACAGGGAATCCAGGGCAGATGATCCCTTCAGGACCAGTGGTGTGAGTGGCGATACTGGGAGGGTAGAGGGAGAGTGGGTTGGAAAGAGGGAACTGATACAAGGAACTATATGTGATTTCCTCCCTGGGGGATGGACAACAGAAAAGTGGGTGAAGGGAGATGTCGGACAGGGCAAGATATAGCAAAATAATAATTTATAAATTATCAAGGGCTCATGAGGGAGGGGGGAGCGGGGAGGGAGGGGAAAAATGAGGAGCTAATGCCAGGGGGGCTTAAGTGGAGAGCAAATGTTTTGAGAATGACGAGGGCAATGAATGTACAAATGTGCTTTACACAATTGTTGTATGTATGGATTGTGATAAGAGTTGTATGAGCCCCTAATAAAATGATTTAAAAAAATGACAGAGGAAAAAAAATGTCAGCATTACCTGACATAGTTTATAAGTACTATAGACTTCCCATTGAGATTCTATCATTATTCTTTAAAAATATGGATATGATGAATCAACAGCTATATATGTAAAAGAAAGAAATCCAATATAACCGAAACACTGCTTAAGAATAAAGACAAAATAGGATGCTTCTAACTTCTTGACCTCAAAATCTGTGAAATAGTCACGATAGTCAAAGCGACCTAGTGATTGCACAGTGATAGGTCCCTAGACACGGGGAACAGAGTGAGAAACCCAGAAACAAATCTGCCTACCTAATACAATTGTATTGATCTGCAACTCTGGAATGGCTAGTAATCTTGCATTCATTAATAGCAAATTGAAAACAACAACAATAACAA
>NW_022111368.1:32645028-32682280 GCF_000313985.2 Echinops telfairi
TATTGATCTGCAACTCTGGAATGGCTAGTAATCTTGCATTCATTAATAGCAAATTGAAAACAACAACAATAACAACGACGACAACAACAGCAACAACACAAACCCAGAAAATAACAAATGCTGGTTAGAGTGTGGTATGATTTGAGCCCCTGTATAGTGCAAGTGGCACCATAATGCACCCACTATGGAAAATGTTACGATGCTTCCTAAAACAATGGGGAATAGAAATGCCAAAAGACTCAGTGATTCCTCTACTCGGTGTATGCCCAAAGTAAGAACAGATATATGCACACCCATGTTTATCACAGCACCATTTACAGCAGCAGCCAAAATGCCCATCTGTGGAAGAAGGGTCAAGTATATTTTGATACATACTTGAATACATACTTTTGATATACACAGTAGAATGCAACAGAAATATTTCATAACAGGCATGGATTTGGAGGACATTATGCTGAGTGAAGGCTAAATTAAAAGAACTAATAGTATGAAACCACTGTTATGAAAAATACAAATATTATCATAAAAAATAAATAAGCTTTGATAGTTACAAGGGTCAGAGGAGGATTGGGTATGAGTAAATAGTAGGGTAGAGAATTGTCCAGTAGATTCTTGACAAAAGGGAGCATAATATCTGACAAAATAGAGATGGGGAAAAGGAGGCAGGGCGAGCTATTGGGAGGTTTGAAAAGTTGTTGAAGTTGTAGATTAGAAAACTTAAGTCTGATGCATGAGCTATCACCTAATATACAATGAAAGAGGCCTTATTTTAAATACAATAAATCAAGTGATGTATTGCATTGGTCAAATCCACTACATGAGACTTTTTCAAATTTTGGAAGAGCAAGGAAATCACTTTGGGGTCTAAGATGCTCCTGACTCAACTCATGACATTTAAATTGCTTCGGATAAACGTGAAAGCTGAACAGCAAATAAAGATGATTGAAGACACATTTATATCTTTGCATTATCGAGTTGACAAAGAATGTTGAAAGTACCATAGACTAATGAACAAAGGACAAATGGACAAATGAATCTTCTTGGAAGAAGTACAGCCAAAATATTCCTTAGAAGGGAGCATGGACTTTGGACATGTTCTCAGGAGAGACCAATCCCTACACAAAGATATCATGCTTGGAAAAGTATAAGGTCAGTGGAAAAGAGGAAGCCCCGCTAAGGAGATGGATAGATAACAATGGCTGTGAAAAAATAACAATTGTGAGGACGGTGCAGGACTTGGCAGAGTGCAGTCTGATTGTGTACGGGATTGCTATGAGTTGGAACCAATTCAATGGTACCCAACAACAGAACAATATATACAAGTTAAAACTAGATGAAAAAAATAAAGGAGAGGAAATAATAATCGATACATTCAAATTGTAATGATGGTAAAGAATCTTGAATATACTGTGAAATGACAGAAGAATGAGCACAGAGAAGAATAACAACAGGAATGTTGCTTAGAAGGAAGGACAGTAAGACTTTGGCTCAAATACTTTGATTATTGTCACCAGAAAAGATTGATTATCAGAAATGGAAATTATGTTTTGTAAAGTTTAGGGTCAGTGAATAAAAGACCATCCTTTAATGAGATGGATCAGTACAATAGTCACAGTAGACTCTGTCATGCCAATGATCATGAAGATAGCATAAAATCCAGCTATGTTTTGTTCTGCTACATACAGACAGTATGAATGGAAGCAAACTGAAAGGTAACTAACTTCAACAGCAGCGATTATGAAGTGATATCATTGGTTTTCCATATGTTTTCCTAAAGTTATTAGAAACCTATTAGCAGCCAATAATGGTCAATAATTATTTCAGATTTCTTGAAGTGTTAAAGTTGGAATTTAACTGCAATCCAAGGGTCAACAGCATATAATATTCTGAAGGAAATGTTCCAATAGCATCACATTTCAGATATGCTTATGTATTAGGATATATTTTACTTAATAATATTTTTACAAATTATTTCTATCTACTCATCACCTTGACTTCAGAAAAGGGAGTCACCAGCATCTCTACAATATGCCTCATTCTGCCTTGGCCAGTGCTCTTCACTGGCATTTATCATGGCAGTAACTGGAGACTATTTTTCTAGGTAACTGTGATAGTTGATGCTCACTGGAAAATGAGAAAAATAAACATCAGAAACAAAGATTAGAGGCTTTGCTCCAGAATTCCAAAATCACATTTATTTTAGACACAAGTCCAGAAGCAAATCCGGTCTCTCATGCCTGAGACTCCCATCATGAATTTAAAGTTACATTCTCTCCAAACAGCTACCAGCATCTTCATGTGTGTGGACTTTATTCTCCTTTCATTTGAATTGATACAAAGAGGGCGTAACTTTAGAGTATGTATTTATATTCTGAAATACTTTAAAATGCTCTATCAAATATAAGTATAAAGAACATGTTTGGATATTTAGAAAATAGCAGAAAGAGATACACGTGTGCCTTCATATCCAAGAGGGAGTGCTTGTATGTGGAGCTCTCTATGCAGGATGTCTAAGAATATGTTATTTTTATGTTTTTTCTTTTGAGTATTCTATATTTTCCTCAATTGTCTGGAGGAAAATAAAGTCTAATACAGCTGCAAATATATGGCAAATTAGACTTTCTGTGTTTATTTTACCTAGAACAGTGGGTGGATTTGAACTGTGGCACAGGCCCAGGAGCCTGAGTTATTTATAACACCTGGTTTTAATGTCTATCAAAACTTTTGAATGGACTAATTACTAGGGACAAGTCTGCATGCCCTCTCACCACCCAAGAGCAAGCTCAATTAAATAATACACATGCACAAACAATGAGTGGAAAAGATGACTTTGCATTGAAAGGTTCTGGGATAGCATGCCAATACTTCTCTTGTCTCTACAGAAGTGAATTGCTGCCCTAAGCTCCCTTATTCAATAGTTGAGAAACGTTACTTTAGATTTTGTTTGCTTAATAAAGATGCAGGCATAGTTACAAAGTCAAGGATTGGGTTTGGTAATATTTCTATAATAGGAAAAACAAACTATTGAAATTGTATCTTTGCACCAGGGCAGCTTGCTGCCAGACCAGACAGTGGTTCAGTTCTTTGTAGCCATCTGCCCTCAGGTACTTAGCTGCCACAGCTCAAGCACACTATGGGTCTGTGGCAGTGGGGTAGTTCAAGTGTGGTGCTCACTGCCTCAGTCCTGTGGGGTCCTTGGCTGGCTAGTCAGATCCATCTAGAAAGTAGCTTTCTGTGATCATTGCTCTCATGCTCACTGGTGCCATTTTCATAGTGGGATATTCAAACCACCAAAGCGCAGCAGTCTGCCAGCCGGAGGGTGGGAAGAATGCTTCTGGCTAGCGCATGCAAGCCTTGTCTACCTGTGTGGCTGCCCCAGTCCTGGGGACTAGCTAGGCAGACCAGCAATGTACTTGATGGCCTGAAGCTGGAGGCCCTGCCTCATGCTGTTTCTGCAGTGGAAAAGTGACTTCATCTTGCATGAGAGAAAGCAGCTTTCAGAGCAGGGAAGGAAGGATTCCTGCCAGGACAGCAGCTGCTTTCAACACTCCAGGGTAAGCGCAGGCTCTGCTGCTGAAAATCAAATCTTCAGGTCAAAAGGCATCAAGACAAAGTTTTAATATGAAATTGTTTGGACATAAGCTAAACCAAATAAACAAAAAAAATCTGGCAAAATGATAACAAGTTATAAATTAATTGGATAGAGTACAGTGCCCTTAGAAAATAGCCAGTGAGGAGCTGCACACAGTTTGGACACTATTGGGGAGAAGCACAGTAGAGGGAGTATTTCTGTAAGTTCACCAGAACATAAGTATAATTGAACACACTATAAATCCATCATTAGGAACAAGTGGGGCATTATTCAATTATTTGGGTTTTGCAGAGGTCAATTTCCTTTCCTCCAGGTTGGTAAAATTGTATTAGCCCTTCAAGTCATTCCTTGGATTCTTTCAGAGCACAGTACACTAATAGTTTTCTTTTCCTTATGTGCATTGTCTTTTAAATTGGAAAGTTTGAAAAAATTCCAGGGTAAAAATCATAATTTGAGTGCCAGAAAGCATACTATAATATAGCTATTTAATTATGTTTCAAGTTTCTTCAATTATTTTATTCCTATATGCATCGTATAAAGGAAGAAACAAGCTTCATATCTGAAAGTGTGCTAAACAAGTGTACATGTAAATAAATGTTTGAAAGCAACTTAATCATCAATGAATCTGATGAGATTATATTGAGATTAAGCACTGTCTCGTGGGTTCTGATCCATAGCCACCCTGTGTACAACAGAATGGGGCACCGCCTGATCCTGCACCATCCTCACGATTATTTGTATGCTTGAATCCATTATTGCAGCCACTTTGTCAATCTACCCTGTTGAAGGTTTTCCTCTTTTTCATTGCTCACACTTTCAGTAAGTAGTGTTGTGCCGTTTGCATAGGAAGGTTGTTAATAAGCCTTTTTCTAACCCTAATGTCACATTTTTTTAAATAGTATCCATTTTCTTTAATAATCTTCTCGGCATACAAATTAAATTATGATGATGAGAGGAAAGAGCCCTGAAATCCACCTTTCCAGATTTTAAACCATGCAGTGTCTCCTTGTCTGCCCCCTGACTACTTGAACCATGTATAGATTCTCTGCAGGAGCATAATGAAATGTTTGGGAATTTTCATGTTTCCCAAGGCTATCCACAATTTATTATGGTCCACACAGTCAAATATTATTTCATAGTCAATAAAGCACAAGTATACATCCAAATATTGGTGTTCAGATTTTCAGTGGCTAGTTCCTCTGAAGCAGGCAGTCTGTTGCTTCTTGGTAGGCAGTTTTAAGTTTGAAAGCTCTGTTAGATCCTGCTTGGTAGGGTTACCTGGATGGTATTTGAAATACCAGTGACATGGCTTCAAGCATTGCAGCAACACAGCAGCAACTACAGTGTAACAAACTGACAGACAAGTGATGGTATATGGTAAGAGATTCCCGATATTGTAGAAAATAACTTGAAATTCAGAGACATGAAATAGTTAACTAAGGTTAGAACCCTTCAATACGTCAAAACTGAAATGAAAGATGCCCACTGCCATGAAGTTGATTCCAACTCAATTTGACACGATATCGGACTACCTCTATATCAGTGGTTCTCAACCTTCCTAATGCCGCGACCCTTCAATTCAGTTCCTCATGTGGTGGTGACCCCCAATCATAAAATTATTTCCATTGCTACTCCATCACTGTAATTTTGCTACTGTTATGAATCAGGCGACCCCTGTGAAAGGGTCATTCAACCCCCTAAGGGGTCATGACCCACAGGTTGAGAACCACTGCTCTATATGCCATACATCTTTATAAGACAGTGGCTGTGGATTTGAGTTGCCAACCTTGCAGTTGGCATAAAGTATGTCCTCACCTGCAAAGCCACCGTGTTCTCCTAAAATTACAGTTCTTTCCAACAGTGACTGATTGATTGGTGGTGATTTGCACTTTTGCCAAATAAAAAACAAGCACACAAACAAAATCCACCAAAAAGCATAATGATGGAGTTATCCATTTATCCCACCTGTATATGCCTATATATTGGGATAGCAATGAAACTAAAATAGTTATTTTTTCCTGATATAATATATACTATAATGAAATCATCTATGTCAACTTAGAATGGGCATATTTTATTTAAAAAATGTGAAAGAGAACCTGACACAAATTTCTCTGTCAGTTCGTTTTGTCAAGGAACAGCTTAGTTTGGGCTGCAGACCACAGAGAAGACGTGTGTGCCTCATGACACTAGGGGGTGGGGTTTAGAGGAATAATGTTTTCAAAGGCAAGATCTAAAATCCTGCTCTGATTAGCTTTACGTGAATACAAATGATGGGTTAATACTTAGGAGGAAACCTGCCTCAAAGACATAGAAACAGGATTTTAAGGGGAAAAAAGAGAAAGAGAAGGGAAAGACTGATGAGAGCAGGAAAGAAAGAAAAAGGAAAAGGAGTAAGAAAAGAGACCCGGTGTGGTTTAGGGGAGACATCAAACCAGAAACACCTGCGTTTACTTGTCCAGGGTCATCCACATTTTTGCAAATTGTTGTCAAAGCTGGACCAGTTGTGAGATAAAAGTTTGTGTGTGTGTGTGTGTGTGTGTGTAAACACACGTATATATGTATGTATGTGTGTGTGAATGTTGGATATTATATAAAAAAGATCAGAGAAGAACTGATGCATTTGAATTTTTGTGCTGGTGAAGAAAGTAACATGGATGGGGAAAAGACACGCCTTTCTGTCTTGAAAGAAGTACTACTGGAGGGCTCTTTAGAGGCGAGGATAGGGAGACTCGTACATACTTTGCACATGTTATCACAGGAGACCTGGGGAGGCACGTGATCAGTGGTGGATATTAGCAGTTTCAGAGCGATTCATCAGAACAGATACCTAATTTTTTAGAGTTTTGCGAACCAATTTTTAGATGGTACTAATAATTAGGGTACTCCCTGAGATGCCCGATGTGGAAATGACTAATTTACATTTCTTAGTCTTTTAAAGATTTATATTCACTACAGTGTATTCTAAAAACCAGTAGTAAAGTTCATGTATAAAAATTAGATGGGGTTATGCTTTTAATATTTATTTATTCATTTTATAAAAATCATTATACTTTTGATGACCTAGTTATTCCCTTGCATTCTTTACTTATCATGTAAAGAGAGAAAGTGTTAAACAAACAGGAAGTGACATGCTGCTATTTATTTCAGCTTTGTGTTAACCCCCAAATTCCCATGAGACGTTAGGAGCAAATTATGCAATTCCCAAAAGTGTTCAAGGAGCTAAAAATATTGTGAGAAGAATTGTATGTCCAACAGAAGTAGAAAGTATTTTTTATCAAAGATGAAAACAATATGCTCAGAAAATAGAGGTCACCCATTTCTAAGATATCAAAAACAATGATAATTGCCTAATTTGCCTCCTTCTAAAGGAATAGGATAAAAAAAAAAACCAAAAAAAAATAAATAAAGGAATAGGATCCTACTCCTACAGTGACAAGCTGCTTCAGGATAAATCAACCACCGATGCTCAGATAAAAGTGAAGAATATTGCAAATGATGATGGCAATCAAGAAACAATATGGACATATCTTAAACATTTTATTGTTTTTTTTCAGATATTATTTGATTTCCATTAAAACACTTAAAACGGTCCTTAGGACAGCAAATCTGTTGTTAAATTATTTTAATTCTACCACTGGACATTGTGCTTGGTAAAGTGTAAGGGCAGAGAAAAAGAGGAAGACCCTCAACGAGATGGGCGGACACAGTGGCTGCAACCATGGTCGCTAGCATAGGAACAACTGTGAGGATGGTGCAGGCCAGGCCAGGGTTTCAATCTGTTGTGCACAATGTCATACTGAATCAATGACACCTAACAACAACAGCAACAACATCTCTTTGGAAAACAGATGCCTACTTGGACAACTAGGATAGAAAATATAGATATATTTTTCCAGGTGACCCAACAGAATTCAGAAATTGTCAAACAGTATTTTTAATAGCACACTCAAATAAACTTTTGTGAAGATATATGTATATATTTTTAAATGGTTGCAACAGTACATCACCAGGGAACTGATAGGATGTAAGCCAGATTCAGAAGAGAAGATTGAGTAAGAGATATCAGAGAGATCTTGCCTAAAGTAAGAATTGCCCCAAAGTACCTATGTTTCATTGAGTATGAAAAGGCATTTGTCTAAGTGGATCATAATAAATTATAAATGACAGAGTTTAAAATTTTAATTACAGACACTTAATTCTGCTTTATTTTGAACCTGTATGTAAACCAAGAGAAAGCCATTTGGACAGTACAAGGAGGTCCTGCATGGTTTAAAGTCAGTACAAGGAGATAGTGCATAGTTTAAAGTCAGAAACTATGTACTTCAGGGTTGTAAAACCTTCAGCACATACTACATCTTAACACAGAGAAAACAAAAACCCTCACATCTTTATCACACCATGCTGCAACGAGAACACACTGATACGATCAATAATTTCCTTTCATTTGAATTTACAATCAAAGTCTGTAGAAATGGAATTTGAGAAATTTGAGAAGAATTGAGAAGAATCGGTGCATTTGAAGTAGTTTTAGCTAAGAGCGTTGAATGAACCGTGAATGGCCATACCCAGGCTGTGGACGTGTCTTTAAATGCACTGCCATCTAGACACGTGTGACCTATAGCGATCCTACAGGACATAGTAGAGCTGTACCTTTGGGTTCGTGAACACTTAAATCTTTATGGGATAGACAACATCTTTGTCCTGTGGTGCATGCTGTGGTTTCAAACTCCTGAGTTTGTAGTTAGCTGTTCAATGCATAGCCCACTACATCAACGTCTCTAGACATGTCAGTCGGAGAATTACATTGTACTTAGCAAAACACAGGATTAGCCAAAAAGATAAATACTCATAGGAGATGTATTGTCAGCATGGCTACTACAGTGGGATCAAACAGGGGTGGTTGTCAGGAGGGCTCCAGGCTGGACAGTATTGGGTTCTGTTGCACATAGGTTACCTGGGAGTCAGAGCCAACTCCAGGGCGTCTGAGAATTACAAATTCTTTCACAGCATATTTGACCAAAGAACAAGTCATTTAATTATTTGACTGTTGTTTCTATGGGCTTTGATTGTGAAATGAAATGTTTGACATCTTCACTATCTCTCCATTTATCATGATGGTGTTTATTTTTCCAACTCTGAGAGCTTTGTTTTTCTCACTCTCTTCATTTTGAGCTGTAATCCACACTGAAGATTGTAGTCAATTATCAGTTAATGGCAATCTTTTTGATGGCCACAACAGAATGTCGCCTGACTCGCTCGCTTTGGACACATCATCAGGAGGGAACATTCGCTGAAAGAAAACATCATGCATGGTAATATAGAGGCCCAATGATGATATGGAGACTCCTAATGAAATGGATTGATGCAGCAGCTACATCAGTGGACAAGAGCATGCCGGTAACTATTAGAACGATGCAGGACTTTTCCTTTGCACACAAGGACATCTTGAGTTGGAATCAATTTGCAAGCAGCTATATGTCTCACTATTTATCAATCCATCTAGCTATTATCATTAGTGTATATTTTAATATAAATCCATAAATCCTTAAAAATAAAATGGCTTAATAGAGCGGTAAATCTGTATACTTTGGTGATAAAAAAGATGCTAACAATCATAATTGACCAAATTTATGTGAAATTTAGAATTCATGGTGCTATGGCTTATTTATGATAAAGACATGCAAAATGATTGATTTATTATTTGTATACTCCAATTTTTCTGTTTTATAAGTAGTTTTCATTAGCGTTAAGCTTGCCAGAAAAAAATCATGGTTCAGCAAGCGGTCCTTATTTTAAAATATGCTAGAAATGTGTTCCTTGTTTATTATTAAGAAACACAAATATAAAAGACTCAATGTTTCTATTGTCATAAGTATATATATTAAAATTTTATTATACTACAGCATCAGAACTATTATATATAAAGAGTATGGGCTATACATTGCCCTGTAACTGCCAGGTCAGCAGTTCAAATCCCCCAGTTATTCTGTGGGAGAAAAGGGAGGCAATCTGCTAATGGAAAGATTTCCGTCTTGGAAAACCAGGAAGTACTTTTGCTCTTTCGTGTTGGTTTACTATGGGCTGGAACCAACTTGACAGCAGTGAGGTTTCATATAGATTGAATTTTAACTCGTAAATCTACATGGATGTTAAAGCTACTTTCAAACGTTTTCCTCTTTTATACATTATGATAGAGTCCTGGAAACCTGCCAAAGGACGCAGTCTTAGGTGATGAGGACTAATGGCAACATTCCTTATTTATTTAGCTCATCAGTCACAAAATAGATTACATGGACATAAACTAGACTCCTTTTAGTAGTGGGTCTCTGCTCATGGTTTACGTAGGGAACAATATGCTCATCTGCAGACAAGATTAACTAATAGCAAATTTACAGCTTAATATTACAGAAGTGAGCCAGACCCTTGAGGGCATCCAAAACCTTGAGAGGCATCAGAACCTCTTTTCCGAAAGGTGCTATAAATTTAGATTCTCAGTTTACCCTGACTTTGTTCTTGGTGTTGGTTACATGTTGGACTGCAAATCCTGAGGTCCGTCAATTGAATGCATCCGTGGGTCCACATAAAAGAGATGAGACCGCATACTCCCTTTAAGATGCACAGCTCTGCAGCCTCACAACGCTGTGCTGTGCATTGCAATGAACTCAATAGCTGCGGGATGTTGCAGTTTTGGAAAAGGACCAGAGAAAAAGACCACACGGACGATGACTTCCAATGGACCGGAAAAAGTATCTAGTGTTAAAATTTGACAATATGGCATCGGCAGTCTCAAAAATTCAACAGAACCGGTTACCTGGCAGACCCTGTCAATATGAGGGGCTTACCTTCGTGGCCATTGTCTACAAATGATTGACCAAGTCAGAGAGCACTCGGTCTGCAGTAGATCCGTGTGTCCATCTCAAGTGGTGAGCGTCCCTCCTTCCAAGAACATCGAAATATTTACATAGATCAAATGTCAACAACCTTCACACTTCAGTCCTCAACCTTGCTAAGACAATCGTTATCAATGAAGAATTTTAATGAGCAAGCAAAACACTTTTTTATATAGAGTTGCTTAGGATCTTCTGGGATCATAAAATTCTCAGAATTATATGAATTTGACATGAATATGATCAATGCCAGTGTACACTATAATTTAATACAATACAATGCATGATGGGAGAGAGAATTTGACCCAGAAAACAAATGTAATGACTCATCTTAATTACTATGCATCAGTTAATTTCACAAATATCACATAAATCCAACACTGAGTAGAAAGCTATTGATGGTTTCTAAAAATTATCAATAAACAATTAATTATAGGGAAGTAAATTATTGTTAGTATTCTCGAATTTCTTTTTCAATATTATATTTGAGGGCATTTTTTTTAGAATTTCAAAGTGAAACTTTTGAAATAACCACAACAGATATGATAATTACTAGGGAAATAGGTAGATTTCAATGTAAAAGGAAACAAAATTCAAAAATGAGTGTGTAAATCAATGTATCGTGTTAAGAAAGCAGCTGACATCTGTTGCTGGACCCCAATGCTGTAGCCTCATTCTGAACTATTATTTTCGGAACATCACATACATGACCTAATGGTCTCCATTATTACACAATGATTACAGATACTGTGAGTTTAGGGCTTCAACTCTAAAGACTTTTAATTATATCTAATTCTCTTTATGTCCATAGCTATGTTTTTAGATAATAAAGGCATATGATTAGATGGATAGATAGATATAGGTATAGGTATAGATCTAGATGATGATATAGATAAGGATAGATATAAATATAGAAGGGATGTCAGCCCTGCAGTATATGACAAACTATGTGCTCCCAGTACCTTGAAGTGTACACAGCGCATATGTAATGCATATATATATCTTGATAAGACTGTAGGTTATATAGTTAATCCAGAGGTTTAACATTTCTAGACAATGATTAATAGAAGCCTTCTTCAATGATGGGAACATTTGTAATTAATAACCTCAAAATATATTAAAATATCACATTGTTTTGTTTTACATCCATCACAAATTTTTCAGAAGAATTTTTAGCAGTCTGAAAATATTTCTTATTATTCTGTGACCAAATGTTGTTCCTGTTTCCATGGTTTCCTGGAATGTTAGTTCAAGGACGAGACGATAGAGAAAGCCTAATGAGCTGTCCTCAGTTTTGCTGCTGCTTGTCACCACACACACACACACACACACACGAACGCACACAGTTTTACTAAATGAAGGAAAACTTTGGTAGTTCTGTTGGCTACGTAAATATAAATTGATATTGAATTTTTAATTTTATATCTCAAGTAGATTAATAATTGATTCTTGGATGCAAAATTCAGTGCCTAAGACACCGTAGATACATATTTATGCCCAAGAAATAAGCCTAGGGAATCAGATTTTGTATAAAAACTGTGATAGTGAAGTTTTCTGTCAATTCCTAGATAAGGATTCTCAGTAATTTGGCAATAATTCCCCAAGAGATAACCTAGAATAACACAATTAATTCCATGCTGGGATATGCAGTAAACGTTCAATGAGGTGTGGGGAGATTAGGGTGGAATGCAACCCTCTTGTTAAAGGTACAGTCTTTAATGTTTAATGCAACCCCCTGTTAAAGGTACAGTCTTAAGGTAATTGGAAAGAAGTTTCCTCGTGGTTGTAGCCTATTTCTTATGAACTGTGGAGAGTTTGTTTGCTTCATGCTTATCTGGCTCACCCACCCCTTTTTCTTCAGAGTTGAGCTAACAACCTACCCTATTGCCTACTGAGGTTGAGAGTTGACAACAGCCTGCCACCGGACATCCCAACTTTGGATTTGTTGGAATCACAGCTACAGTTCACGTTACCCTGCACTCATCTGACTCAGCATCAACCAGTGGTGGTCTTCTGCCTTCATCTTCCTGCTTCCTGGTCCATCAGCCTCCATATCCAGGCAAATCAGGACAAGCCTACAACTGACCCACTGCCTTGAAGTCAACTAGACTTAGCATTTCTACAATTTTGTGAGCCATTTTATAACTCTCTCTCTCACACACACACATACACACACACCCATGCATATACGGTGCCCTTTCATGATATATTTAAAATTAGAAAACAAAAAGAAGCCAAGAGGAGCCACATCAGCACTGTAAACTTAACGTCTGAAAGCGTTCTTTCAGAAGAACATTGTCGTGATGGCAAAGGACTACACAGTGAAACTTCCCAGGCCATTTGTCTGTTAAAGCTTTGGTTTCCTTTTGAAAACACTGTCACAATGAGCAGATGTTATCATTCTGTGGCCCTCCAGAAAGCCAACCTGCAAAAAGACTGAGCATCTGCAAAATATGTCGTGATGACATTGCGTCTGCCAGCCTGCTTTTGTTTTGACTTGGCCACTTACACCATTTGATAGTTGATGCGTTGACTGTATTTGTTTTCAGAATTGTGCTTGGATAACTATGTTGCATCTTTTGCTAATAGTTCTTCCCAGAAATACTTCAGGCTTTTAATGGCACTTGTATAAAATCTTCACGGAAGGCTCTGCTCTTGTCTCCACCTGTCTGAATTCAACACATTTGGCATTCATCGAGAGGAACATGTTGCACAACTTCCATTTTTCAGTCTGTGTGAGGTAAGCCGATAGAGATGTGTATGGTTTGAGATCTGATTTCTGATGAACAAAATGAAATGCTTCCCCAAAATTAATGTCAGTGGTCTCATCTTCAACATCAACTTGTCTCTTCTTAAAATGAACTGACTATTTGTAAACGGCTAATGTCTTTGGACATCTGTCCCATTTTCCTTTTGTAAAGCATCAATAAATTTCACCCTTTTTCCAACTAAGCTTCACTATAAATTTGATTTTTTTTTTGCTTCACTTATAGCAGAATTTGTGTTGAGTGAAAGGAATTATTCTTAAATAGATGCCTTCTCCTTATTAGGGTTTTAAAACAGATTCTATTCAGATGTGTTTTAATATATTATCACAGCTTTATATCGGTAGAAAAAAATCAGATCCATGTGTATTTTTTCATTATGCATTTCCACATGTTTTGAGGGCGCTTTGGGTAACAACGGCGATAAACAAAATCATTGTTTTGGTCAATTCTGACTCATAGGAACGTTTTGGAGAAAGTAGAACTGTCTCTATGTGTTTCTGGGCCTGCAGATCTTGACCATGCTGAACACGCCATTTTTCTCTCACGGAGCAGCTAATGTATTGAAACTACTGAACGTGTGCTTAGCATGTTGTCAGGTGCCAATGTATCTGTTCTGACTGACAGTGGTGACTTTATGCACAACAAAACACAACACTGTCCTGTCAAGTCCTGCACCATCCGCACAATTGTTCCTATGCTTGAGCCCATTATTGCAGCCACTGTGTCTATCCATTTCTTTGAGAGCCTTCCTCTTTTATCCTGCCCCACTCCTTTACCAAGCATGATGTCCTTATCCAGGGACTGGTCTCTCCTGACAAGAGGACCAATGTATATAAGACTAATTCTCACCAGCGTGGCCTCTAAGTAACATTCTGACCCTACTTCTTCCAACTGGTAACCCCTACATCATCTGAGCTCTTTTTCGAACATGTCGCTTTAAGTCATATGCACATTCATAGAAAGCATATAGTGTAGACAGGAGATTAGGAAGTGAGGAGATTTCACTGTTTAGAAAAAGTGTACAAAGCACATATATTTATGTATTAAAACTCTGGGGCTCAAATCCAGGTTGAATTTTTAAACCTATGCTTGCAATTTCTGTTTTAAATATGAAGATAAAGTGACTTCAGTAAGTCCATTTTTGACAGTTGTCTTGTTTGAACCAGTAAATCTTTATCTTTGATTTGTTGAGAAATTATAAAATAATATATCTTACCTCTACCTTCAAACACCTTATAGGAATAAAGACAAGGCTATATTTCTCCGTTTCATTTTTTTATGAATATGATGGTTCTGTTTCTTTTTATCTCTTGTAGTGTATAAAGCACATTGACTTGGGTTTCAAGAATATACCTGAGACAGACTATTCAAGAGGTTCTGACTTCATGCTCATAGATTTCCTCTGCTTTCCAAAATTTTAGTGAAAATAACCATTGATGTTGGAAAACAGAGAAACAAAATAATAAAAAATAGAGAAGCTAAGAAAATGGTATCATAATCTGCAACAGAAAGGTCAGCAGTAAAATAAGTAGCATAACCACTAGTGGATTTCAATGACAACTGATAACAGATAAAATGATGGCACTGAAAGAAAGAATTGGCACACTTGGGTCCAACTCTTCTCAATGCTACATTTGTCTTCTGTAAACATGCTAAGTTACTGAGTGCATCAGCAGTCAAAACACTCGGTGAGCATTTCCTATGGCTTATAGGCTTGAGATACAGCATTGTCAGAAGTTCATTTAGATAGAGAGGCAGATATTTTGGATAATTTTTCAGAAATGCTATTATGGAAAAATACCTGTGGCTGGGGGAAGAGAGGAGCAGATTAATCAAAGGGAAGAGTTGAACTGTGATGAAGGCCCTATTATAGGTTTCAGCAATCCTTTTAGACACAATGTAACTTTTATCACGGCCTTTCAGTGGTACCCTGAGATTGGAAAAAGCAATCAACATTGTATGCCTCCAAATAAATCAGTCATAAATGTAGTCTCCTCGGGAAGGCCTGGAGAATGGTACTTCCATGCGAAACCAGTTGACAGTAAATTGATTCCGACTCATGGCCACCTCCCCAACATCTGTGAAGAATTGCGCTTCTATATTTCCAGTGGCCGGTGTTTTGGAAGAGCATCAAATTGCCTTTTCTTGTAAATCAACTTAAGCCTCCTTTTTTGGTCATCAGCTAAGCCTGTTAATAATCTGTACCGCCCAGAGACTCTTATATTCTAGGAAAGTCCTGTAGAAATTGAGACCTGCAGAGTGTCTAATGGTTACATTTGCAGTAGTTATGATGATGGGTCTTTCTTTGCAGGGTATCTGAGTAGCACATGGTAACATTTGACACACCAATATAGACGTGAGAAGAATATACTACACATATTAAGTGACAATCGAAATGAGACCATAGTCTGCAAATAGCTGTATCAATTAAAAGGGAACAGAGAACCAGCTTTAAAGTACATGGAGAGAAATGAACTCTTTCTGAGATGGTGACTTCTACCACATCGACATTTATCTATGATCCTCTTCTATTTTGTTCCTGAAGATGATAGGAGTTCATGTACAGCAAAATAAAACTTTCCAAAATCTATGCCTTTTCCTTCCTCTCTTATGTGATTCTGAGATAGTATAGAGTCACAAAGCTGCTAATTCCTTTTAGCTCCCAAACTGTGACAGCATATACTGCATCAGATATTAAAGTAATCAATCTGGACAAACAATATGGTAATTCTTAATAAATGTAAGATACATTTGTTTTCTTTGATATGAAAATATTCACTGAAGAAATTTCAATTTAAAAAATTTGTGTAATAAGTCAACATAAAACAATTTATAGAATTGAAAATTTTAAATTAAAATATATGTCAGTGTAACTAACAAACAATGGGTAAACATAACAAGCAAACACCTTCCCTGTTTGAAACCTCATTCATTCATGGAGTACAAAAACAGAGAACTGTTAAGAACTTGTAATAATAATAATGTTAATAATTTCACAAAATCCTTGTCTTTTAAGATGATTTCTCTAATTCATATTTGATAAATCTAATACTTGAAACATGTTAACTTCCAAACAATAGCAGGTATTTTTATTATGATTTCACTTTAAGTCTTCTCCTTGAAAAAAACAAAACAAATCAGAACAGAAACCTTGCCTTAATTACACACGCCTCACTGATCAGCAGATGACTCTAGACAAGTTCCCTCATCAAGATCCTTTCAAACACACAGGAAGTCCAGTCAAAACTGTGACCTCCAAGGAGATCTATTGAGCTAGCTAAATTCAGAAAGCAAAGTCAATTAAAAATTATGCTGATTCATTTTAAAAATTCCAAAATAGGCAAAATTGATCCATTCTTCTCAAAGGACACAGGTTAATTCTGAAGAATTTTTAAGAAAATTGAAAACTGCATTTTTGAGGGAAAGGTCAGGAAAAATGATTTCAAGAAGTTTTGTGCTTATTCATTTATTTATTGCCTATCATGGCAATGTGCCCACAAACAAGGACTGTCCTAGGAAAATCACTCTGGGAAGCCTTACCCCATCTATCCTAAAGCCCTGAAGCCCTGACCTGGACTCTCCTGATTCTTTTTTGTTCCCCAAACTCAAAGGACATTGAACAGGAACACAATTTGAGACCCTTGACGATAACTTGGTGTAAATAAAAACTCACAGGGTATTTTTGGAAAGGAATGAGCTGAGGGAAGAAGCATCCCTTCCTCAATGGACAGACTAGAGGGAGAACAAGGTTTCTGTGATGGTGCAACAGTGCTTCGTCCTGACTTGGTCTCCTGCAAGGACACCTGTGAAGAGCAGGCTCGGAGTCAACTGATGGACTTTGCAATTCAGCAAAAAATGAGTGGTCCCGAAATCTTGCACTAGTAGTACTAGTGTAGTGCTTCACTAGTAGTACTAGTGTAGTGCTTCACTAGTAGTACTATACTAGTAGTACAAGAACGGAAACTTTTTCTGATTTCTTTCATATTACCTTTGGTCCATGTAAAGCTGGAGATTTTTCTGATTTCTGACCCAGAGATCACCAAATATACAGCACATATTTTTCAAATATTGTGCCAGTTTACCTTAAAGGACACATTCTATTTTGAAATGCAGGAACAAATTACTCCCTCTACATAGCACAATCTTAAATAATTCCCTTTCTGCCAGAAGAAGCCAGCTCCTAGCACAATCACTACGGGTTTGGTAGGTGCAATTGTACAGCAATAATAAGTAAATATTATAGTAAAGTTATAGAGAGCATGAGAGATAAAAGATATATATAGAAATAAATGGAGTCAGACACATATCATGGTAGCATGCTCACCTCAGCCCCGCTTGGTAATCCACGTGGAGGGAGTCCGAACTTTAATGCTCCCCAAGCTTTTATACTCTCTGGGGACATTGGGGACGTGCAAACCCCCACATTACAGGTGAAGACATACGTCACAGGAAAGGGTTGTGCTACAGGTATTATAGTGATGGGAGGGGGTGATCTAGGGACATATGCGCTATGGAAGGAGGAGGGATTGGGGGTGTACATGGGGCAAGATAGGCGGATCCTAGATTTCTGGTAGCAGCTTAACTTGATTTTGGGTCTCCATAGGAACCATTATCAGTTGGGTGTGAACTCCGCCCACAGGAACCAAACTAATGGCCTTAAGCTCCAGAGAGAGGTAACCCATTGTCTCTAGCATCAGGGAGCAGGCCCCACCCCCACCCCCCGTGGTGGGATGAGACAGCAGTCTGGCAGCAAGTATCTGACTTCCCCCCACACCTTTCCTCAGTTAAGCAAATGATCCAAAACAGATGTTTTGAAGATATATGTCTTTCTTGTCTTCCCTTAATACTCATGAATTCAAAGACCTAAATCTAAATGGTACAATAACTAAGATCATCGATGAAAAAATACAGACAAACTTTAGAACCCAAATACAAGGCAAAAACACACTAGTGAACATAATCTAAAATATCCATGCTAAAGAAGATAAAATAAAGAACTGAAGCCTACTAAAATCTGACATTTGTGAACATCAAAATATTTCATCAAACGAGTAAACGGAAGACCTCCAGACTGGGAAAAATGTTCCATACAATATAACAGATAAATGCCTAAATCTGAAACCTAGAGAAAACTACAATATCTTAACAAGAAAAATGCAAATAAACTAATAAAAATGGGCACCAGACATGAATAGACAAGTTACCGAATATGACATACAGGAAGCTAACATCCATATGAAGAAACAATAGTGATCATTAAGAGAAATAGAAATTCAAAAAATTAGATACCATCTCACATGGACCTTTCAGGCAAAATTTGATAAAATTAAAAAATCTATGCTTGAGAGGCTCTGACGAGATAGGGAAGCTTTCACAGTGATGGTGGGGCGGTAGAACTGTACACCTTCTAAGAAAATCTGTATGACATTTCCAGACACAATCTCAAATATACGTATGTGTTGTTGTTGTTGATTGATCCTGCCATCTCTTTACTGGTCATAGACCCAAAATAAATAAGAATGCAACACAAAAAGGTATATGTGCACCTATGTTTATTGCAAAAATCCCACAATAGCTAAAACACAGGAACAACCAAAAACCCCAACTATAGAGGAATGGATAAACAAGCTCTGGTAAATTCATACTATGGAATTTCATACATCAATAAAAAGCAAGGACAAATCTCTTAAACCCCTCAAGACATTGGCAAAACTAGAGAACTGTTATGTTTAGTAAACTCAGTTAACCTTCAAAAGATACATATTTTATATTACCATTATTATAAGGAAAAGAAAAGAAGAAGTGTGGTTATACATCAATAAACTGGGAGAGGGAAAGGTAGGGGTGGGGAAAAAAGATGTAAAGTTTAACAAGAAACTGCTGTTGATTTAATTTCTTGAGATGGGCTATGTATAATATGCTTCTTTAAAAACAAAACAAAAACATCCAGATTCCTTATCCTTTCAAATCTACATAGTGATTTCAGTGGCTTAAAGAATAAGAATTAAAAAAGAAAACAGAATGAAAGAGGAAGAAATGTAAAATTGAAATAGACTTGGAATATTTTGTGAAAAATATATTTTCCCATATAGGAAATTTCCTATATTTTCCAATATAGGAAATATAATTAAGAAGGAGTTCATTAATCCAATAAACCAATTTTAATACACTTAATTAAATAATGTAAGCAATGATCATTAATAAGTAGTACCTAATTTCATTCTACTTTCCCAAATGCTATGCATAAATGTTAGACCCACATCTATGTAAGCTAATGATTTTCTATGAATATATTCTCTTGATAATTTTTATGATATTATGTGCCACGCAGTTGGTTCCGCCTCATAGTGACCACGTGACCACGTATAACCAAAGAAAACACTGCCTGGTCGTGTGCCTTTCTCACAACTGCTATTATAATTGAGCCCATTGTTGCTGTCATTGTGTTGATCTATCAGCATATAAAGCTCACAACAATAGTCTAATATTATTAGTTCTTATATTGAGATGTGCTCCTTATTACTAGTACAGTATGTGGATCTAGTTCATTTGCTCGGGGCAGACACTAATGCAGACATAAGCCTCCAAGAGGGTTTGTGTATGACTGAGTGACGGGAATCGCAAGGATATCAAATCTAATGACACGGCTCAGACAATGAGACATATGCTCTGGGAGCACATTTAATTAGGATAGGAATGGTTAGTGTGCAAGGGAGCAGAGCGCAGTTAATGGCACAGTGTTTCTCAGTGGACTCTCAGGGTTTGGTTTGAAAGTAATTGGGGAAGATCCATCACACACATTACTTATACGATGGACCTTCTCTCCTTGCACCAGGATTAGCCTAGAATTCGGATCTAGACAAAGCATTTTTCTTCGCAGAATACAACACTTTCCGATCTACCATCTAAAGTCTAAATGTTTATTTTCTACTATCTTAGATATTCTATTGTGGGGCGGCCAACGTTACTTATAAGAAATGGTATTCGAGAACACTGATAACAGCAGTTACTGATCCCTCTTGGATTTGGCTGCGAAAAATTTAAAATAGAGATTTTATATCTATAAAATGAACAAAAAAACCCATCAGTACTCTTTCACATGCTTTGTGAGTAAATACTCGAGTTTGTGTCAAATGTTTAAATGAAAATGCAAGTATAATCCACATGGAAAGCATAGGTTTTTGGCCTTTTAAAATTTTTATTTATTTACTTAAAAAAACACCACTAAGGACTGTTAAATATTTACTCATTTGAAGCTTATTTCATACAGCCTTTGATGATGTGAAGAATTGTTAAATTTGCTATTAATAATGGAAGGAAATACCAATTCTTTTAATGATAGAAACCTCACTCTCTCAATTCTATAACAAGTATCTTTTACACTTCATGTAAATGGCTTTTATTAGCCATTTTTACAGTGTGACCCACTTGCCTTGGCACCAAACCCTATGTCCACGTCCCTTGGCACTGGATCACTTACTTTACAGCTTCTGTTTCCCTCCTTAATGTACATCTCAGGAGCATGTGTAATTAGCTATTCCTAGGAATGCTATTGATTTCACTCTGGCAAATGCATTCTCTGAATGGCTTGGATGTCTTGGAAAATAAAAATCATTTAGCACACCTGGAACTGCTGGTGGAAAATGAATGGGGAGATAGCTGTGGGAACTAGCGCAAAAAATCAATCTGAACTGAAGACTTATTGAAACTGCTAAGAATTTGAAGAATTCCATCTCCCCAGGTCTTTCTCCCTCTCCCTTCTCTAGTCCTCTCTCCACCCCTCCCCCTCGCCATCTGTCTTGCTCTTGCCCTCTTCTTTTAAAACAAACAAACAAACAACTCACTGCCATGAAGTCAATACTGATTCCTAGTGACACTGTAGGACAGGGTAGAACTGCATTTCTGAGAGTGTCCATTTTTTATGGGAATAGAAAGCCCTGACTTTCTTCTGATTAGTGGCTGGTGGGAATCCAACTGCTCATCTTGTGATTAGAAGCCCAATGGGTAACCACATGCAAGAGTGCCCCCTTCCTTGAGCGAGGAGTGAAGAAAATCTGGGCCAGCTAATTCTGTCCAGTGAAATCATCAATCCCAGTTAATATCATGTTCCTCACCAAAGAGGAGCAGTTCCAGTCACCGTATTAACGGTGAGTTAATTATTTGACCAAATATAGCAAGCTAATTTTTTAAATCATTTTATTGGGGCTCATACAATTCACCACAATACATAGATCAATTGTGTAAAGCACACCTATACATTTGTTGCCCTCATCATTCCCAAAATTCGCTTTCCTCTTGCTATTTTTTAAGGTTATAATTTTGTATGAACTACGGATGATGCTATAAATGTCCAGATGGCCCTTGACAGTGGAAAGGTTCCCAACCTTTTTTTTTAATAGACTCAATCCAATTTCCATTGCAACTCAATCGAGAAACCTCACATTGCTGCACCTTCTGAAACATGGGAACCAGGTGTCCTAGAAAGATAGCCAAGAAACACGGAGGGGAGAAGGAGGGTTTTATGAGGAATAAGAAAACAAGTGGGTGGAAAGCAGTAGCAACTACAATGGAGGAAGTAGTGTTTGTAGAGCTGATCTCTGAAACACTCCTCAAAGGGTGAGTGAATTCACTTAGGGTTCAGTATAGCAATACTGAAGCCCACAACCTTCCTCTGGTTCTTGAACGCTTCCTCCCCCCAACTACCAGGACCCCAATTTTGCCTTGCAGACCTGGTTGGACTAGATGATGCACAGCAGTACAGACGGGAATTGGGAACGCAGGGAATCTAGGACAGAGGAACCTCTCAGGACCAGGGGTGACAGTGGCGATACCAGAAGGGAAAGGGGATGTAGTAGGGGGGAATGGATCACAGGGAGCTACGTGTGGCCTCCTCTCTGGGGGACGGGCAGCGGAGGGGTGGGTGAGGGGAGACGCTGGACAGTGTAATATAGGATACAATAATAATTTATAAATTATTAGGGGTGAATGGGGGAGAGGGGAGGAGGAAGGGAAGGGGAGGGGGGAAAAAAGGAAAATTAGAGGCTAGCGAATTTTGGGAATGATGAGGGCAACAGATGTATAGATGTGCTTTACACAATTGATCTATGTATTGTGATGAATTGTATGAGCCCCAATAAATTGATTAAAAAAAAAAAAAAAAAGGATGATCTTCATTCCCTGACTAGTGAGACTAGTCAATGAGGAAATGAAGATGGGGAGTCAAGGAGAGGGGTATTATGGCAAGGATTCAAGTAATGTCTATCTTTAGCTTTTAAATTACTGTCCATATTGCGGGAAATGTGTGTCCTAAGCTTTCTTAAAGCCAGTTCTCTAATTCTTGACATAAAGGGATTTTAAAAATTCCATTTCATAAGCATTTTTCATAATCAGAGGTCTAAGGGCCCACTGGAATTTTGTGATAAGTTTATGCATTTTCAGACAGGAGACACAAGCTAATAACCACTGGACATATGACCAGCCTGAACTGAAAAATCTTGTTGGTATAACATGCACACTGGATATGGAAAGCTTAAGAAAAATGTAACCTATCTTATCAATGATCGTTCCACTAATTGTATGTTGAATGTCAACATTTAGTAACTATTGGATTAGATAAAATATATGTATTTATGAATCTTTGCTCTTTTATTCTTCATTGTGGTGATTAGGAAACTTAACATCGATCTTTACTTGGCTCACCCATGTGTCTCTGCTAATATTTCCACTAGGCAGAGATCATCTTGAGCTTTCATGAAGTTCTGAGTTATTTGCCTCATTAAAGGAGAAGAGACAGAGCATCATCAGGTGTATGACTGTAGAGGAAGTATATGCATGTATATATAGACTCATATGTAGAATTTGGTGAGTGCTGAATAAAAACTTGCTAAATTTATCTAATTTGTGAAAAATGTGGAAAACACTTTGTTAGGGAGGTTAAAACCCTGTGCGAGTTTATATTAAGGAGATTGGTTTCTGATTTATCAGGCTAACTACTTAAAGGAAATTGTCTGTGGGGAGGAAAATTCATCTGTGAGCTACACTTCAGAGGCTATGTGCCTCCTTGTGGAGCCCATGGTGTCTCCGGGCCTGTCTCCCACCTCTCTGACCTTGCACTCCCAACAGCCACCTGGATCATTTTCAGCATAATTTCCTCTCCTACCTGCTGGAAGTCTCTCCTTAGGCTCTTTTCAGGAGCCGGGGTAGCTTCACTTACATACATTAAGGAGTTGATGAGGATAATACATAGATTCTGTTGAGCTATCTTCTCCACCCCAACTCCCAACCCCCCCGCGCCCTGCCAGCCAGGCTGAACTTTTATTGTATTCTTTCTGTCTTTCTTTTATGACTGATGTGGACATTAATACGTTCCTTAGATTTTCCTTTTAGGTCTTCTTTTTAATTGAGAGAGAAAAAGCCACGGTTTAAAACATTCAGAAATTCAAACTTAAATGATTAGAGCTAAAATCAATTGTTAGGTAATTTTTTTTTCAAAATATGAAAGAAAATATTCCTGATAATAATTCATTAAGCTAAGTAAGATGAATAATAGGATAACTCCATTTATTTGCCTTTGTGGATTTTTGTCTATCTGTTAAAATAGGATACAGAGAGCCACACTATGGCAAAGTCAGCCCACATTGTGGACAGAGTCAATTCCGACTCAAGAAATGGGAGCATCCTTGGTTAACTGTTGGCTACTAATTGCAAAGTCAACAGTCCGAATCTGCCAGCTGCCTGAATTGGCAAGTTGTTCCCAGGGAGAAAGATGGCTCTTTCCAGGCCTGGGAAGATTGAGGGCTGCAGAAACCCAAAGATGGAGCCATACGCTGGCTTATGGGGTCACTGTGAGTAGCTCAGCCATAGCTCTCTATTGGTTTATTCTTTCAATTTTTAGAATTAAAAAAATATTACAAAACAGAATAGGCTTCAAAATATTTCTCCATCCAATTAGCTTCAATGCCTTGCTTTCTCAACCTTTTGTTACCAAAAGCAAAACAAAAACCAGCATCTTTGATCCTGTAAGCCAGATTCATAACCACTCACAGACGACAGGTAGATTGACTGACTGCTATTATGAGAAATGATCCATGAATCCTCACTCATTTTAAGTATGCATTTTTTGTGACCCATGTTTGTTATCAAGAGGAATTGTGTTTTGCATTTACATAACTACAGTGTCTATGTGTATGTTCATAGATCAATCCCTGAATAACTGGAGAGGATTATGAATTATGTCTGTAAAAAGAAATATTATAGTCATCAAGCAAAAGAAAGGTTTCAGTGACTTGTATACAGAAACAGCTGGGTATTGTTTTCACTTCTGAAAATGTGTAGCAGTTTTATGTATTATTCAGGATAATATTATGTATTTTCAAAAGTTAAAACACTGTCATGTTCTCTTTCACATGCCCTTCCCCATTGCTCTAACCCTTGCTTTCTGGGCCTCTATTACATTTTCATCTTGCTTCTTGCCTTTCTCATCTTCTGTTTATTTAGTTAAGTTAAACATATTTACTTATATATATTTTATTATTAATCATTTTACTGTGAGATCTTACAGATCCTTTAACAATCCATCATTCAATTGTATTAAGCACACTTGTACATGCGTTGTCATTATAATTTCAAAAACATCTCCTCCTAATTTAGCGCTTGGTATCTGCTCATCTGTCTGCCCTGTCCCTCTCTTATTTTCCCTCTTTCGTGAAGTCTTTATCAATTTTATGTTTGTATTGTCATTTTGCATCTTACAACATCCATTGTCTTCCTTCACCCACTTTTCAATTGTTCGTCCCCCAAGTGGGGGTATATATCCAACCTTGTGATCACTTCCCTCTTTTTCCCGTTTTTCCTCACCCCTCCCCATACCCTCATGGTATCACGAATCCCACTACCATTCCTTAGGCGTTTATCTGTCCTGGATTCCATGTGTAGAGAGCACTTATCTGTACCAATGGATGTACTCCAGTCTAGCTGGATTGTAAGGTAGAACTGGGTCATGATAGTGGGGTGGGGAGGAAGCATTCAGGAACTAGATAAATGTTGTCTGATTTGTTGGTGCCATACTGCACCCTGGTTAGATTGTCCCTTCCTTGTGACCCTTTTTCAGGAGATGTACAATAGTCTACGGATGGATTTGGGGTCTCCATTCAGAGCCCCATCATTTACATCAATATAATTGTTTTTGATCTTTGATACCTAATACTTGATCCCATCGACACTGCATATTCATATAGGCTAGTGTGCTTCTTCCAGGGCTTTGTTGCTTTCCTGCTATCTATATATTTAAAAACAATATATGTGTATGTATTTCCTGCTATCTATATATTTAAAAACACATATATACACACATATACACACACACATATATATAGACACATGCAAAGAAGACAATGAGATATTATCTAAAGCTCATTCTCCATAGGTATTATGACTTTAAGCCAAGTCCACCTAACTTTCCTGGGAATCCCAAAGTGATCATTTGATCTGTCAAGTAGCAGTTGCTATAGGATTGCCTATACACACACAGAGACATGAGAGTCAGAGTGGAACCACACTCCATAGGGTTTCCACTGGCGATAGTGTGAAAGCAGATTGTCAGGCCAGTCTTTTCATGCTCCTCGCCCAGGGCTTCCAACCTCTTGGTATTCAGCCAGATACTCAGCTGCTTGCACCACTTCGGGACATCCATTAGAGCAGTGGTTCTCAGCCTTCCTAATGCTGTAGCCCTTTAATACATTTCTTCATGTTGTGGTGACCCCCAGCCATAAATTATTTTTGTTGCTACTTCATCACTGTAATTTTGCTACTGTTATGATTTGTCATATAAATAGCTGATATGCAGGATGTACTGTCATTGTTACAGATTGAACATAATTGAATATAGTTAAAGCATAGTGATTAATCAAAAAACAATATGTAATTATAGATTGTGAAATATCTATGTGTTTTCTGATGGTCTTAGGTAACCCTGGTGAAAGGGTCATTCGACCCACAGGTTGAGAACTGATGCATTAGAATCTACAAAGTGGCCTATTAGGGTCTCTGTGTGCATCTTGTGAGTCCTGTCTGGTGCTCCCTTAGGACAGAAAGCATGGCTTTATAAACATTTGTTCTGAGGCCACAGTGCAGAGGCATGCCACCCTGTAGACCTTGACCCGAGAATATGTGTCTCACCTGAGTCCTTCATAAAATAGAGATAGTCCTTACACAGCAAGGGCTTGCTATGTAAACTAAATTAGCTTAGATATGTGATGAACTTATAATAATGAGTGTGGAGCCTACTCAATAGGTATTAGCCATTCATTATTTTCCTCCTCTCCAACCAACTTTCTGCATTACTGATTTTTACTGCCAGATTTTCTTCTCTTCCAATCTGCCAAATGATAACTCATCATTATGTTTAATGCCCACAGGTTCCTCCCCCATTCGAACCAATACTGCCTCTTTCACTGAGAAATTCTTAGCAGGGAGTGCTCACTGTTTCAGATTTTCTGTGTTCTTCAAAGTCATCAAACACCAGAACTTGTGCTGACTGTCTGAATTTGTATAACAATTTGGCACATACTTTCATAAATGTAAGCGGCCTTTTTCCTAAGTACACGTTTATCAATGAAGTTAATAATGGGTACTTGGGATGCCTCCCAAATTTGAAAAGAAATTAAGAAAAATTAACTCATGTAAATTTAGTGCAAAATATAAAATGAGTCATTTTCTCTTTCTTCTGGACGCCAATATAAAAGCTCTTATAAAGAAAGATATAGGATTTCTTCTTCTTTTTTTGAATTACAGAATGTCTTCTCATAAAAGCACATATTTTATCTGAAAAATTGGATTTCCAATTTATAATTAGACATTTGTATATCTATTTACAAAGTGTAATATTTCTTAGAGAAACAACAACAAAAAATATTGTTTAGGGTTAATGAGCTCACTTTCCATTAATACTAAAGTTTATGCATGTGTTTAGAGCTTACCTTAGGGAAATGATAAATGCAAATCATCAGCTCATATATACACATCTAAAAATCTCAATCAAACATTGTGACGTCTTGTCTAGAAAAAAAATTATTCCTTTATTTTAAAGATGCATTTTGCTCTCCAGTGACTAAGAGAGCATTTAATAATTAAAAGCTTTTACCTGTCTCCAGTCCAAGCAGGTACAATTTGGACTTCGGGAAGTTGAATTACAAGAGGTAAGGAGAGGCTACTGATGCTCTCCTTACTTTTCATTTGCAAATCTTTCCACAAGAAAAATGATCACTCTCAATCACCAGCAAATGCAGGTTAGTGATGGTATTGTGAAGAGCTTTGACTATATCAAATATTTAAGAACTATTTTTGTTAGTCAAAACTTTGCTCTCTTGATTCATCAATAAACATAATAATTTTAGTAATCACAAATGAAGAAAAGATGAAATATGCCAAATCGTAGGTCATCAAATAAGGAATAAAATGTATTTCATGATTTCTTTTTTAATATGATGACTATCAATGCAGTCATATATTAAAAAAACACTATCATAACTAGTGTTGGCAAAGACTTAGAAAATCAGGTACTTTTTTAAAAGTGTTAAACAGATGTGTACATTTTCATTATAAAAAAAGCAGATGTGTATTGGCTGGTATGTATGGCAATTTTCCAAAGTGCATTAAAAGCAATAAAAACAGTCCCTCTATCCAACATTCCCACTTCCAAAATGTATACTGTTAAACTGAGAAAATAGGTATATGTCCAAAGGTTAATTGCAATTACCCAGAAGAAAATTAGCATATATTTGTAACAGCAAAACTGAATACAAAACATGTAAATGATCTATCTGCATAGGTCACGTCATTGTTGACAAGTTGCCAGGGTAACAAATAACAACCGAGAGCCTGCGCCTTGGAGTCATGTGCCTTCATTTCAGGAACATGAAAGCTTTCCAGCTGTTTCTTGCGCAAATGACTTCTCGACCTGGTCAAACTTGGTTTTGACACGTTAAAATAAGCAGCAGAACATTAATGTCTTTATCATCAAATGGCTTTTAGGAGACTTCAAAAATAAATCAAACCGTGCATGTATGCATATATAATATATTTTTTAATTATCCATGTATGCGTATAGGGATATTTTTGATACTAATACCTAACTAAAATCTTTATGGTTATAGAGCAGAGCAGAATTTTACATAGGAATAGAGATTTAGCCTCTGAAATAAAATTCTTTGGTAATATTATTGGTTTTAATCTCTACTTAATCTATATATTACTGAGTTAATAATGTTTGACTCTTCCATTAGGTTGGTGGATTTCACAAAATCTCCGTTTTTTTATTATATATGTTCAGTAGTCCTGGCAGCATGCTGGATTACAAATTGGGCTGCTAGCCAAAAGGACAGCAGTTCAAATCCACCAGCTCCTCTCCAGAAGAAAGATGAGTCTGTCTGTCCCTGCTGCAGCCTTGGGAGCTCCTAGAGGAGTTCTCAGCTCTCCTACAGGGTTGTTAAGAGTTGAAGTCCACTCAATGGCAATGAAGGTTTTTTGTTTGTTTTGGGTTTTTTATGTTTCGTTTTTTCTTTTTTTTTTGTATTTTAAAATTCTGTCATTAGATGCATACAAGTTTGTAAATATTTCATTTCATGTGGAAAGAGACATTTTATAACTATATTATAATAGCATCAATACTAATAATACATTACATTTTAAACTCTATTGTACATAATCTTGAATAAAGATAATGCTTTTCATTTGTATTTCACGGAATAACTTTAATACACTTTTCATTTGACTTTCTCTTCTCTTGTATTTTAAGTGCATATTATAAATCAATTCAACTGATTAGATTTTTCATGTCAGATATTTTCTTGCATTCATTGTACGCAAATAACCAATTCCCATTATTACAGTTTTAGATATATTTTGATTCACTAGGATATATTTATGCTCCCTTATTTTGTGCTTTTTATTTTTCTCTCTTTATTTCTCTAATTTTTCCTTTTAATTGACACTTAAAATAAATTATTTTTACTCTTGAACTGTCTTTAATGTATATGCTAATTGTATTTCCCTGCAATATAATTTTACAATTGCAACTACTTATGAAACATTCTCTTACTATTCTATTGATAAAATATGCTAAATTTAACATTTTATTATTTTTCCACATAAACCATTATTTACATCCAGATAGTTTCTTCTGAAATAAGATTTCTTTTGAAGTACAACTTTTAGCAGTATTTGGGAAGAAATTCTATATTTTCGCCCCTGAAAAAGTTTCATATTTCCTGTAAAGCTATGCCCATGTAAAAATTATTTGAAATTATTACAAAGAGTGACCATGCTAGTCTAAGTACTAAAAATGTCTGTATTTTGATGTTAATTTATTGTATACTGACATCCATCAACTATTCAGAATTTATCTGCGATTGTTTCTTTGTAGATAACTCTTCTATTCAAATGATCTCTGGCTAGTTAATAGGTATTAATGTTTGCAACACGAGGCAGTGATTATTTAATAATAGAAATATCAGCTCTAGTGGAAGACCTGGGTTCGAGTCCCAGCCAGGGCACTGCATGAACCGCTGTCACTCATCTGTCAGTGAGAGCTTGCATGTTTCTAGGATGCTGAACAGATTTTGCTGGAGCAACAGTGAAATCCAGACTGAGACACACAAGAAAAAGAAAAGTCCTGGTGGTATATTTCTAAAAGCTGATCAAGAAAAACCCTGTGGTCTAGTCCACAGGCCTCAGGGGATTGATTCTGGACCGGACAGTTTTGTATCCCCTGGTGCATGGGGGCTTCAGGGTCTGAGTAAAAAAGAGCAACTAGCAACAAGAGCAATAGTGTGTGAAATACCTCTTTATTGGTTTGTCTGTGTGTGTGTGTGTGTGTGTGTGTGTGTGCCACATTTGATTTCATTCTGATTGGGATCCAACTTTTTTTTGTTTGTATTTTTCTCAATTTGAAGTTTTATATACTGTATTATTTATGAAAAGTTTAAAGCTAAGCTTCTCATTTATTTTGTTTTGAGACTCAAAATATATATTGTACTCATTCAATCGTCCTCCTTGTATGTTCTTTATCATTTTTTTTTAATTTACTAGTATGACTTCTTGGCTATTTTGTTTATCCATCACATTTATATTTTTTATTATTTTATTTCTAGTTTTAAATATTCTACTTTGCTCTTTTAATAGGTGTGGGTTATTTTATATAGTGTTCTGCTCTTGAGTCAAATTTTCCATATTATATTTTTAAAAATATTTTATTTTTGTAAAAAGTGCTTTTGATGACTACTTTCATTCTCTGTGATTGCTTTTATTATGACTCATAGCTTATTTATTAGTTACTCTTGTTTGAGTTTCTTGAAACTTCGTGGAGGTTCTTGGATGTTCATGTTGCAAAATGACAGGCAGCATAACAGTGTACCTCATGGCATGGGTGGAGGGACATGGGGAATGATACTGAGTGCATTCAGTCATTCTGAAAATATACAAGTACTATTACGGCAAACACCAGGAAAAAGTCTAGCTTACGTCTATTCATTTAATATTGTCTCCCAAAGTACTAGCCTGTTATTCTAATGTCATAGACCATCTGTCACTCCCTTATGTACACAGCTCCATAACCACGTCTTCAGAGGAGGCCACAGCTCAATTGGGGTCAGATTTTCATTTAGCAGGTAGTGAGAGAGGTCCAAATAGCTTCTGCCAAATAGCATTTCCCCACGGGCACCCACGATTAATAGACATTTCTATAATGGTGTTTAGTGAACTGCCGTGGAAATATATGATAGAGGGGGCTGGGTCTCAGAGAAGTGAATTTCACTTATGTTCATGAGTAAACAGCCTGGTGAAAAAGTTAACATTACTTGTACCTAAGCCCAATGGGAAAATCCACCTTGTATCCCTTTTCTAAACAGGCACAAATTTGTCTTCTTCTTTTTTTTTTTTTCCCGCCCTTGCTGACCCAGACATTGTGCTATAGGCTACACGGACTTTAGATTTTGGCTTTTCAATTTGTATACCAATCAGAAGCAGACGATTGTGATCCCAACCTGCAGGACTTTGAAATTATTGAACTTTGAAATCATGGTTTATATATCTTGCTTTCAAGTTTTCCCAATACTTGACAACTTATAGAAATAGATGTCCACTATGACATACTGTAGTGACGTGTCCGAGCTGTGCAGGCAGAGTCTTACCTCAGCCAATGAACGTCATCATATTCTTCCACTGTGTCAAATTATCATTGCTTTCTTACACAATCACCTATGTAAAAGTTAGATACTGACTGAGGAAGAAAAATGTACTGATACTTCATTTGTCTTCCTCATTAAGTATCCAACGTTTACATGCATATGAAGCAATTAAAAATACCACGACTTAAATCAGTCATACCTTTGTTCTCAGAGTAATGTCTTGCTTTTTAACACTTTAAGACTTGTGCAGCAAATTTATGCAATGCAATGTGTCTTTTGAACCCTTTCCTGCAGCTTCTATGAGCACTGGTTGTGGCCAAGCATTATGAAATCCTTGACAACTTCGATTATTTCTCCATTTATCTTAATGATATTTATTGGTCCACTTGTGAGGAATTGTTGTCTTGACATTGAGTTGTAGTTCACACAGAAGGTTGCAACCTTGACATCAGCAGGTGCTTCAAGTTCTTCTAAGTTCCTGTAAATAATCATTTGCATAGTAGTTTTTGTTACTAAGCCTTCCTCCAATTCTTCTTCATACAATTCAACTTCTCTCGTTATTTACTCAGCATATAGATTCAATAAGTACGATCAGAGGACACCACCCGGAGGCACACCATTCCTAAAACATGCAGTATTCCCTTTGTTCTGTTCACACACTGCCTCTTGAATCACCTAAAGGTCCATCTGACTACAATGAAAAGTCCTGGAGTTCCTATGCCTTTCAAGGATATGTGTAGTTTGTCATGATTCACACTTGAATGCATTTGCAGAGACAATAAAAAACCGTCCTAGATTACTTTTTCTAAATGGTGGACTGCATATATAATTTATTTAAAAGTCAACATTTTACTCATTTTTCCTACTGACCCAATTTGAGTTAGATTTTTGTGCCAACTTGGCCAATAAACAAATGTGGGGTTAATTGATGGGCGGAGGGATAAATGGCTCAGTGACCCTCGCCTTTCGAGTTCTCTGGTCTCTTGCTCTGTGATGGTCACACCAGGGTGCAGCTGCCTTAGCCAGTTCCCTTCTTCAGCTTGCAAGGCTCACTTCCTGCAAGATATCCCCAAGGAGAAGCTACATGGACCTACCTCAATGCAGCCCTGGGTGCTGAAGCAACCGTTTGGAGACCCCTGCCAGCGCTGAGATGCTTACACACATTCACTGACTCGGCTTTTCTCCTGCATTCAGCATCATTGCATGTGTTCTCTGAGATGGAGGAGGACTTTGTGGATTGGTGTTGGACATATGGGTTAATGTTGGACTTGTGGGCTTGGGCAGCACTGGGTTGGGATGTTTTCTTGATGCACACTTAACCTATATATAAAACTCTTTCTTATACATGAGTTTTTGTGGATTTGTTTCTCTAAAGTACCCAGACTAATACACAATTATAACTGGTTCTAGGTTTTATAATTTTTAAAAATTTCTTTGGGATGAATGTTGTTGTGTGGTTTACATTGTTGTTGTTGCTTTTTGTATTTTCTTTTAATGAAACCCAGGTGGGTGACTCTACAGCTACAATAAGTAAATAAACAACTAGTTAGGATTATGAGAGGGAGCTGTGGGCAAATGGGACGCTAATAATAATGGACACCAGAAGGAATAGTTTTAGAACAATTGGAATGATGAAGGTAAAACTCTTTTTAAAATATTTAAACATTGAATTGTATAACCAGCAAATTCTCTCTATAAAACAATTAAATTACATATTAAAAAAGGAACTGAGATAGAAGATTGAATAAAAACAAAATAGACTTTCCCAAATACGACTTTTTGATGCCTTTCACATCTGGAACTTAACTGATTCCCAGACATTGCCTCACGATCAAGTAATACCCAGATCAAAATAGGGAGCATGCCTGAGTCACAAGGTTCTGAGAACAGTCCATCATAGAAGATCAATAGCACAACATTTGCCTCCACGCAGAGTTCTGAAGGGGCAGGAGGGGCAGGAAGACACAGGGAGCCCACGAAGGAAGTGTAACCAGTACGGCCACATGCACGTGGGTGTAACCAATGTGTATAAAGCTGCTGAATGATAACCTTGTTTGCCTTATAAACTTTTGCCCCAACCAAAATAAAATGTTCAAATAAACAAAAATAGCATTAGGTTGACCATTACTGGCTTTGAAGATCAAAGGCAGGTGTTAGGAATCAGCGACCATCTAGAAACTGCCGATGTGTTGTACACAGCCAGCATGCCGTATCCATGCCTGGGAGAGCCTCTTTCTATTCGGCAATGCCTCTTCACACAGCTCACCCTCATTTCTATCTGACTACTACGCTTATCATTTGGTATCATGTAAGATCATCATGTTTGCTAAAGCAGAAAGCTAGCCAAACCAAGGAAGACCTTCAAGGAGATGGATGTACACAGTGACAGCAACCATGGGCCCGGCCGTAAGAACAGGAGTGAGGACGGCACAGCCCAGGCCGTGGTTTGTTGTCCTGTACACAGGGTTGCCATGAGCGCTACCCACTCAGTGGCACCTAACAAAATAGTACAAGCAATGGGTATGCTCATAGAGATGCTACCTGCACATATGTTAAGTGATAGAGATTTCACAAAGGAGATTTTAAAATCATTTAAATTATGTGATTTACCATTTTGGTGCTTTGGTGACTAATATATCAATGAAATCCTATGTCTGCAGCAGGTTAAGCCTTGGGGTGCTAAACAGAATTTTGGCAGTTCAAACCTACCAAATGCTTTATAGGAGAAACATGTGGCTATCCGGGCCAGTAAAATATTATTCTTGCAAACATCTGCTCTTGGACACACTATGGGAAAATCCTCCTAGAATCTATAAGACCACTATAAATTGGAAACAAGCCCTGGTGCATAGTGGGTGATGTTTTGAATGCTAACTGCAATTTCAGCAGACTCTGAGGGAGAAAGATGGCTTCCTATTCCCGTTCTTAGCCCCTGAAACTCGTAGGAGCAGCTATACACTGTCCTTTAGGGTTGCCATTAGTCTGAAAACTCGATGGTACAAGTTTAAACCATACAATTCACATTATCAAATTGCTTTCAAGGAAAGTATGGTCAATTTACATTCAAACCAGGAACGCTAACTGCCATCCCCTTTCAAAAAATTTTAACTAGATGATAGATAGATGATAGATAGATAGATAGATAGATAGATAGATAGATGATAGATAGATTTATGTATTTTGATTTGATCTTTTGTCAGAGAATGTTTATCTTTTGTCTTTTAAAAATTCGTTATTTAAGGCCATTTTTGTTCTTAATGAAAAATAACTTCATAATCCTGCAATGAAAATAGAACCACTGAAAATAAGCCACTGAAATCTCATGTCAAGGCTTATAGACCACTAGTTGACCCCTAGTCACAAACCAAAACTTTGGTCTTCTGACGCTGAGCCTACAATCCTTTCCATTTTAGCAAGCTGAGTTAACAAGTCAGTATGCAAATTGCTGAAATATGGTGATGCCAGCTAGGATCACTCATTCTAATTTAGGAAATCTAATTTGGCATTGTACCTAAAGTAAGTCATAGAAGTCAAGGAACAAAGTCAGAATAAATGTATTAACATATGTCCTCAGTCAGCGGTCTTTGAAATATTTAACTTCCCTCCCCCTGGAGTGTTGGTTGGGGTTTTGCTGAATGATTTGATGTGAGGTCTAGTAATTGTTTGTTCAGTTGATTGACAAGCATGGCACTGAGTAAGTAATTACTTGTCATTCCTCAGTATTTCAAGACGACTGTAGTTAAGTTGGGAGTAGAGTCACTGAAGGGTTAGAGGTATAGTGTTTGATTTCCCATTGATTTATGTCAGGTTTTACTCTATTAAAAAAATTGGGCCATAAAACTGTCCTAATAAGGATGATTTGGGCTTCAGCTGGACAGGAAAAAAAAAAAAGCGAATTAGAGCCAACTAGTTTTATTACTAAGACAAGACCGATTTCTTATCAGCATAATCACCTTACATTCATGTTGCGGTTCTCAATGCAGGGAAAATTGAAAACTCTTTTGGCCACAGACAAAGAAAACCAATCATTTTAAAGCACTAATTTCTCTCATCTTGAGGAAAATCTTCACTAAGAAACAAAACTGTTTATCTGACACATCTAAATGTTTTATAAAAGATTATACCAGAATTAATTACTTTTAAGAATGGAAGCTTTTATTCAAGAGCCAAATATAAATTAATAGGAGAATTGGAGTGCAAAAAATAATTTATTAGACATACTTATGCCATTAGCATTTGCTTGGATATCCAAATACAAAAAATTCACATAAGAAAGCCCATCATAAGAAATATGAAGATACCAGAGGCTTTGCTGTGACACTTGTTGGGTTCTTTCAACCTTTTGTAGGAAACAGAGATGAACACTAGGCTTGGAGTGGACAGAAACGGCGAGTACCCTGGTTCTGATTCCCAGCGCAGACCTCTATTAAGATACTCTGGTTTTTACAAATGACATTAACAGATGGCAGAATGAAATCTTATGGCATCCTTACTGTTCTGGTTAATTTCTTCCTATATTACAAATACCAGGAGTGTCGGTTGTATAGTGGGTTGTTCATTGAGCTTCTAACCACAAGTTCACCAATTTAAAACCACCAACTGATCCATAGGAGACAGAATGGCTTCCACTCCCCTTTCGAGTTACAGTCTTGGAAACCTCAGGAGAAATGATACTGTGTCCTATAGGCTCTCTACGCATCAGAATTGACTTGAAGGCAGTGAGTTTGGACTTTCATATAGAATCACAGCTATAAAAGTACTTTTACCTCAAAGACTATAGTGATGAAGTCTAATGGGTTCATTTTTCCATTCGAAGTAGCATAAACTATTAGCCTCAATTTGCCTCAAAAGAAAATGTAGATTTAGTTATTTCTCATTCATAGATTTACATGAGAAATACATGTAAGTCCTCACTGTAATAAAAGATAGTTGGAACCAGCATGCGAAGATCTCTTCCATAGCTACAAGAGAGGCTCCCAAGGAGGCATGTCCTGCACTTCCTGCAGTGAGAAAATCCATTTACAAGCTAAGGAGAAGAAGATGCTTAAAATGGGAGAGTGGCAAACCTGCTGACAGAGTCCCCTTTCCTATGGACCAGCAGCAGGAGCCGGTCTGGGTGCCCAGCTCCTCCCTGACAGAGTTGCTTTTGCCTGGTCATTGAGGCACCTCTCACCTCACTGGCCTCTAGACGCTTCATGGATCACTGGCTAGTGGACACTGGTGCAAACAGTCTCATACTCAGACTCCAATTCTCCCCCCCACCATGCCCTATTCCCCTTATATGTCACATAGGTACACAAAATAATACTAACAGGGTAGAAGGGATCCCCACCCACAAAGTGATTTTTTTTCCCCTGCTCCTAAAACAATTATTTCATTGCCGTAGATATTTTTTTAATCAATTTATTGGGGCTCATACAATTCATCACAATACATAGATCAATTGTATAAAACACATCTATATATTTGTTGCCCTCATTATTCCCAAAATTCGCTTGCCTCTTGGGTTCCCAGAATCTGCTCATTTTCCTTTTTTTCCCCCTCCCCTTCCCTTCCTCCTCCCCTCTCCCCCATGCACCCTTAATAATTTATAAATTATTATTGTATCTTATATTATACTGTCCAGCGTCTCCCTTCACCCACCCTTCTGCTGCCCGTCCCCCAGAGAGGAGGTTATATGTAGCTCCCTGTGATCCATTCCCCCTTTCTTCACCCCCTTTCCCTCCTGGTATCGCCACTGTCACCCCTGGTCCTGAGAGGTTCATCTGTCCTAGATTCCCTGCGTTTCTAATTCCCATCTGTACCGCTGTACATCATCTG
>NW_022111368.1:32682483-32688473 GCF_000313985.2 Echinops telfairi
GCGCCACCCTCATTGATGAGGATATGATTCCCCCTCCCCACCTCTGGTGTTTAAAGCCTGGTCCCTTTGGCCCTTCATGATCACACATGTTGGTGTGCTGCTTCCATTTATTGTCTTCAGTTTTTGTACTACGATAATATGTTTATTGTTTTGTAGTTTTCTCCCATTTCCTTTTCTGGTGTGACCCCCATTCCTGAGAACAAACATTCCCCACAGGCAAAAGCAGGCAGGCCCCTAGATTCGGGCACACCCACCCAAGTTCGGGCTTCTTTCCCCCTCCCTTTTTCCTCTGAATGCACAGATTTTCTGTTGTCAAAGGAACAGGAATACAGCACCTATACCCCAGCCTCACCCCACCTTTGTCTATGTCTTTTTCTTTTCCCTTCCTCCTCTCTTCTCTCTTTTCTTCTTTAATTATATTTATAAGCACCGCCCCCCCCACACACACACTGAAACCTATTATGTCTAATTATCCCTCTTAAATATACTTTCCCATTGTTTTTACAAATCTGTTTGGACTATTCTGATGCCCACTTAATATCACTATCATTACTTTTACTTTACTCTTCTTCACCTCCTCCCCATCTCAACAGTTACCCATCTCTCTCCCCTTTGCTTCATTTCACCACGGTATTTTCCTGGCTCCTTGTAGGTCTCTCACATCACTGGACAGAGTTAAGTAAACACAGCACTGAAAGTTGCACTACAATGCCGAGAAAACAGCAGTCAAAGACAGTGTACAAATAAATCAAGGAAAACAAACACAAGCAATGGAAAATCACCCAAACTAAATGGACTACTTTTAAAAAGATGCCCTGGAACTATGAGAAGCAGAAGTCAGAAGACTGACGTTAAGATCCCCCAAACAGGCATCCCAGATGATGAACAACAAGAAAACAGCATTGGAATCAGCGTAAACGACCTAAGGAAGAGAGCGGAAGGAAAAGAACCTTGGTGCAATTCCAAATCCAGAGGCTTCTGGGAAGGAGGCATGTGTGTCTCTGAGAAAGCAAGAACACTTTTGTGGCCGTGCCAACCATGTGGGCACCCTGTCCTAGTGGGGGAAATGCATACTAATCCTTACATGGAATCTATGGGCATATGGCCAGTATTACGTCCTAATTGTACGCTTTTGACCTAGTTTATATCCAGCCCTTAGAGAACACGTTTGTGCGCTACAGACACTGTGTCTCCTCAAGGCACACAGTAGCCTTCAGACGCCACACTAAAAAATGTATGTGGAAATCTCACTGCATTTTCCCTCAAACTCACATGTAACCAATGTAAGGAACGGACATATTCCACTGGATTTATAGCAGAAATGCACCCGTGAGAGGAGCAGCGGTCAGCTATCTCAGTGATGGACTTGGTAATCATTTCACTTTGGGTCAGACCTCTTGCTTTGCGGGGGTCCAATGAATGATGGCTTGAGACTTTCACATATTTACTAGAATGTTGTATAATAGCTTTCTTTGCTTTCTTATGACATGTATTATTCTGGTAGGCATGGTTCTGTCTTTATGAATGCGTATCATTAAATGTTTTGTCTTATCACCAATGCCCATTAGTTGTGCAAATACTGCCCATACACTTAAGGATTCAATCTGTACCATTCAATATTTCATGTATGGTGATCTGAAAAAAACCTGCCTATACTTTTGTAATTTCTTTTTCTTAACTGTGTTTTAAATTCCATAACTCTCTAAATTAATGACACCATCAATAAAATTACCTTATGCACAAGGGGGATGTCTTATAATGTTCTCCATCATAAAATGATAATGATGTCTCTGAAGTGAATCAGAGATGTAAATAATATAGTTATATGAATGGATTTGGGGCACATGCTGAATTCTAGCTCCAATCTAAGAATACTTAATTGTTGTGACATGACCCTACTCAATAACCCCCAGATCACTAAAGATATGGGTGGTGAAGTGTGGTGAAGAAATCGGATGGGGCCCTGTTATCAGAAGGAATAGCATCTGGAGTCTTACAGACTTTTCTTAAAATGAGCAGCCATCTAAGAGAGCCATCAACATAGTAGAAACACACTGGCCTGTGTGATCTAAGGATTACAAATAATAAAATCTAAATAATGGGGAAATAAGGATATCAGAATTTCAATTCTGAACACATGGTTTGCAGACCTCGATGGATGACAGAGGAAGCCCCAAATGAATTGAGCCTCCAGTGAACACTCCTGACCCTGTTGAGAGATATGAATAACCATCCTATTTGATAGAGAGCATTACAAAGCTGGTTATGGCAGATGTAGTAAAGGTTAAATTGGAAAATTTCATTACTTGATGTCTCTTTGCACTCATTTTGAAGTTGTTTAAGTTTTTAATATTTTCTGCTTTCTGTTTCATTGAGATTTTGCTGTTTTCATTGTTGCTTTTTGTTTGCTTCCTTTTTCTATGCTTATGATTTTCTATCTATGAAATCCACGATAGTTAAATCTATGGAGACAACAACTGGATTAATAATTACCTAGGAGTATGGCAGGGGCTGTTGGGGAGAAATAGGGACCTAACAACGAGCAGAAAAAGAAAATGTTCTGAAATTAATTGTGGTAATGATTGTACAGCTCTTCCTAATATAATTTTGTGATGAAAGTATATGTAAATCATATGACAATCAATCCACTTTTAAAATAAGGTATCCTACCTTATTAGTGGTTTTTTTTGTTAACAGTATTGTAAAAAGCATGAAAATTATGTTTTATATCATGATGCTAAGTATATTTGTATTGGAATAAACTTTCAATTGTCTTATCTATGCCACAGATCAGAATTTAATTATAAGAAGCCCTAGTGGTATAGTGGTTAAGCATTGGGCTTCTAACTGCAAGGTTAACAGTTTGAAACCACCAGCTGCTGCTTGGGAGAAAGATCATGCTTCCTACTCCTTGAAGTGTTACGGTCTCAGAAACCCATACGGGTAGTTTTATGCCCGATGGGGTTGCCATGAATCAAAATTAACTTAATGACAGCGAGTTAGGTTTTTGCATGAATCATAATGTCTATCTATATCAAAAGGATATTGCAAAGACCAGTTTAAAACAAAAGTGAATCGAGACATTTATGGTAAATTCTGTTCAAATCAGTTCTGATTATTTATACACACAGAATCAGGTATGATTAATGAACATAAAAAGTTTCTATTGACACATTAGTTATATGCATTTACATTAGTTAAATACATCCTGTATACTTTCGCTACATTTTGACTTTGTTTTATTCTTTCATAAACAAATTTCACAAAAAATAAAAGCAGACTCAATAAATGGAGACGTTGGCCCAGGCACATGGAGGAATCTAACCACTTTTAACCCTAAAAAAGCTCATCCAGGAACTAAAGTAATAGTAGCAATTGATTCCAGCGCAGAATCACATCCGCCAGGTAGACATTCTGAGAAGTGTCCATCTCATGCAATGTAGATGGAGCTAGACTGAAAGCAGTCTGCTCTTCCTTGCTTTCAGGGAAAGCCTTCGACGGGAGAAGAGGAAAGGTGGGAAAGGGCCGCAGGGTCATTTCCCACAAGTGGGAAAACACCTGAGGAAAGAGGAAGGGAAGAGAATAGAACAAGCCTCAATATCACTAAAGATTTACACAAGCAAGTCAGTGCCAGAGACTCCCCGCCAGCTGTCCCATGAACACAGTGACACGAAGTGGCTGGTCAATAAACACAACACAAACAAACAAACAATAAAATGAACCCAGAGCAGGACTCGTGTAGATGGAGAGTAGGGCAGTTGGGTCGGTTAGGAGAACATACGTTATTATTCTGCTGACACACAACCAATAGAGACTTTCAGGGAAGAGTGCGGTAAAAACGACTTACTACAAAGGATGCAGTACCTACATAGAGAGTGCTCACAAAAGGAGCAGGAGTATGAGTGGTAATTTCAATACTCCCAAAGATCACAGAAGAAGAGAGGGAAAATTAACATTTTCAGATAAAAATATCTACATTATCCTTATGCTCACTCATAAATTTAATGTGATCTTATTAAAACACCAACAGACATTTGTTTTTCTTTTTTGAGAGAAGTATAGGGCAAAAGATATTATTTAAAAGTGCACATAAAAATAATAAAAAAATAAATGAATAGCTAGCGATATTAAAATTAAAAAATGAAGCCCTAGGACTATTACCGACTGCATTATATAATCTTAACAGAAAAGTGATGGTGATACATGAAAAAGAACATAAAATAATTATTGATATATCTTGCCAAACAAGACACTGCACAGAATTTTTAAAATACATTAATAAGTTTGATATAAAATTAATTAAAATTATGATATATAGAAAATGATAAAGTTAGTAGTAAGTGGCATTTCATGAAGTATATGCATTAAATCTAAACTTAAGAGATATTTTCTTGCAATAAAGAGGAAAATACAAAATGTTTATAAAAGGACTTTGAGTAAGGTTGCATTCACATTTAATATTCAAATAATTATTATATACATGATTATAAAATATAATAAATGTAAATATATTGAAGTAAAGTTATTTTATTATTATCATAATTTCATCTACAGTTTTATTATCATAGATGAAAAATATTAGAATCTAGATTCTAGAATTAAATTCATGGTATCTCCCCAGAATAACTATATGATCTTTGATTGTAATAGAGCAAAGGTTAAAGTAGAAAGGAAGTAAAAATATGCTAAAATATGGATAGAGTCACTGATTCAATTTTACTTATTATTTAAATAGAAATCATTATGTTTAATGTTTGATTATACTGGAACATAACATTTGAATATAGAGATATAGAGAGAGTCTCTATTACGTTAAACATTCTAAAATTGTTCCAGTAAAATCAAATATGATAAATACAATCATCTCACAAAGAGATTTAATGTGAAAGACATACACATATGAAGTCTGGAATATTGTATTTCAAAAAGATATTCTTAATTTTTAAGTTCGCTCAAAATTTTAATCAAAATAAATAACTCCTAGTAAATATAAATTGAAATCAAATTAATAACATGAAAAACATTGATAATCATAAATAGCCAGAGTCTTATGCAATGAAAACATTCCAATTAAATTCAGGAACAGACAAAGGCATCAATGTCCCCACTGTTCCTTAGCACTGTTAGGAAAGGGTTAGTCAAGGTAATTGGATTACACTCTGTTCAAGATTGCAATACAAAAGTTAAATTAATAATGAGCTTCCCTTGATGTCACAAAAGAAACAATTACAGGAACATTTTAATCATTTTGAATGCATAAATGGATATATAAACAACAATTATTAGATTGATATTCTCTTAAATTGTTTCCATCTACTTCTTAATTTGTAGTCTACCACAAAACTTTTATGTTTTGATTAAAATTATCATTAAAGTAGAGTAAAATTAACTAAGAAATTATAGTCATGAAAATAAGAAATTAGAGCCATATCTATAACATATGGACTAATAAAAATCTCCATTAACTACAACTGTACAGCACCCTTTTGGCTTTTAGGTAAACATCAGACTTTTATCAGAAAAATGTGTGGTTCAAACCCTCCATCCTTTCCACTGGAGAAGAGAAGGTTAGACGCCTCCCGAAAGATGTGAAGCTTTGGGAATTCTGTAGAGGCCCCTGAGTAGGAATGAAATTGTTGGAAGAAGAAAAGGTGTCAATGTTTTCCTTCAAATACTTACAGATAATAATGCATTATCTTTACCCTTCAGGGTGGTCCAAGAAAAGTATAGTCTGATTTTTCTACCCTGTTCCCTGAAAATAAGACAGTGTCTTATATTAGTTTTTGGTCCCAAACATGCACTAGGTCTTATTTTCAGGGGATGTCTTCTTTTTCCATGAAGAAGAATACGGTACACATGTATTGTTTATTGTTTTATTAAAAGAGACCTTGCACTTCCTGTCTGCTCCAGCTGCGCTGCAGCCAACAGTGAGCTGCGCGGTGGCGCCCACCACTATGGTCCAGAGTGCAGAGTCCAGAGTTACGATAGCT
>NW_022111368.1:32688573-32712854 GCF_000313985.2 Echinops telfairi
AGATTATTTTCAGGGAGGTCTTATTTTCGGAGTAACGTCTTATAGTTCAGTGAGAGGCAAAACTCTAAGTAGGTCTTATGTTTTTAGGGGCATGTCTTACTTTCAGGGAAACAGGGTACCTCAGTCTGTCTGCCAACACCACTGAAATCTATGTGAATGAATTCCTCAGAATTGCATAACCTCTTTTTTTATCTTTTCAATGTCTCCCTTCCCTCCTTTCTGACTCCATCACACATACTCACAAAACTATGCAAGTTTTAATATGTATAACTGAAACATAGTAGTTTTGAGGATGACACAGGACCAGTGGTGTTTAGTTCTGATGTACACACTTTCACTATGTGTTAGAATGGATTTAGAATGAACAGAGAAACAACACAGCAACTCTATTGAATATTAACAATTTTCTTCCAAAATATGAAGTATCTCTCTCTCTCTCTCTCTCTCAACATAGGCAAATACAACTATGAAGACGGTTATCCTGCCTTGCCCATGGATTTTTGGGAAAGGGATGGTAACATCAAAATGTATGACCATTGCTTCTCTCTTATAAGATCTCTGAACAGACAAGTCATTGAAAACTTTCCAGTGATATTTGTTTTTTAAAAATAATATCCTGATGAGAAAACATTTGAGCGGTTTGAGGTACAACACACATTTAAATAATATACAAGAAGTGTAATTATTCTCATCCTTGAACTGCCTTGGGGTCATATATTCTTCAGTACTCTACCCATCTCTTTTCCTGGCTACAAATAAAATAAGAATAATTAAGAAAATACAAATTTCCACATAAATGAGAAATTGAGATGGCAGCATGTAAAAATGTAGCCCTAGTGGTATAGCTGGTTAAACTCTTGTCTGCTCATTGAAAAGCAGGCAGCTGAAACGCACTCAATCCGCTTCCATCAAGATTTACAGCCTTAGGAAACCCATTGAGCAAGTCTACGCTGTCTTATAGCATTGCTACGAACAGAACCAACAGCAGTCAGTGGTACTGGCACGTAAAGTGTCAATTATTGTTTTCATTAGGGAAAAATGTAACAGTCACTTCTTTGTTACTACAATGGTAAAACAAAATCGGATGTCTCTGTGCAAACTACATTTCAATGTATTTGGATAGTAAGCATTTTCTTGATGTCCAATTACTCTTTATGCTTCAAGTTAAGGAGCCGTGGGTGCCTGAGCTCCACGCAGAGGGATTAAAGAAACTCTTTGTTGTGGGCTCTGCATATTGCATAATAGAGTCAGCATGAAAATCATGGCGCTAGCCTAACAATTCCGTCTTTCTTACCACTTCCCACCACTTTTCTCCCATGGGAGGAAGAATAAATGATCTGAGATGACATTTTGGAGAAATACGTATTTCAAGAAATATTCCACTCAGCTACTTTGAGGGCAGGCATCAGAGTACCCTCAAATCCCCCTGTTCTGACGTTGTTTCTCTCGGGACACGTATAGTGACTGCTCCTCAAGAAGTAAATTTGGTGCAAATGATTAGTGTCCATGGCTGGTGACCGAAAATTTTCAGGTCAGAGTCCATCCAGGGACTCCTCAGAGGAAAGACCTGGATACCTATGACTGAAAAATCATGTGAGGCGACACCCAAAGACTCCTTAATGCCAATGTTGGCACATAGGGATAAGTACGTCTGTATGATTTTTTACCTAGAGGAGATCCATGCTTGTTAGAGTCTAGGGGCAGTGATGAAGACCCTCACAAGTGGATTGTCACTGTGGTTGCAACAATGGCTCAAACATAATAACAACAGAGCAGGGAACAGGGCCAGGTGGGGTTTCCTTTACTGTGTGTCAGAATTGACCCCCTGTTTCCTAGCAATAACAACAAAGCTATTGTTATCCTCTGGGCCCCAGGGTGGTGCAGTGGTTAAGTGCTCCTAACCTGCAGCTGGTGGTTCAAAAATCCACCAGCTCCTTGCATGACTGATGTGGAGTCTGCTGCCATCATATGTGCACCCTTGGTGGCCCCATGCAACATTTTTCTGGACCAACTCTTGTACGGTCATCTTGAGTAAGATTTGACTTCAAAATAGGTTCTTTAGTGTTATCATTACTTAATAAATGAAGACTCAAAAATCAGAGAAAACAGGTAGTAATTTTTACAATCACTCATCTTCCTATGGGCACCACAGTCACTATTTTTCATCTTTGCTATTGTTTTCTTGCCTATTTTCAACCTCATGATTTCAGTCAAATAGTTCTTCAGGACTTAGATCAAAATATCTTGACCTTTTTTTCCTTTGTACATTCAATTCTGTACTCCTTGAAATGTCCACAACCCATCTTTTTTTTCTATTATGACACTTAATAATTCAAATGATATCACATCTTCTTCTCTATGAAATTTTCTACAACATCAAAAGGTGCTTGCTCTTCCATCCCTACATATCCTCTGCACCTGCTAGGAAAACGTTTCCTTTAGGTACAAATTTAAGGGTTTGAATGTTAAAATTCTTCAGATGTGAAATTCTTTGGTAGCAGGATTTGTTATGTATTTCTCAAACTTTTGGCTACCATATTGTTTTATATAGAGCAAGCCCTTAATAAATGTTTGACAAATGAAAGATATATACATATATACATATAATTGCCAATTCACTTAGCACAGCATTTTCCAATTAGAAATATTAAAAGATAAGATGGGAATGAAATGCCATAATTAAATCTAATTAAAAAGTCAGAGATGTCATATAAGTAAAATAATTGCGGAGGAGGAAAATTTGTTGGCATGCAATAACTATCTGCCCAATGGTGCTTCTATTACATTTGAGTCTCAGTGCAGTGGGTCCTCCAAGTGTTTCTCAAAGAGAATGATATTGGGCAATTAAAGCTGGTATTCGGATGCAAGTTGAGGAAAGCTTGGTTCTGTCAAGCATTGCTCACCTCTGCCACCACCCTGCGAGTGCGACTAATACATTTTGCAGTTACTACCGGAGCTCTTTAAAAGAGGTTTTACCATTACATAATATGATGAAGATGGAAAGGAAAACAATGTGCAGATCTATTGCAACGGGGCAATAGGTTGATTGATTTGTGTATCAAATCTATTAGAGCCCTTAATCTCTAACACTTTTGAAATAATAAGACTAGTACAAATACTTCTAAACAATCTCTTAGCCTAATCTGTTTGATCCAAACTTATGGCTGTTTATGATACATAAATTTAATTCACAGTGAAAATGTTACCATTAAACTTATAAACTGTGTCAATCTACTAAATGAATACATGAGTGGATGGAATGGAATGCTACAGTCAGCACTATTGCCAAATTTAGGGTGGCTGAGAGAAGATATTTGATTCACACTTACATTGCACAATGTCCTTTATCTCAGAATTAGAATGACATTATTCAGCATTTTAATATGAAATTTCTAGTATAGAAAACTTTGATTGCTATCCTTCTCATTAGTGATTGGGTAATTGTTCAGTAGCTGATTTCATGGCGAGCATCCTGTGGAGGTCTGGGACACATGTAAAGTGGACAAGACACTCCCCATTGGTAAAAAAATGTAAAGGAATATGGAAAACAGTGGTTCAAGATATGTATTATTTTATTGAAGTAACAATTATTGATTTTTATTCACTTGAAGCAAAGGCAGAAGGAGAGTTGGGATCAGGAGGGGAGTTTGGAATGGGTGACCCTTACCCCCATGAACAATTGCCCCATTTGTTATGATACCAGAAAAGATGGATAATGCCAGGCTACCATGAATGGACAAATTGACCAAAGATTCCGTTGAAGAATCCTGATCAAAAGAAGGAAAATTCACAGACATTTTTTCAAGTGCTTGTGGACTCTTGATTTTCTAGAGCCATGGAACATGGCCAACCCCTAAAACTATTGCTTTTAAATAATAAATTAATGCAAAACTGAATTCTTTTTAAAACTAACAAATATTTAAATTTAGCCAGTCTGAAAAAAAACTTCCTTGAACATTATACTTTTTTAAAGAACTATCAGTTGGGATAAAATTGACTGTATGAAGTTGAAATCTTGCATATAAACCTTAGAAGGTGGGGATTTACACAGTGAGGGAGGAAGAACTCAGAGAAGAAGGGTGAGAATGACGATCGGGGTCATTCAACTGTACTTGTGGAAACTGTTGAGCTGGTGAGAATGGCAATCGAGGTCATTCAACTGTACTTGTAGAAACTGTTGAGCTGGTGTCTGCTTTGCTGTGCTTGTCCTCAACAACACAGTATGAAAACCAGAACGGGCCAATAGGTAAACAAACAAAAAATGATTACTATGTTAACGTAATTGTAGAAATGGTTAAGTGCTTTACTTGAACTTTGACCGTTCTACTCGGTCCTATGTTTCTATCAGTTGGAATGAAGTCAAGGGCAAGGAGTGTATAGCTTTTGGTTCTATCAATCAATTAAAGCTCACAGGTAGACTACCAGTTTTGTAAGTGATGTTCTATTAGAAGTAGCACCACAAGGTAAATCAATGCTTTTGTGGCTGAGATCTAGGCAGACCCTTGTTGCACTAATATATATCCAAAAATTTGAAATTAAATCACAACATAACAGAAATCAGAACATTTTACATTTTGTTGTTCATTTGTTCATATTACACCTGCAGAATATAGGTGAATCCAGATTTTGGAGAAATCACAGAAAAGAAATATCCAAACTCAGTATTATAGAAATTATAGTCTTTGAGCATTATTTTTTCTATCTAATAAGAAGTCTCTGTTATTTATAATTTGAACTGATTTTTCCCAGTTTCTTTAGATTAATTTAATTTCACTTAATTATATAGGTCTTCATAGATTCAACTTTATTGTATCAGACTGATAAAGAAACAGGAGAGGAGAGCAGAGGTATAACACTTTATTATGCTTCCAAAACATGCTCATAATCATCTTGATGGTAAAAATTTTACCTAAACTACAGAAGCAAGATTGCATATGCATCAAAGCAATGCATATAATATGATTTATTTGAATAACTATTTTTATCATTGACTATCAAGATCTTTTTGGATCATTCTCCATCATCATTTTGATTTGGGATTATTCTCTTTATATAGACTGAGACCAGAGGAAAGCTACTTAGTGGGCAATTGCTTGAACATGCTTCTCAATCAAAAGTCCATGTTCTGTCTACCAAAACATATTGCAACATATAACCATGTTGATGTTACCCCTTTTGAGTTGGCCCTCACTTTATGGTCATACCATGTGTGGTGACCGAGCAGAAGTAACCCATCTGGTTTGGTGGAATCTGCTCTTGACTGAAGCAGTTCTCCAGGCCTTTCCTCTGCAGAGTTGCCGACTGAGGCTAACGCCTAACCATTAGGTTCCCAGCAGTTCACACACCATTTTTATCACCCAAGTTACTAAAATCACTTGACAGGCTAATTAACTCAATTCTTATTTTTTAATAGGACAAAAAAAAAAAAAAAGGATTCCTGTCCTGATTATCAGTATAGATTGCTCTCGATACTGATTAACGTCTCATCCCAGGGCTGTCTTCTAAGACCGCTAAGCTTGCCAATGCACCATCTATGGCTTTGAAAGGTCTCTGAACTCTGTCTTTGCCAGATCACCAGCACTCCAGTCAGAAATGCAGAGGGTGGATGGCTCTATATTTAATAACTGAATGGTCTTGGAGGAAAAATATATCTAGGCCCTTACCTTGAGGAGCTGCTAATCTTATTCCATTGATAGCCAAGTATACCAGTGAAATTGGGTTAAAGCTCAACTACCACAGAATCACATCTTTGCTCATTTTGACTAAATGTAACTAAATGACTCCGCAGGACCATGTAAACGGGGTGTGTAGGACCACATGAAGGGATTAGTCAAGTTTAGAATTCTGCCAGGTTTAAAATGAGCCATCACAGGAATAGGAAGTGGAAAGGAGGGTTCTCATTGCCGTAACAAAATAAGAGTCAGGAGTGGAGTGTATACTATGGTTCGCAATACTCCTGTGATCTGAACCTCCTTGCACCGGGAGGCAGAGCACTGTGAACCATAGGTGGAGCCGAGATGGAACCGCAGCAGACACAGTAGAATCAAGTGTCAGAGCGCAAGATAAGGTGGCAGTGGAATTACCAGCCCATTGATCCAGGAAAACTAAGTGCCTTCAGCAGGGGATTCGCCTTCAGAGTGTGATAGCTCTGTGGACTTAATTGGGGGAGTTATGTTTGCTGCCTAAGAGAGCTACACTGAGTTCAAATTGATGGTTAGGGCACAATGGAGTGCCCCTTGAACATCCATCATTAGTGCTAAAAGAGCTCTGTAGCACATCTCTAAGTAGGGCAGAGGCCAAGGACTCAGGTGGCTGAAAGATCCAGTACCAGAGAGAGGCACAATTACTGGCCTGGCCAAGAGGAGGCACTCTTGATGGAAGTGTACTCAGCTATTTGGATCTTGAATTACAACCTGTCAACTTTTCTAATAAACTTCCTAAACATGAGGATTGTCTGTGTGCTCTGTGTAGCCATTGCAACAGATAATAGAATGTATCAGAGAATTGGAGAGAGCCTTGTCATAATTGATAAAGACAGAGGGTGGCAGCAAGTCTGACCTATGTCTTACAGGAATAATCCTTGAGTTGATGTTGAGTTGGATCCTTCTTCTGCTTTTTGAAGTCATAGGAGGTCACACATGCCCATATCATTTTCATAGCTTTACCACACGTTCAGTCTATTATGTTTCTTTTCTCTGAAGACTGTGCCTCCAGTCAAACATCTCTAAAAGAGTCTTCTTCTTAGAACCTGTATATTATGACTCAATCTATGCTGGTGTTGTCACCATAGACATTTGTATTTTTTTATTCCTAATTCTAAAGCAAACAAAAGCTGTGAATCATTTGGTTTTATCACTGAATTTCATAAAAACATCATTTTTCTGTAAATATTGTTCTGCATTTTCTTTGTCATTTAATCATTTTTTAAGACGTATAGTTGGATAAGATTTATATTATTTTTACTTCTTCAAAACGCTGACCTGGTGACTTTTTACAGTTTAGTTCCTGAAACTCTGAACTGCTTACTATCTGTGCTGCCAGATTGTGTTCAGATATTTGTTTCCAATGAAGAAATGTGTCCTACTCAATTGAAGGCTATGCCATTTTGAGGCTTCTTCTATCCTGACTTCTTACAAATTACACACAACTGTAGTGACTATCGTTATAGAATGTCACATCTTAGATACAACATGTCCCAGATTTCCTCCAATATCTCCAGTCATATATTTAATGAGATGATAATGCAGATACTAGAAGGTTTAGAGTTACAAAAAGTAAACCATATGTACCAAGTAATCAGACAATTTTCAATATCAGCAGCTAAAATGAGGCCAGGGACTAACTGTGGAGATTATCAATTGCATGTATCTCAGTTCAGGCTGAAGCTAAATAAAACTAAAGCAAGTTGATTAGAACCAAAGTAAGACCTTGAGTATAGCCCAACTGAATTTTGAGAATATCTTCAAGTACAAGTTTGACATATCACATATTTATGACAGAAGATCTACTGAACTATCAGAAGACATCAAGAACATCATAGAAGAAGAAAGCATAGTTCATCAAAAAGACAGGAAAAAAAGATTAAGTGGTTGTCAGGTGAGTCTGAAAATTCATTTTAATCATTTAATAGCTAAGGCAAATGGAAGAAAAGATGAAGCAAAAGAGCTGAACAGAAAATTTCAAAGGGCAGCTGGAGACATTAAAGTAAAATATTATAATTAATATTCACGGGGCTGAGTTAGAAAACCAAAAAAGGGACAATTTGCTCAGTTATCTTAATCTGAAATAGCTCAAGAGAAAAAACCAAGCCTTGAGTTGCATAATTGAAAGATTCTATGGGCAAATCATGAAGGATGCAAAGAACATCAAAAGAAAAGAGAAAAAATATACGGTCACTGTACTAAAAAGAACTAGTTGGCATTCAACCATTTCAAGAGACAGCCAGTGACAAGAACCACTGGTACTCAAGAAAGAAGTCCACTTTACACTGAAGACCTTAGCTGGAATCAAGGCTCCGGAAATTGATGGAATACTAATTGAAATGTTTCAACAAACTCTTGAAACACTGGAATCTCTCACTTGTCTATGCTAGGAAATTTGGAAGAGAGATTACTTGGCCAACTGACTAGAAAAGATTCCTATAAGTACCCATTTCAAAGAAAGGTGACCCAATATGATGCTCAGATGATAGGTCACTATCTTTAACATCAAATGCAAGTAAAATTTTGTAGAAACTCGTTCAACAACAGTTGAGGCAGTGTATTCACAGGGAACTGCCTGAGGTTCAGGGCAGATTCACAAGAGGATATGGAATAAAGATGATCATTACTGAGCTGAGATAAATCTTGGCTGAAAGCAGAATATGCCAAAATGTTGTTTTCTTGTGTGTTAACTCTACCAATGCATTCAATTATGTGAATCATAAAAAACTCTGGATAGCCTTGAGAAAAATTATAATTCCAGAACACTCCATTACACTCATGTGGAACTTATGTTTGGATCAAGTAGTAGTTGTGTGACCAGAAGAAGGAAATGCAGCATGATTTAAAATGAGAAAAGATGTGTGCTAAGGTTGTATTCTGTCACCATACTTTTTAAACTTTATTCTCAGCAAGTAATCCCTGAAGCTGGACTATACGAGGGTAAACATTCATCCAGATTGGAGGAAAACTTATTAGCAAATTGTGATGTGTAGATGACACAACTTTGCTTGCTAAAAGTGAGGAAGATTTGAAGGTACTGATGATGATGACCAAGGATTGTAGCCTTGAGTGTAGATTATAAATCAATGTAAATAAAACAAAAATCTTCACGACTGAACCAATAAACAAGATCTTGATAAATGGAGAAAAGATAGAAGTTGTCAAATATTTCATCTTGCTTGGACCTGGAAGTAGCATTCAAGAGGCCAAATAATAATTACTTTGTGTAAATCTGCTGCATCAGATCTTTACAGTGTGTTGAAAAGCAAGGATTTTACTTTGAGGACTAAGGGGGTTGTTATTCAAATCATGGTATGTTCAATCACCTCACACTTGTGTGAAAAATCAAGTTAAATGAGGAAGGCTGAAGAAGAATCTCTGCATTTCCTTTATGGTCTTGAAAGTACCATCAACCGCCCAAACAACGAACAAATCTGTCTTGGGAGCAGCACAGAGAGAATACTCCTTAAAACCCAAGATGATGAGATTTCATCTCACATACTTTGAACATGTCATTAGGAGAGACTTGTCCCTGGAAAAGGACATCATGCTTGGTAAAATAGAGGGCCAGCCAAAAAAGAGGAAGACCTTGGATAAGATAGATTGATGATGTGCCTGAAAAGATGAGCGTAAACATGACAATTGTAAGGATGGTGAAGGACTTGGAAGTGTTTCCTTCTTGTGTGTCATCAGAGCTCACTTGATGGCATCTAAGACTAACGTCTACAGATCAGAGAGCATACCATCTCATGGCTGTGCTAACGTTTCCTAGACATTTAGCTACAGCTGCAGTAGAATGGGGGCTTGGGGGTATGGGCCTCCTTTTGGTCCCTTGACTATGCTAGTAGCACCTTCATTCGTTCAGATGTCAGGCCCGAAGCATGGTGCAATTCTTGCACTCTGCTTTTCAACTGAATTCTAAAGTTTTCATATTTTAATTTCTCTATTATATATTGAGTAGACTTTCCTATGTTTAGTAACAGAATTTATATTTCAAACTTCCCTTCTATATTATTTACTTTATGGCAATAACATCATCCTATTATTGCAGAAATAGCAAACTGCTAACAAGTGCAGAAGGAGTCTTGGTAGGGTAATGGCGTTTGTGCTGGGCTACTAACCACAAGGTTCACAGGCAATCCCACCAGCTGTGCTGAGGGAGAAGAGGAGGGTCTCTACTATACGTCAGATGCCACCAGATTGAGGGGAGAGAGAGAAACCGAAGGGGGCAGTTCTAGCCTGTTCTATATAGTCACTATAGGTCAGAATCAACTTGATGACCATACTTTTTGTTTATTTGTTTCTTTCTTTGTTTTAATAAGTGTAGTTGGCCAGCTCAAATGCAGACCTGCTTGAGAGTAATCCCAACAATTAAAATATATCCACATTCAAACATCAAAATAACAATTATTTTATTAAAGTTATGTGAATTGTGTGAACCAATATCCTTTTACTACACATAAAATAATGCATGTAATGCATTTTTAATAATCTAAAGAACTTCTATTAATAACTTGACAATATTTTCTCATGAATGTTCAAATAAGAAGGATACCTATTACAGGTTATTATAAAAAAGAGACTTTTAAAGAAAGTTCAGTGATTTCATCTTCAGTAGCTTTTAATTAAAATGCTTTTATCTCCTATGAGTTTTGATGATATTCCAACAGACTTCAAGATTTTTTATTATTATATAATTGAGTCAAGGACAGCAACAATCTAATTTGCATTTTACAGCAATAATGACTTGAAGTTCAATGTGTGAAATTTGAACTTTGATTCACTTCTTCCTTATTTATTAAGTCCTAATTACATCTAAAAATTCATTTCATTCCTATTTGCTCCATCACCCCATATTACTTTCTGGTTATTGTGTCTAATTTACCAATCAATCATTCAGTTTGTTATAATTTTATAATTGTGAATCTTTTTATAAATTCATTTTTATGATGGTTGACTATGCATTTTTTTTATGTTAGATTGTCCAGAGCAGAGCTTTTTATTGTAAAGGAAGAATTTATCATATCTCTACTCTTTCATTCAACTATCCATTAATTGATCTATTCATCCATTCACCAACCCATCCAGACATGTATCCATACTTTGATTCAAAATATTAAATTTTCCTATCATGCCCTTACATGCTCTAGTGGCTCTATTGGGTAAGCATTAGACTGGTAACATCATGGTTGGTCGTTCAAAACCACAAGTTGCTCCACAGGAGAGAGCTGAGGGTTGTGGTACAGAGTAACTTTGAGTCAGAATTGACTTAATGGCAATGGATTGGTTGTTACTTAATGTATAGCAGGCATACATAAACTAGTTTGAGGCAGATGCTCAGACCAGTTGATGGAAGGCTGGCAACAGCAAGTTCTATCTTAGTTTGTGTATTAAATTTAATTGACATGATTAAGTAAATAAAATTATATTAAATTCTTACTAAATTACAGGAGAAAGCAACTCCTAGCAATATTTTTTATTTGTTTGTTAGTTTAAAATGATAATTTAAAAAATATAAACTCTTTAACAAAAATAATAATGTAAAATAATATTAGTTTAAATTTAGTAATATTAGTTCAAATTTATGATTAAGAAATTAAACTACCAAGACTTTCTAAAAAAAAAAACCTGTTCTATGACTTCTGAATAGTAAGATAAATCATACATAAAATGAGTCTAATATAATAATAATAACAATATATATGAAATCTTATAAAATACTACCAAATCTATAATCTAATGAATATTAATATGTTACTAAATTTATCATTAGAAGAAAATAAATAAAACATATAAATACAATCCCCAAATTATTTTAAAAACAAAATATCCTATACTCAGTAGAAGGCAACATAAAAATTGAGATCAATTTTAAACATGGGAAATCAATATATGTGATAAAAATAGATGTGTTCAAGAGACATGGAAGTGTTCAATTCTTTTTACAACTTTCTGAAGGGAAAAACCATTAATATCAATGGAATTTCAAAAAACTTTCAATATATAAACACTAAGTATATTTTAAGAAATATTAGTGACTTCAAAATGTTTATGGAAAAGGAAATTAACAAGTGATGGCTGTGATAGTTATATAATCTGGTGTCAATTTGAGGATTAAGAGTGTATGAGTGGAGTCTAGCATGTCAATCGGGGGATATAACCAATGAGGTCTCTGTTTGGGCATGGCTTCTCCTGAAGATTCTGGGAATTCCTGTATTTCCTCCTTAGAGGCAGTAGACACTATCTCTCTCTGGGCTCACTCCCAGTGAGACATCCCTGTGGAGAAGACACTTGGAGAGAGGCTGATGGAACCAGACCTCGGAAGCCGAACAAGCCACGTGCAAACCCCTGCCAGGAATGAGATGCTTACAGTGCCACTGGATGCACAAGACTTCCCACCCACTGGCCTGTGATCTTCCTGCATTCAGTGTGATTGCATGTTTTGTGAGTCTGAAGAGGACTTCAGAGATTGGTATTGAGCACATGAGCTAATATCGAATTTATGGACTTGATCTGGACTGGACTGGGATATTGTCTCAATATTCAATTGCTCTTGTATATAAAGCTCTTTTTATACACATATGTGTATAGGTATGAATTCATTTTCCTAGTCTACCCAGACTAACACAATGTCATTTTTATACATTCTCTTTAGACTTGTATCCAGTGGTTAATCACTCAGCTGCTTACCTAAAAGTCATTGATTTGATTTCACCAGGCCCTCAATGAGATAAAGATGTGGCAATCCCCTTCTGTAAACATTCACAAATTTGGCAAACCCTGTGAGTTTGAAATTAACTATAGCATTGGTTTTGTTGTCATATAATTTTAAAATTGTATATGTATACATATTTTAGAATACTCATACACAGAAAGATACAGCCGGTGGCAGAGTTCGATTGCTAACCACAAACCAGCAGGTCAAAACCACCAGACATTATGCAGAGGAAAATGAAATTTTCCACTCCCATAAAGGTGCACAGTCTTGGGGATCCACAGAGACAATTCGATTCTATTTCATAGCTGTGTATGAGTTGCAATGGGCTTCAATGACAAGGAGTTTGGTTAGATTTACCTATAGATGTACCTACATATGCTAGAGGTTTGAAAATGTCTATGAAATGGGCAATTTGCTTGAAAAAATGTAATTTGTCTAAGTTTACCCAAGAAGCGTGGAAAACCAAAATAAGTAAATCATGCTGGATATTTACTAAAACATTTCTAGAAAACGGTTTCAATGTGTATGTATTTATTTATATGGAGGTAAACATACTCATAAAAATCTATTTCTGACCCAGAGAATTGCAATTATAATTTTGGGACCATGAGGGATGGTTCCTTCCTTAATCTTTACAGGACAAATAATGCAAATCAAGACCTTTGTCCTTTAAGTTAAAATACTCACAGATAAAACTAAATATATGCCATTGAGAAATAGGACATGGAATGCTTCATACTTAACAGATAATATTTCATAACAGCAAAATTCAAATATATGTTTAAAATGCAAATTATACATAACTTAACTATCATAGACAATTTAATTTTTATAGGTTTTTATTGTTGGTGGACCCAGATACTTTTAAGGGCTATAAAATTATTTAAAATGTATATTTATATGAGTTTATACACATGTATGAAATTATATTACTTAGATATAGAATATTAAACATACAGTATTTAAAAATAGTAAATATATTCTGAAAAAAATTTAAGTATCTTCATATATACATGGAAAATAAAATAGGAAAATATTGAAGTTTTTCAAGAACTTTTGAAGCCCCTCATTTGTGTGTGGGTATTTATCTATGAATGTATTCATACATATATATTCATACTTTCATGTAAATATAGCTCACATATATTCTGTGATATTCAGGTCGTTATATCCCTTTTCAGAAAAAATTCCTAGTTCAGTTATGTGATTCAGTATTTCAATGGAGATATTTATATTAATTGTCATGTTAAATTAGGGAAACTTTCTTGTGACAATGAAGTTTATGGGTGTTTTCTAATTCCAGCTTAGCTCATTGTTATGTTACAGCAAATATTTACATTCTAAGAAAGCTACTTTATTTCTTCAGTTATAATGCTGACTCATACCAGAGTAATATAAAATAACAGCACTTGTTCCATTAATCAAATTCACTGTCCTTATGAAATTTAGAAAAATTACTTTCTCTAACAGTAAAAATAGATTATTTTAATCTACTCTTAAAGAGAAATAGCCAAACTTAGTTCTTTTTGGATCTTTCATAAATTGTGCCAAAAAGCTATAGATAGAAAAGTGTAAAATAAATTTAAATTTATTTTAAGACAACAATTTTCTTCCACTGTCTTCCAAACCACATATATAAACTTAACGGATTTTCCAGAATATAGACAACACTAGCATTGTATATCCAAGCATGGTTTTCATTCCAATTTGATGTGTGCTTCACAATCTGTGTCTTTGGTCTGATCCAGGAATTTGAACTTTACCCAAGACTGTCATTGTCTTGCCCCATCTCCACAACGATGGCTGCTTGAATCATGGCTGCAGGCACTGTGCCCAGTGGGGAGTTATCTCTTTTGTCACTCACCCCCCTTTTTACTAAGTAAGGTGTTTTCGTTTGTTTGTCTTTCCCCAGAGTGTCGTCCCTTTTCATAATGTCTCCAAAGTGTGATGGGGTCACAGGCTCCAGGACTGCAGGTCAGTAGTTTGAAGCCACCAGCGGCTCTGCCGAAGAAAAGCCAGACTGGTGCTCAGTTCACAGTCACAGTCAGAAACGAATGGGTCAGTTGCACCCTGTCCTGGAGGGTCTCTGAGTCAGCGTCAACTGGTGGTACTGAGTTCCATTGTTTTTGTCTCGGAAAGTGTTAGACAAAATCTCATCATCTTTGCCTCTCCTCTAAATAACATTTTGACAGTTCTATTTCCAGGGTTACTTTTATTCTTCTGATAGCCTATATATATTCATTATTTTTTGTCAACACCATCGTTCACATACATCATTAGTAGAATTATACACATTATAGAAACATGGCAAAAGAAATGGTTTCCTTTCTTTTTCATCCAAATTCTATTTAGTGCTTCCCTACTCCCATTATTGTCTGTCCCATAAATCACTAGTTAGATACATGAACATTTATTTAAAGTTACAAATTTTATCTTTGAAATTTTCATTTTTAATATTTTGATAAGATAAAGATATACTTACATTAAAAAATCCATCAATTTACCAGAATGAAATTGGTGTCCTGTCTTACTCTTCTTACTAATAGAATTACACACACATGGATATATTTCTCTCTATATATGTATATGTGTAAATATTTTAAAAGTATATATATGTATATATATATAAACATGAACACACGTATATACACAAGAAAGTAGAAACTGTCAATAATTCTGGGCTGTGATTATGGAAGGATCTATGGTACCCATGTTCAGTAAAATACAATATTTATAAAGTTAAATAATTTCTCTTTTTTATAAGTGCTTCTATTGCTCACAGCTGCACTATAGCTAAAAGTAATGTGTTTTTTCTGACACCAATCACAGTGCACTCCACTCACTTTCTAGTTGGTGAAAGACAAAGCTTACAGCTAGGTTTTCTTGCATCTATAGTTAAAAGCCTAAGAATATTAACCACCTCTGAATACTTGAAGCAGTTACATTTAGCCATTTTTAAGAATGTCACTTATTGTTATAATGAAGAACACAAATAGAAATTTTCATGATTCATATTGATGGAGGCTTCTTACAAAAGATATGTTTAAAATATTAGAGCCTATAGAGGCAGCAAGTAGAATAGGGCTTCAGAGGTGGTGGGTGGTGGGATGAAGGGGAGATGACATCAAGGAGTCTTTGTAAAAGAGTAATGTTTGGAAACTGATTTTGGTAGTGAACTGCACAAATCTGATGGATGTGATTGGACTATGGAATGATATTAAATCCCAATTAATAAAAGAGTTGTATGTGTAACAAATAAACGTGACTGTGATAAGGAAAAATATCAGACTGCTGGACATTCCATGATGAAAACATATTTTGGTATATCATTAATTTTTAAAGAAGTGTTAGCGATGTAATTTCCGTTATATCCAATTTTTTTGTTTACTTGCTGTTTATTTGTCTGTGTGTTTCAGATTATGAAAAGTAAGCATGTTGTATTTTAAAGGAAATTATACTGTAAGGGAGGAGTGACATGTTCTTCCTACTTATTTGGGTTCCAAGGGTGTGAGAATTCAAACATATAGGATTGATTTGAAATGTACTTAGTAAATCATTAACATTAATAACAGTTATATATGTTTGCCTGACTGATGCATACAAATGTACAACAGAATATTTCTGAAGAGGTGACTTAGGAAAAATAATTTTAGATATTTTTGTGAATAAACACAAATGTATGCACACTTTTAATGTCCTTTAATGAAAGCATGTAAGAAAACGTATCATGTACTACCAAGGACTACATCTAAATCTAAGAAAATGTTTTTTGAAAATTTACTGCCATGCATGTTAGATTAGAGCAGCTGTCATAAAAACAATGCTAACTTATGATCTTTAAGTTATTATGAAGATAAAGGTACACTGTCATAAAATCATGGACCTGCAAGATAACAAATTATAAAATATAAACAATAACCACATAATATAATTATGCAAAATAAATTTTAATTTTAAAGTAGGTTGGGTGACCATATGATTTATTATCTGAAGAAGACATTAAAAATCTACTAAGTATGCACTGCAGGTATTTTTAATTACGAGAAATCTCCAGGATGTATAGTCACTGTGAAGATAGAAAATAACTTCATAGAATAGCTGACATCTTAAACAGATCTTGAAGAATTAATCCATATAGGCGAAAGTCCATATGTGTATACAAATCATTAATCTTCTGAGACAGGAAAACATCAACCCTTTACTTTATACCACTTAGATACTGCCATTTTAATCCAAGTATACTCAAAGTGTTTCACATTTATTAATATATTTGTAACCATACTTTTACAGTTCTTTAGATGTTGTTATATACAGAAAGTATTCATAATTTACAGGGCTATATATTATTTAATTGCGAGACCAAATTGGCATAAATTATGTGGAAAAGGACCCTAGGCATAGAAATAACTATGTAAGAAGTGTGAACATGTGTAACAGGTGGAAATAAAATTTGAGAGTAGCTGAAAGACAAATTGATATTTGATCATTTTAAATTGTGTCTAAGAGCTATGAAATTCTACTTAAATCTAGGAATATACACAATATAAGTAACAAAATATGAGAAAATATTTTTAAAGAATTATTGGAGTGGTTGGGAAGCTCTGGGAATAAATGTAGACTATGAATTTCTTTATTTTTACTTTCAATATATTTGAACATTGTTTTTCATACTCCATGTCTCAAGAGGTCCTGGTGGAGTAGTGTGATAAACACTGAGCTGCTAAGCACAAGTAGTGGTTTCAACCACTGCCAGCCATTCCTTGCAAGAAAAAGTAGTCTTCCTAAACATGGAGAGATTTCCATTCTTGGAATCGCACAGGGGAACATCAACTCTGTTCTAGAGGGTTACTATGAGTCAGGCTTGCCTTAATAGTAGTGAATAACTGGGATGTGTATCTGAATTTCTTTATTTTGGATTCATGGGATCAGTTTTTTTGGTGCAGTTGACATTCTTTTGCTTTCAATAAGGTTGCCTATTATAAATTAAGATAATTTAAATTCTAGGTCCTGAAAGAGTGTTCCAGGAACATTGCATTGTAAGCATGTTCCAGGAAAATTAATCAAATTATAATGTTGAGGTTACATAAGAAAAAGGAAAATAAGGCAGATATACTGAATACTCCTTATATTATAAATACACAAAGGAAATTATGAGTGGTGAAATTCATTGGTATTTTCATTACTTAAAAATGAAACATCAATTACTACATTTCAATATACAGATTTTTAGAATTTCTGAAATTTAAGGAAAATATGTCTTAGAACATTCTATTCAAATATATTAATATAACTTTATGATGATGTCATTGTTGAAAAATGAAGATCAATCTATTGTACTCTTAAACTACTGCTGTGTAAATCTTTATACAAGAAATGGCATATTGAAACAGTAAGTAAATTGGAAGGAAGCATTAAAACAGTGAGACACATTATTACAGTCTTGCTGTGCTCTTCCTATGAAGTTTTGATAAATTAACTCAGCTGAGTTCGGCGTTAGTTATTCTGACTGCTGAGGTCCTCCTGAGGCACGCCTCCGATGTTGTCCCTGTTTATATAACATATCATATGACACCACAGCCATTGAGTGAATTCTGACTCCTGGTGACTTTGTAGTGCAAGAAACAACTATCTTTGTTCATTTCTGAGACCTCACCTTTCTCCCTTTGAGGGACTGGTAGTTTCGAACTATTGACCGCTTGATTAGCAGCCCACTGGGTAACCACTATGCCACAGGACTCTTCTATCATTATGATAAAGATTTATAAATATTAACTATCTTTATTATATTTTTGAGACGCTTTATACCTTGAGAGGCAAGAATTCAGTTCTCTTTCTTTGAATTTATTCATCAACCAAAGGAGACATGGTATTGACAAATATTTTTATTTATGATGTTCTTTCTTTTTTCCATCTTTAGAGAAAAAAGAAATGCATACACAGTTTTAAGTTAATGGAAAGGAAGGTTAATTTGTTAGGTTAAATTATATAAAAGTACAATAAAACTCTCACCACCTGTGTAATTTGAAACAACAAATATTTAATTTTCCTATTGAAACTTGTGCATTGAGAATTGCTTTGCGCACTTCCACCAGTTGAATGGCGAACTGCCCAGCTCACCGTGAAGAGCCAGAGGTTTGGCCTTCCTTGGATGGGGTTGGCGGGTGGGAGAGAAGATCTGGATATGTGGGGGAAGTGCTAGCAGTTCCACATTAGTTGTCATTATTGTGTTTATGTCTCCTAGTCTCAGATCACAGTAAATAAATCTGAGATAACCATTTAGTGGCCATCAAAAAGATGGTTAAAATTAAGTCCAGAAGTACTTTAACCAAACTAATTTGACATTTATTTTTAGAATTATACAGCTATAAAAATTAGCAGATTGAATTTATTTTGTTTCAGTCACTGGAATGCTCCAAGGAGTTGCAAGGTCTCCATTCAGCTAATTATCTACTGTCATTGAATTGATTCTGACTCATAACATAAGGGTTTTTGAGGCTGTACATCTCCAGGGAAGCAGATAGTCTCACCTTTCTTCCAAGGTTCAGATGGTGGGTTTGAACCTCAGCATTGCAGTTAGCAGGGTACACTCTAACACTTACCCAACAGAGCCACCAGGCTCCTTATCATGCATCTATACTATTTCCAAGTGATCTCCCTTGTCAGAACCTTCTAATTCTAACATGCAGGCAAACATAGGTCACATTTACTTCTTTCCCACAATGAATTTTCTGCAAATACTTTACTCAATTCCCTCCATAAATTCAACTTGTTGTGTAATATACTATTTTAAAAAATAATGTTACTCATGACCACTATCACCCCCAGACTGTAAATGCTGTACATGAGCTTCAGGTTTCGTATTTTTTGAACCAACCACACAGTGATTATTCCTTCTTATTTTCTGGCATCCTAAGTTTCATTAATATATCCATCTTTATTTTTGACACTTTGAATTTTCAATCAAAACCCACCCTCATTTTATTCTGATATTACCTTTTGGGTGATATTTTACTATTATTAAGTAATCCATATAGAAATAGTAAATAAATTATCTTATAAGACTATGTAATTAGAAATCAGAAACTTGAGTATTAATAACAATAGCAATATTTAGAAAACCTTACAGCACGCGGGGCATACTGGGTCATAAAATTTTACAATATTTAACTTACTCAACCCCCAAACAACAATTCATTGAGGAGTATACTGTCATTAAGTTCACTAAAGACACAAGGGAATTAAGAATACAAAGAAAGAGTGATTTGCCCATGATTGAATGGTTAATAAGTGATAGCAATATTGCCAGAAATTAAACTAGCCTTGCTGAGAGCCTGTGTTTCTAACCACTAGGTAGGTTGCCTTTTATTGGTGAATTATACCTTTGCTTAACTTTCAACTTCAAGCTAGTTATTCTCCCTGTATTGTTTTACTCTCTCTCCTACCATTCTGTTAAATAGGAAGGAAGGAAGGAAGGAAGGAAGGAAGGGAGAGAGAGGTGGGGGAGGGAGGGAAGAAAGGAGGAAGGAGGGAAGGAAGGATGGATGGAAAAATAGGAAAATATGGACTTTAAATGACTCCTGAACTCCATTTTTCACTTCATGAGGTTTTGAGTCAGGTTGTGGAAATGGTTTTAAATGACAAACCATTAGATATAAGAAACTTTTTTACCTATTACCTCTACTCAGATTTAATTGACAAAAGTGACACAATTTCACCTGTAATGTCTTATGTTGCCATGGTATTATACTTTGAAGTCAAGGACCAATTATAGCATGCTGCTCAATAAGATTAGTTCACTTATTATAATTAATAGTAAGCACAAATCAGTTGTCAGAATGCTGTGCTCAAGTTAAATTGAAATGTCACATTTTTTTTTAATTAAGACCAAAATGGGAAGCAAAGGTATTTGACACAACTACTAATAAGCACATATATCTTTTTAAAGTTTCAGCAATTCCGTTATCTCCAAGAGACATTTAAATGTAGGGTCACAATCCCATAGTTAAACATGCATGACAATTTCTAGGTTAAGCACAGTTAAGCAGGTTTTTTAAGGACCTCACAAACAGGATTGAAGCATACACTTCTTATAGAAGTCAAGATATTTCCCAAACTTACTTGGCCAGGAATCCCTGTTTCTTTCATGAAGCATCTTGTGGGATTAATGGTCCCTGAAACATCCATTAGGAAAGGCTGATTTTGGAGCTAAGGGAAAATGAAATAATTTTTTTTTAACTTTTTAACATTCTGGATTAGGTGAAAGTTTACAGAGCAGTTTTACATTCAATAATTCATACACATTTTATGTCAGTGCATTGATTGCAGTCCACTTAATATACTACCACTTTCTCCATTTCTTCCCTCTGTTCTACCCCATCTTTTTCCCAAACACATGGGTAAATGCTAACCTTTTTACCTTCAATGGTTGGGAGGGAGGCAGTCCACCTTCAGAGCTGAAGGGTAAATACCGTAGTCTGAGGGTCTCATCATTCTCTGTCTGACTTGTCAATCTGTCTCTTTCATGATTTTGAGTTCAGTTTTACATCCCCCCCCCCCATGCTATTCAGCACCTTCTAATAGAACACTTGGTAGGGTAGATAGGCATTTTTAGTTGCCTGGTCAGAGTTGTGGAGACAGATGTTTGTTTGATCCATTAGTTTATTGGATAAATTGTTTCCATATGTCTTTAGATTTGTACCTCTCCTTTCTTCTAATTGAATAGAGACCAACAGTTATTTACACCTTCGATGGCCATGCATGAGCTTTTCAGACCCCAGAGATTACTCACCAAAGCATGATACAGAACATTGTTTATGAACTCTATTATGCCAATCTACCTTAGTATCTCTTAGACAATGGTCTGACTACCCTAGGGATCAGGTATTTGGCTACATAAAATAAGTTTTCATAACTTTGTCCCCCTTGTACGTTCCATAGACATTATTTATAGATAAGATAAATACACATATACAAATAATCATATATGTATATATATATGTATATATGATTATTACATATACAGTTTGATTGTCCAAACATGTCCAATCATCTACTCATAGATGACCACTATTGCTATTTATTTTAAATGTGTCAGAAACTTGAAAAAAACAATTACATCTTAGCTTATCTACTAAACAATATATTGGCAATGCAAGCCCACCAGGCACTTCATGAGACAAAGGTATGATTTTCTGCACTGTAAAAATGCACAGCTTTTGAAACTCCTTTGTCCTGTGGGATGAAATTGACTCCATATCAATGGATTTATTCATTTGTTTATTTTCTTCTTTTCTTAATATAACTTTCCGATCGAAGGTATAATTTATCTTTGACCTATTATAATACATTAGTTGATACATTTTTAAAATTGAACGCTGAATAAAACAATTTTATAATATTTTTATGAAAAAATGAATATTCAAAATATACAACTCGCTTAATAGGTGCAGTGATATTCTCAGAATATATACGAGTGGGACTTAATTAGAATCACATTTTCTTGAGTAAAAAATTTCAGTGAAATATAATCTTTACTCATTTTTTTCCAAAGCTATAATTCACTGCTACAAAGGCCAGCTGTTTTAATTCTTAGTGGATTCTTAGAATGCAGAATGAGAAGTTTGAAATAATTTCATCTGTCACCTGTTCCCAGAAAAACTGACATAATTTAATATGATGACTGCTGTCCTTTACCTCTTTAAACCAGTTAAAGAACTGGATTGAATTCTATTTATAACTTTCCACTTATACAATATGAGTTTGATATTAGACTGCTTGCCAGAACTGCCATCCCATCTTACTAACTACCCAAAATCGTCTTTGTGAATTAAATTAAAAACCAATGGCAAATGCCCTTATTTTCTGTCTGCCAAGACAAGTGTAAAAAGCATAGACCTCATCGCACCCTAGAGCAACAAAACAATTGACTTTTTAAAATAAAAATAACATGAAGAGGGCTATTCTTTATATTACCTTGACTTAGAAAGAAGTTCTATTTTTGCAGTGGGTTAACCGTAATGTGTTAGGCCGGATTGACTAGCGAAACAAATTCAGTGATACTCATATAAGTGTGAGAGGGCTTTACATCTAAGAGTAATTGTATATTAAGAGAACGTCCTGCCCTTTCCTGTCGCCGGCCGCTTGGAGTTGGCTCGCGGGTCTCTGTGCGAGGACTGAGTGGTTCTTCGCGCCCCAGAGACTGTGTCTGGTGGCTTTGCTGCTGTCACCATGCCACAAACTGAACATATCGAGTTACATTGTAAACGCTCTGGGTATCATTTGGATTACCAGGAGAGAAAGAAGGAAAGTTGAGAGGCTTATGGACGTTCAAAGAAGGCAAAAAAGATGATTGGTCTGAAGGCCAAGCTCTACCACAAGTAGCGTCATGCTGAGAAAACACAAATGAGAAAGACTATCAAGATGCGTGAAAAGAGAAACACCAAACAAAAGAATGATGAGAAGGCTCCACAAGGCGCAGGGCCTGCCTCTCTGCTGGACAGGGACGGACATTCTGGAGCGAAAGTGCTTTCCAATAGGATCAAAGAAAAACGAAAAGAGAAAGCGGGGAAATGGGAAGTCCTTCTGCCCAAAGTCCGTGCCCAGTAAGAAACTGAAGTCCTAAAAGTTATTTGAACAGGAAAGAGGAAGAAGGCCTGCAAAAGGATGCTTACTAAAGTTTGCTTTGTTGGGGATGGCGTTACATGGAAACCACCGAAATATGAATGATTCATCAGACCAATGGGCTTACGTTTCTAGAAGGCACCTGTTACGCACCCTGAACTTAAAGCCACCTCTTGCTTACCAATGCTTGGTGTAAAGAAGAACCCTTCGTCCCCTCTGTACGCAATGTTGGGTGTTATTACCAAAGGAACTGTCATTGAAGTGAATGTCAGCAAGCTGGGCCTGGTGACACAAGGAGGCAAGGTGATTTGGGGAAAATATGCCCAGGTTACCAACAATCCTGAAAACGATGGGTGCATAAACACGGTCCTGCTGGTTTGATGGCACTTTATACAAGGAACCCCCTTTATTTGTGAGGATGACAAATGAATCAGAAAAGCCACCATAATTAGCCTGTGCTTCTGAGTCCTACCCAACGGTTTACATGTCTGACGTCAGCAGGAGAACTATTTATAAAGAAAAGCAAAACATTACAATGGCCCCGTTGTAAAAAAAAAAAAAAATTGAAAAAAGGACATCCTAGCCCAGCGCAGATCAAGTCCATAAACCCACTATGGGCTACAGTAAACCCAATACCAATCCCTCTTTGGACTCATGCAGCCCTGAGTAATCACATAAGGAAATCACAGGCTGGTGGCAGAAAGGTCTTATGGAGCCGATGGCAGTGGAAGCATCTCAGCGCTGGGGCTGGTCTCCAAGGGCTTCCTCCAGCTCTCAGAGTGTGGCTCAGCTTGGCGTGTAAACAGGAAAGTGAAGCACAGACAGAGAGCTCTTTCAGGTCTCAGCAAGTATCCTTGGGGTTGTAAACAGGAAGAAAAAGGCAGAGAGAGAGAGAGGAAGTAACCAGGATCCTCATGAGAAGTCCATGCCTACAAGGAGACATCAACAATCTGTGACATGATTGACAGGCGAGGCTCCACCCCTTTACTCTTCACACCCTCAAATTGAAATGAGACTATGTAACTACCACAGACCACCCTTTGCCAACTTGACACTTTTACACAACTCTTTAGCCTTCATAGTTTTTAAATTGAACAATATTGAAATCATATTTGACCTATATATTAGTCTGGGTACTTTGGAGAAACAGATCCACGGCGACTCACGTATAAGAGAGAGTTTTATGTAAAGAAAAGGTGCATCACGAAAACATCCCAACCCAATGCTGCCCAAGCCCACAA
>NW_022111368.1:32714739-32735710 GCF_000313985.2 Echinops telfairi
CCTTTCAACCAGACCCACATGTGATTATCGGCCAGGCTGGCACAATTAACTAACTCAACCTAACAGGATAAAACAAAAATGCATATAACTCAAAATGTGTCAGCTTCACTTAAACATAATATTTGATAAATGGACAAAACAAAAATATTCTATACTTAACATTTGCATTTATATGAACACCTATAACCTATAAACATATTCCCCAGTCCTTGAAAGTTTGTAAGCCAGCCACTTCATGCCTTTCTACACTTCATTTTGGGTATCCTATTTCTGTACTGCCTACTTATAGCAACACAGTGCTCTGAGGAGACAAGCATGTTCTTTAATGTGAATAATTTTCATTCCAGTTGGAACCTGGTGTGTCTGCATCCATAAACAAAGCCAAATCAGGACAGGCCACTCTTAAAGCAGCAGCAATATGCACCAATTCACTGATTCAAAAAGCTCATCTTCATCTATTTGGGTTCTGGTCAACTCAATCTGAGCTGTCTTAATTAGCCTCACAGGGGTGCCCATTGGCTGCCCTGTCTTTTGACGATGGGCCCCATCACAAATTATCAACAACCCTAGGCCCCTTGGATTAGGTCATGAACTTCAGAGCAGCCAACAGCTCTTGTCTTCTCCTCTAGTACCTGTAAACCAGGTCTACAGGTGTCAGTGGCCACACAGTGTCAACCTGTCTATTGCTGCGCTTCTTCCACTTCCACCCAAGTGGCTCCAGTGGCTCACCTAGCAAACATCCCAGGTTGCCTGCTCACACCTTCCATGTTCAGTCCTAGAGACGAGCGTTCCTTCATGGCTCCAGATTTTTCAACTTCAGGAAAAATCCACTAGTTGAAAATTCAACCTCATTGGCCTGTTAGCCACAAAAATTCATTAGCCCATTGACCACAAGGTCAGTGATTCAAACCCACAGGAAAAAGATGAGTCTGTATGCCCTGTGTAACGATTTAGTTTTAGAAACCCTAAGGAGAAGTTATATCCTGCCAGACAGGGTGTCTAGAACTTCAAATCAACCTGCTGGCAATGTGTTAATGGGCCAGAGCTTAGAGTTAATTCGTTATAAAAGAAGAGAAGAGGAAATATTTGAACATGGGTAAGAATGGATAAAAACTAAGAAAGAAACTAAAATCTTTTCAAATTGGACTCTAGAGTAGTGGTTGATGATTTGGCTTCTAAAGATTGACTGCATAGGTAGTAAAAGGAATTTGCAATATGTATTTTAAATTTTCAGAAATTATAATAGCTGATGTCCATCATGAGTGTCCAAGATTAATAACTGCTACATTTTTTTCGATTGGTCTAGGATTTGTTTAAGCCTGTAAACCATTTTTTTACTGTCTGGTGTTAAACTTTGAAAATTTGAACTTAAATATATATAAATATAAATAATCATATACGGTGAACCCTCGCCACTTCACGCTTCGACTTCCGCGGCTTCACTCTATCGCGGTTTTTGCGTAACAGCGCATGCTCTGTCATTACTGCCACTGATTGGCTCATACTGTACATGCTTGATGCCATAAATAATATAATAAATAATAAATGATAATTGTAACGTCCAAAATGTTTCACTGTATTTTCCCTTTTTCATTTAATAAATTAGGTAATACGAGTATAATGGTGACTAAAGGGTGTTTTTTCATGCCCTCTATGCTCTAACTACGAAAATATTTGATTTAAAAAACAAGGAATCCTACTTCGCGGAATTTCATTTATCACGGTAGGGTCTAGAACCTATTAACCGCGATAAACGAGGGTTCACTGTATATGATAAGTTATTTGGAAAAATGTATCACTTCAGAAAGAATTATTTGGCTGACTTTGTTCAGATGTTGTAATGAATGAACAGGTATGTTATACGTTTTCAAAATATATTAAGTCAGGCACTTCAACTTTAGAATGAAGAAAAAGAGGTAGTTAGGGTTTCAAATAGAAAAGATTATATACTCAAATGGAAAGGTGTGTTAGATCAGGTTGACCAGAGAAACAAATCCCGGGACATTCATATAAGTATAAGAAAGAGTGTTATATAAAATAGCAATTGTATATTGATAAAACATCCCAGCCTAGTCCAGAGCAAGTCCATAAGTCTGATACCAGTCTATAAATTCTTCATCAGACTCACACAGCACATGCCATGATGCCAAATGCGGGGAGATCACGGGCCTGTGTGTCAAAAGTCCTATGGATCTAATGGCAGTGGAAGCATCCTCGGGTCTCTGGCTGCTATCAGCATGGCTCCATGTGACTTGTCAACAGGAGGGAGAAGCAGAGAGTATATGTCCTCCCTCCAGGGAGAAAGAAGGCGTTTCCAGAATCCTCATGAGAAGACCATGCCCACAAGGAGGGATCAAGCAGGCTGTGGCCTGATTGACAGACTAGACTCCACCCCTTTATTCCTTTATCAAGTTGGCATGCAATTGTGTAATCACCAACGTTATTGTCCTTTCAATATCTCCAGGGAATAAATGCATAAGGTCATTAGAACAAAATATAATACTGTATATACGCAGGAGGAGTAAGATTCCATAGTGTAATATCTGAGATCATAAATAGCTAGGACTTATACTGAAGAGAAATGAAATAGATTATAAATAATTAGCTATAACCTAAAACTTCTTCAATGTGTAAAGTACTTACCTAATTTCAAGATATGATTTTTCATTATGCTTCTTTTCAGAGATACTACCAGGAACAGTGTCACCGATACTATTTCAGATCTGTCACATATAATCTTCTAATCTGCCAACTTTTTTGCGTCTAAAAGATGAGCCCTTGCACAACCTGACAAGAGGTGGTGATGAGTCTAGGTTTCCTTGAAGGCTGTTAAAAGTTTAAGTCCCCCCCTTGTGCAGATGCTCTCTGAATTGGCTTGGCAATTTTTATAATGATGGCTGCTGTCAGGTGAAGAGGTAAATTATTCAGTTCAACTAAAAATGTTGTCAGTAACAGAAAGAAGGTGCTAGAAATAGAAGAGTTCCCAGATATTGAAGGGAGGGACAGTGTAAACTTGTTAAATCCCTCTGGGAATCCTAGATGGTTCGTTTCCCCCCGGGGATGCTTTAAAATCACTGCTCCTGCTGATGAGCACACTTTATTTATTTGTTTTCATGGAAAGTGAAGCTCAGAGCTTAATCAGATTAGCAAAAATTGTCGGGGAAGCCAGACATATCATTCTGGTATTTTTGGCCTTGACATTCCCACATCTGACAAGTATGAGTACCAATTACTATTAATAGTAGCAATCACATATCAACACTAATAAGTGTGTAGTGTTATACACTTTAATGTATCTATGCATACATAAATGTTGATGCCTTTCAATTATCCCATGGAATTCATAAGATAAAATATATCAACATTATTATTTGGAGCTTGGAAAATAATGTCTCTGGTCAGACAGGGTATACGAGGTCAGGCAGAGGTTCAGCTTTTAGTCTACTTATCAGACTGATGTTGACACAAACAAGCTGCCAACCAGAGTATCTGAGCGTGAGTCTAGACTCATGCCAGTCTTGCGAGTAAACTGAACAGTGTAGAAAAGTTCAAGAGATCTGTTAGAGAATGATGTCACCCAGTGCAACCTAATTCTCAAAAAACATTACTCATAGATGTTCACAAGTATACTTGCAATGGTATTGTACCTAAAACACCAGACATTTGGACAAAGTCAACGACTGTAAAAATACTGGCAACATTGGAAACAATAGCACTTGCTTGTTTGCGTGAAAGTTAGACTGTGTGTTTTGAAATACAATTAGAAATGGGAAATAATGATAGTTCTCATTGGATCAGACATTAAAATAACAATCCCACTACCATCAAGATATTCATAGCTACTAAATAGAACAGAGTAGAAATTCTTAGTGTTAAAGACTGGAAGTCTCTAAGGAAGCAGTTAGCCTCACATATGTCTCTCAGAGCAGCTGGTAGATTTGAACCGATGAACTTGTGTGCAAACTATAAGACCAAGATACATTTTCTATGACACCCTTTTCCACTCTGTGCACACTCTTATCTAAAGTTTCCATGAGGCACAGCATTGCATCCCCCAAAGCTCTGCAATGACACAAGGGTCCTCCCAGTTTGTGGTAGGTCTGAGAGCAGAAATAACTACATTGATACATTCAGTCCACTACAGATCCAAAACTCACAAGAAGGAGCCATATTATCTAAGCCATTATTCTGCCTCAGCTTATTTCTCAACCATGAGATGTCCATTAGAGAGCATCCAGGAGGAGCGTCTGACTCACCGACTGGACATTCATTTGTGGACAGGACAGGTTAGGGTGTGAAGTGAAGACGAGAGGGAAAGAGTCAGAATCACGGAGCTGGAAGAGATAAGGGACCCTCGTGCCCCAGATTTGGGGAGTAGGTGGTAGGGCATTCAGGAGAATCCACAGTGCTTCTTGTCTATGCAGACTATGAAATTCCATTCAGTGTCCTTCTGCCCTTCCTTCCTTCCTGTTTTTCTCGTTTCATTCTCTCTTTCTGCATGTAGTGCCCACCATGGTTCAGCTGGCTAATACAGAACAAAAATCCACAGTTTTAAGGGACAACATAGTTTGCAGTCTCGTGCCTATAGCACTGAACTCCCTGGGCTCTTTAGAAGGCTCAAAATGCAAATTAGCACCATATTATTCTTGTAGCAATACTGATATAAGTAAAGCAGGATCACAAAACTAGCTTTGTTGTTATAATTAATGACATTTTTGTATTTTGCATATTTTTAAAAATAAAAATGTCTGTTAAACTACTACACAAGATTTTTATAGATGATAATGTTAGTCACCTTCCTTAAGTGTATAACTTGAAGCTGTCTGAACCTTCTGCATCCCTCAAAGGATCCCACTGCTATTAGAGCTGCTTGCTTTATAGGCTTGTTTGTTTGTTGGCTATTCAGCGTTTGCTTCTAAGATTTCTGAATTTTAGAATTTTGAATCAGATTATCTTTCACAATTGAAGCGTTCACAAAAATATGAAATGTTCAGATTCTAAGAAAATCAGAACATAGAGCTTCATGTGCAAATCTAGTGTGATGGTTAGATTTTGTGTTAAAGTAACAAATCTGTGAGAAACATGGGTGGAGCCCTTTCCATCAATCCGGTCACAGACTCATGGTATGTTATTGGGACTTGGGTCTACTTATAACAGACAGTGGAGAACTATCCTCTCTCTCTTGCTTGCCTATTTCCTGTTTGTTTGGACCTGGCTTCTGGATTGCATCTGGTCTTTGGGGTTGGCCCTTGTGACCTGCTGACCCTGGGGTCTACAAGTGCCCTGCCAGGTTTCTGCTGACCTTGGATCAACAGGGCTCTTTACCCACTGGCCTGTGTGATTGCTCAGCTTCCTGCTTTGCCTCCAGCTGTCTTCTGACCCATGGACTTGAATTTGACTGGGCAGGACTACTTCCTTGATATAAATGTCCTTATTGATATAAAGTTCTTTCTTATGCATATTTGAGAGTCATTGGTTGTATTTCTTTAGAAATTGAAGTCTAACATGATAGTGGCAGTGAGCACTAACAGAGTAGCTCTTTCCCCTTGAGCCTGTCTTCTTCAAGTCCCCATTGTTTCTACCTGGCTTATTTCATACATGTCATCATTTGCCTTTTCTATACATACATCCTACTTTGAACTATGAAAAGATAATGCCAAGTTCCAAGTAGCAGCTGGTTCCAATATGTGAGTGGAACAAGGTGTTAGGCAATCCAAACTGGTAACTCCAAAATATTCAGATTATTTAGGATCTGAGAGGTCTGGCAAAAAGCAACATAGATAACTTTTAATAATAATTTTTACGTCCTTCCCTTCTGTGTCCTGGGAAATTGGCTGGCAAGGCTAAATCTACTCGCTGGCTTATCACAACCCAATATAGGATTTCCTTGACAATAAATCATTATGAGAGCAGGCAGAAACATCTTTTTTCCTAAAAATTGGCTCATGGATTTGAATTAACTTTACAGTTAGTAGCCCAAGGGCTAATTCTAGCACCAGTAGGGCTCAGAGAATGTTAAAGCAGTTCTCTACTCTTTGGAATGGAACAGGCAATTTGCCACACAGCGCCAGCAATGACAGTGACAAATGCTAAAGTATACAACTGGGGGCTTCAGAGATAGGGAATGAGAAACAGTGCAATTAAACAATGAACCGACTGGTTCACACTGTCATGGTTGGAAGAGCAGTGTGTATAATTTGAACCTAAATACCACTGGAAACAAGGATGGTTTACTATCCACTGCCTTATTCAAGTTTGGTGTTGAAATGTGGGAGCAAAGCCTAACCTAAAGCTAGAGCTCCACGGCCCCCCTGCTGCTGTGAGCATCAGAAGGAATGAAGAAGCTCAGCACTGAACGAAGCCAAGCAGCTATCTACACTTGTTATTTGTTTCGGATACATCGTTTTGTAGCACAGGTTTAGACAATAAAATTGCAGGTTTTGCATTAATGACAAAGGTATTTAATTATGAGAAATGTATAGAAGAGAATATCCATCGGTATGGTAAAGAAAAATGATGTGGATATATATATAAATTCAAACCCCGAACACACAGCAGTAGCCATCAAGCCATTTTGACTCGTAATGATAATGATTTTTATAGGACAGAGTAGATATCCCCTGTGGTTTCTGAGCCTGTCTATTTTCACTGGAATGAAAAGCCTCATTTTTCTTTATCTGAGCTGCTGGTGGTATAGATCTACTGACCTTGAGGTCAGGAGCCCAAGGCATAACCAACTATACCACCAGGACTAACATAACTTATATTAATCCAAGACCTTAAAATTAAATATTTCTATTTACATGTTAAGTTGAAGAAACATGCTGTTCCTTTAAGATATTTGTAATATTGCCACGGAGAAAAGTGATACCAAATGACAAAGAAAGTTTACAGTGATACATGTATTGCATTGAAAAGACAAAAGTAAGACAAAGACAGTCCAATCAGATGGAGGAGACATTGACTCAAAGCCATAATGGCATCCAAGCATTAACAGTGACAAACAAAAAAACATGCATGGTTTAAAATCAGGAAAGGTATTTGTCATAGTTTGTATCCTTAATCATTCTTATTAAATCTGTCTACTGAACAAATAACCACAGAAACTGGTTTATATGAAGAAGGTTGTGGCTTCAGACTTGAAGGAAGGGTTATTAATAACTGGTGATATGCAGATGGTATAACCTTGAGTGCTGAAAGTGAGAGGATTTGAATCATTTGCTAACGAAGATAAAGGACTGCAGCCTTCAATATGGATTACAATTGAATGTGAAAAAACAAAATCTTCACAGCTGGACCAATAGGTCAAATCATGCGAAATGGAGAAGAAGTTGAAGTTTTCTAGTTTGCCTTGATTGGTTCAACAATCAATGCTCAGTGAAGCAACAGTCAAGATCAAAAGATGTGGCACATTGGGTAAATCTGCTACACAAGACCTTTTGAGAGCAGTGAAAAGCAAGGGTGTTACTATGAAGACTAGGGCATGCCAGGGTATTTTCCATTGCCTTAGGTGCAGTGTGAAAGTTCAGCATTGAATAATTGAATAGAAGAATTGTGGTGCAGGAGAAGAATAACGAAAATTTCATGAACTGCTTCAAGGACAAACTGATCTGTCCTGGATGAAGTGCAGTCAGAGTGCTCCTTGGAGGTGGGGATGGCAAGTCTTCATCGCCCATACTTTAGAAATGTTTTCAGGAGAGACCAGTCCTGGAGAAGGACATCATATTTGGTAAAGTAGAGGGACAGAGAAAAAGAGAAACTCCTTAAAGGTGAACGGATGACACAGTGGCTGCAATAATGGGTTCAAAGATAGGAATAATTGGAAGGCTGTTAAGGGAAAATGCAGTGTTTGTTCTGTTGTGTAGGAAATGCAGTGTTTGTTCTGTTTGTTCTATGGGCTGGAACTGACTTTGTGGATCCTAAGAACATCATGTATTCCTAATGCTCTTATTTCCATCAGGGCCCAACTAAGTAAAGCTCCAAAGAGAGTGTGTTAGTCTGGGTTGACTAGAGAAACAAATCCAGACAAACACATTATGGTACCTTGGGAGTGGGGTACAAGAGAAACAAATTATAAAAATGGAGAATGGATGTTTGTATGACTTCTGCCTCATGGTAGTGTTTCTTCTTTGGCTAGCCAGAGGTCAGATATGTACAAGCAGTTAACTGGGTTATTTTCCGGAAAGAATATGGGAAGTTAAAGATTTAATCATTTCCTTTGCTCTTCCATTTTCATTTCTGTCCTGGAAGAAGTGCAGGAAGTTGTTAAAGTTGGTTATTCCTGTTTGAAATGATGAAAATGAATGTTGTTAATGTATATTTTGAGCTCAGGTGACAAAATTTCCCCTTGAATTTCTCAGAGCTGCTCAGCGAAAATGGCTGACACAAGGTCTAAATGGCTAACAGAAAGTCTGGCTCTGGCTTGATGCTGTCATAGGCCCAATCCCATTGTTTGTATCAACAGAATAGTTTAGATAAGGATTAAGATAAGCTAAATAAGGAATGAATTTGACTTTTTAAGAATTGAGATTAGTATCTGATTTTACTTTGTTTTTACTGATTTCTTCTGCTTATTGTTGATATAATTGATTATTGGGAAGTACGAAATTAGAGTTTGTAAACCCACTTGCCTTGAGCCATTCAAACTCAAATCTTTCAATGGGTTAGGACATACCAGAAAAGAAGGCTCTGAAAAGATAAGCCCCACCCAGTGCTTTGGAGTACTCAGGACATTTGTATTACAAGGAACCTGCCTAGAGGATTGTTGACAAGTTGAAATAATAAAGAACTCAGGATTTTTGAAGTTTGAACTAGTGGTTTTTGTCAGAGCCGGGAAAAATCTGGAACCATGAAAATTACTCACTATGACTAAGCATTAAAGGGAGTCAGTGGCAGCCTGAAATGCTTGTTGTTATTATTATTTGTTAAGCATTAATTGGGGGTTCAGACAACTCTTATCACAATCCATGCATACATCCATTGTATCAAGCAAATTTGTACATTTTTGACATCATCATTTTCAAAACATATTTGAGCCCTTGGTATCAGCTTCTCATTTTGCCCCTCCCTCTCCTACCCTCCCTCTCTCATGAACACTTGATAATTTAAACATTTTTTTTTTCATGTCTTACACCGATCATTGTGTCCCTTCACCCACTTTTCTGTTGTCCATCACCCTGGAAAGGGGTTATAGATAGATCGTTGTGATCATTTCCCTCTTTCCACCCCCACCTTCCCCTTATATTCCTGGTATAGCTACTCTCAATTTTGGTCTTGAGGGGTTTATCTGTCCTGGGTTCCCTGTGTTTCAAGCTCTTATCTGTACCCATGTGCATACTCTGGTCTACCCAGATTTGTAAGGTAGGATTGAGGTCATGATAATGGGGTTGGGTGGTGGGGAAACAACAGAACTAGAGGAAAGTTGTATGTTTCATTGGTGCTATACTGCTCCATGACTGGCTCATCTCCTCCCCTTGATCCTACTGTAAGGGGATGTTCAACTGCCTAAAGATGGGGTTTGGGTCTCCACACCACACTCCCCCTCATTCACAATTATATGATTTTTTATTCTGGGTCTGTGATGCCTGATACCTGATCCTATTTACACCTCATGATCACACAGGCTGGTGTGCTTCTTCCATGTGGGCTTTTTGGTTGTCAGCTAGATGGCCGCTTGTTTATCTCCAAGCCTTTAAGACCCCAGATGCTATTGTTTTTGACATATGGGCACAAACAGCTCTCATCACCACATATGCTTATGCACTCACTTTGTCTTCAGCAATCATGTTGGGAGGGTGACTATCATGGAATTCCAGGTTAATAGAACAAAGTGTTCTTTCACTGAGGGAGTACTTGAGTAGAGACCCAATGTCCATAATATTTAGGTGACCACCTGGATCTACTTGTTGAGGGGAAGTAGGAGAAAACAAGCAATAGAGAGATGGGTTGAGTCTAGCCACTAACACCTGTGGACTTGGTTTACAGGAACTAGAGAAGAAGACAAGAGTAGTTTGATTGGTCTGAAGATCATGACCTAGCACAACAGGGCTAGAGCTGTTGAGAATTTGTGATGGGGCCATGGTCTAAAGGCACAGCGATCAATGGCTACCCTGGTGAGGCTAACTGAGGCATCCCTCATTGTGTTGACTACAACCCGACCAGATAAAAGAAGATTTTTGAGCCTGTGAACTGGTGCATGTTGCTACTGACTTTAGGGACAACTGTCCAGATTTGACTTTGCTGATGGATGCAGATTTCACAAAGTTCCAACTGGAATGAAGATTCTTCATGTCAAAAATTATGATTTTCTCCACAGAGCACTGGTTTGATGTAAGTGGATATCCAAAATGGGTGGATAAAGGCATGAAGTAGCTGGCTTACAAAGTTTCATAGGTAGAGGAATATATTCATAGGATTATGGGATTAAGGTGAAGGACCTATTTAACTGTAATTGTTAGGCTTAATATATTTTTGTTTGGTTTGGTTCACGTATAGAATGTTATGCTTAAATGAGGGGGGAGCATATTGAATTGTATGCATTTAGTTTTATCCTTTTAGATATAGATATATATATATATATATATATATATATATATATATAATTTAATATTGTTTGAAACATATATGCCTAAAAATCTGTGTGAAAGTGTCAGATTGACAAGGAATAGTCTGTGGTAGTTACATAATGTGTTGTCAATTTGAGATTTATGAGTGGGGTTTAGCCTGTCAATCAGGTCATAGCTTGATGACCTCATTTGGAGGTGTTAATGAGATAAACAGCTCACTGGAGGTGGGACACACACTCACTCCCTGGGAGTCATTGCAGCTGACAAGATACATGGAGCTATGCTAGTGCCCTGAGCTGGAGAAGCTACATAGAGCCCGCTGCCAGCACTGAGATGCTTATACCGATGCTGGATCCATAAGACTTTGCACCCACTTGCCTGTGATCTTCCTGCATTCACATCATTGCATGTGTTGCATGAGTCTAAAGGGGAATTTATAGATTGATATCGGACATATGGGCTAATATTGGGCTTAAGGTCTTTATCTGGACTGGGAAGTTTTCTCAATATTCAATTGTTCTTGTATATAAAACTCTTTCTTATAAACATACGAGTGTCTATGAATTTGTGTCTCTAATCTACCCAGACTAACACAGAGAGGTTGCCCCTCCCTAAAGTGGCTAGGGGAGTGGTGGTCATCAACTTTTAAACAGTATCTACCTAAGGACAAAGTTTTCGCATGACTGGCTAATGGTCTGAAATAACTCAAGGGGGCAGAATCTATGTGGGAAACTCAAAATAGATGGCTTACAAGGTAAACCATAATCTTCTGCAAATTTACTGCTCATAATTTAATCTCTGATATAGTAAGAAACTGAAACATAAGGCAGCATTGAGTTTAAATTCAGCAACCTGAATTTGGGGATGTTTCCCCTCTTTCTACATCACAGAATAATCATTATATCCAATATAAATCTGACCTGGAACTCTATGACAAAGGTCTCATATTCTGTTAGACAGGGTTCTCTAGATAAACAAAACAAAACAAAACAAGAAACAGGACACTTATGACTTTATGTATATACAAAAGGCTAGATATATATAGCATGAAGGAATATAACAGCTAATTAGTCCACACCGCAGTACAGAGGACTCAGTTCAACTCACTTCCATGGAACAATTTTATACTGGAAGTCCTTCAACTCATGAGGGTTGCTGGGTCCAAGATCAAGGAAACAGACAACTGAGTCTTCCCTAGTGCAATGCAGGATGTCTGCCCACAGGCAGCAAATAGCAGGGTGGGTCACCAACAGTTAGCCAGATGACAGGATCCAACAGTCCTAAGATCAAGTAATGTATACACTAGCTGCGTGGTGAAGCAGGTCTTGAAGGAACCTCAAACTCTAGCGACATGATCCATGGTTTGTGTGTCCCACAGGCAGTGCAGCTCACAAGTTCAGGCAGAGAACTAATTAAGGCAACCGCATGCTGGTTTGATCACCAGAGAGCAAGAGAGAGAGTCAGGGCTTGCCGATCCATTTATCTCTTTGCCCTCCAATCAAACTGCAACCTTATTAATCCCACATGTCCTTATTGACCAGGTTGCACAATAAACCTACCTATCACATATGCCATTGTGCGAAATATAATGGGATTCACAAGGCCATTATCAGGCTTAAATATCTGGGCATTGGACAATGTAGCTGAGCTAACCATCTGTGTACATTGACATGTAGTCTGTGTTTAAACACCAAAGAAGACAGGCCAAGGAAGATATCACAGGCTACAGCAGAAAACGTTACCACATGACCTTGACTGTGTTAATAATATTAGTGCCTACTAACAAAGCTGCTATTGAAAACTACTTGATTAAACCATATGAAGTGTTTGGATGTAACATTTTAACATAAATAATAAATTAATAGTGCTGATGAGGGTGATGACTAAACTGTAGATAGCAACCACAAGCCATATTTAGAAGTAAACTAAAATTTTAATATTCCTAAAACAGAATACACTGCTTCTCTTCCCTTGTTAGTTTTTGTTAGTTTCCACTGAGTTAGTTCCAATCCATGGCCACTGTGGCAGTTACATAATCAGTTGTCAATTTGAGGATTCAGAATGAAGGGGTTGAGTTTAATCTGTCAATCAGATAGTAGCTTGATGACCTCATTTGGGAGTCACTAAGAAGGAGCTCACTGAAGGCAGAACACTTGCTCAATCCCTACAAGACATCCCTGTGGAGAAGACACATGGAAGAGAGGCTGATGGAGCCAGACTTCTGCAGCCAGAGAAGCTACCTGGAGACTCCTGCCAGTGCTGAGATGCTCACAACACCACTGGATCCACAAGACTTCCCACCAACTGGCTTGTGATCTTCCTGCATTTGGCATCATTGCATGTGTTTTGTGAGTCTGAAGAATACTTTATAGATTGGTATCAGATATATGGGCTAAAACCGGACTTATGGATTTAATCTGGACTGGGCTGGGATGTTTTCTCAATATTCAGCTGCTCTTGTGTACAAAACTCTTTCATATATATATATATATTTCCCACCCACCCCCTTTGGATTTGTTTCTCTAGTCTACCCAGACTAACACAGCCACCTAATATATAAAGCATAAAAAATTGTTGCCAAGGCCCATGCTGTCTTTATAATTATATTTATTTTTAGCCCATTTTGTGGTTATTGGTGTGACTATCTTATCACTAAGTCCCATTTGCTCATATCATTCTCAGATATAATTTTTTTTTCTCAATCTGGGAAATCTCATCTGATCCCAAAGCTTGAGTCAGGTGTTCTAGGGTTGTATACACACCCATTTATTCTGTCAATTTCCTTATTATGGCACTTACTGTGAATCATTGTAAGAAATAGCTTCAGTGTACCGCCTCTCTCTCAGTAAACTTTAATAAACTCTATGTAAGTTTCAACCATTCTGATCTATTTTCTATATCTGACACAAAGATAAACAGAAAGGAATAACGCTTGCCAAGGCGGTGGAATCTGTGACTATCAATTTCTCTAGTACCTATTATCTCCACCTTGGGTATGAGTGCATACCTAAACTCATAAGACATAGAGCCAGTAGTAATTGAAAGTGATAAAGTTCTAACTATGAGCTAATACTTAATTATAAAATGAAAGTGCCTATTATATAATTCCAGAATTCATTTATAAATTATTTAACTTTCAATGATTAGAAATCAAAAGTGCAATCAGTTGTCCATTAATTAGCAAGATATAAATAAACCTGTGACTGTATGAATCAGAACCCTAGTAGAAATAATTTATTTAATGTATGTGTAGACTTGATTTAATGTGTACGTATGTAGGTACTTTTGTGTGTCTATAAATATATACGGAGATATGCACAAATTATATAAATATGAAATGTGTTCATTCAACATTCATAACTAAATATATATGTATATATTTGTTTAACTTTCTTTAACCTAAATCTGCCCATAGATCCCCATAGATTTACAATGGAACCCAAAGAACATTTACATTGCTCTTGTCCACAAGATTTAAGGATTTGAATTTTTATTATCATTGAATTCATCACATTTACTTTCCCTCTTCCTCTGTGTGACTCTGATTTACTTGCTTTCTGGGGACTTCTAACAAGTTGCACATATTTCTATAAGAGACAGTTTATTCACTTGTTTCTTTGTCTAGAATGGTATGTCCTAGATTTTTGCAGTGTTAGCTCCTTCTTACTCATTGTTCATAGTTTTAAAAAAAAGATATTTATCAGCAAACCCTTCATGTCCATCCAAAGCCAAATGTCCCACCACTTTACAGCCCACTAACAAATATGCGTTTTCTCTGTGGCACTTTTTACTATTTAGTAACATCTTATTGACTTTGTCGAGGTGTCTTTGTCTTTTCTTCCCTCTTATCTTCTCTGAATCCGAGTATGCTAGGGAGATGGACAGTCACTCATTCGTGGACTCAGTGAGCATCTTGAGTACCTAATAGATGCTTGGGCCAAGGGAGCATATTCATCAAATTCACTCTTTCTTTCCCTCAATGTGGAATGGTAGGTACTCGGATAATTGTGTGAATGAGTCATTTAGTTTTTTAATTCACTGCTTATATGTTGTCTTATTATTGGTTTTACACTAGTTAAACACAGATACACACTGCAGGAGTCAACATTTGGGCAGGTTAAGAACTGCTTCCAATGATTTTTAAGGTTGTGACCTCGAGGCACCTGAGTGGGTGGTAACTGCTTCATTTGGGGTTAACACCCAAGCCTTTAATGAATTGTGCTACCCAAGATTCTGTATAAATGTAACATATATTATTGTCACATAAACATACATATATGACACATAATACCTCATTATAAAACATACACTATGCTTTGAATATCATGATTTGCAAGTTTTGAGATCATTAATAATGATCTCACTAAAGATTGTCCCTCTTTTGGAAAGTGTGATTTCTTATTATTTTTGGCTGAACTCCTCTGTTGTTATCCTCTATTCTGTAACACACACACAACATAATACTATTGATGAATCAATATGAACAGATATAACTAATGCAGTGTAGGTTATGTTTCACATCGAGGACAGTAAAGTTGGTTGCAACCAACACTAACCAGAGGAAGAGGGAAGGGTCTTCATGGACAATTTTCTACCACGGCCCTTTAGCTCCTGAGACAATGTGAAGCGTCCTTTCCTTGGATTGCAACCAATTGAAATTCATGGAAGAGCATGAAAATTACTGTTTTCCTGACTTCATGTTGTTTCCTCACTAGAAAATGATCGGGACATTCTTAGGTTTTACCTTCAATTCTCCTTGGAGCACGCCGCCAGAGTGAGCCTATAATTGATGCTGACTCTCAACCTGGCTGCGACATACTGTCCGCTGCAGAGTTGAGCTCACGGTGTTTGGACATTTGTTATAAATTCATAAATGATGCACAAGAAGGCCTCCTGGAGGTCTCATTATGCTATTACTTTTCAAGGCCTGTACAATCACTTGGACTCATAATGACCCTACAGGACAAAGTTGAATTGCCCCTTTAGAGTTTGGAGACTTTAAATCTTTACAGGAACAGATAGCTTCATCTTTTTATCTGCAGAGTGGCTGGTGGGTTTAAACCAGTGACCTTGAGCTTAGCTGCTCAGTGCATGGCTTACTACTCCACCAAGGCTCCTAGCAAACCTCTGGGATAGCCTTATAATTTTCAGCTGACAAATGAGCCATTTTATATATTTACTCAAACATATAAAACTTATTTTATAATCATGTTCGATCTTATTTATCTTCAAAGTAAACTGTTTCTATATATTTTATGCCATGCTAGGTACTGATTACTGAAAATGGAATAGGACAAGATCCCTTCTTTGAGTGGATTTAGAGTATAATGGGGATTGGGAAAAAATTCAACAGCTGCATGTATGTATGGAAACTAGGTTCTGTCAGGCACTCTACCAACAAAGGCATAGGACGCAAATCATGAGATACTTCCTCTTAGGAGGTGAGTCGTGAAAAGGGATTTGAAGGATAAAAATAATTACATGAAGAAAGTTAGACTTATGAGGTAGTGGACAGAGGTGGGAATCTAGAGAAAATACAAAGATTACAAGATGCAGAGGGCACTTCCATTCACTGGGCCGGAAGGAAAGAAAACCACAAAGAGTTGTCTCAGAAAACATGATATTAACTGTGGAGGGAAAAGAAGGCGATATAGGGAATTTGGAGAAAATAATAACCATTTGTGGTTGCCAATACGGTAAGTGAAGGACCAAAGATTAAGACTGGAAAATAAAGTCACAGCAAGTTAATCATTGTTAAGCATGCTGAGGTCAGAGATCTGGATACTTTAATGTTTTTACAAACCTGTACGTTTGATTCTGTCTCATGACTTTATACAATGGATTAGATCTGTCTGAAAACGCTGTGATATTTCTAAAAGCAGACTGCCACCTTCTTCTCTGGTGGAGAAACTCGTGGGTCTTAAAAACCAACCTTCCTGTTACCTTTGAAATACTTAGCTATTTAACCATCAGAATTCCTTGGAAGTTTTGATAGGTGATGAAAAAAAGTCCACTATGTATCAAAATGGCTATTTTTGAGGATGATTTGGCTACCACAATTGGCTTTATTTGTACCACTACCACCACAACAAAAATAGATAGGTTGTTTAGATAGATGATTAGACAGATAGATAGATGATAGATAGATAGATGATAGATAGATAGATAGATAGATAGATAGATAGATAGATAGATAGATAGATAGATAGATGATAGATAGATAGGTGATGGATAGATAAAGTTACAGAAAAACCAATAAACACTACATGTGTTTATTGTAATGTACACATGGGGAGTGCTGGTTCAATGGTAGATTCTTGCCATCCACCCAGGAGAACCGTGTCTCATTCCAGACTGTGTTAGTCTGGGTACTTTAGAGAAACAAATCCATAGAAACTCATGTATAAGAAAGAGTTTTATATAAATGTTAAGTGCACATCAAGAAAACATCCCAACCGAGTGCTGCCCAAGCCCACAAGTCCAACATTAACCTATTAACCCATATGTCCAACACCGATACACAAAGTACTCCTCCATCTAACAAAACACATGCAATGATGCTGACTGCAGGACGAAAGCTAAATCAGTGAATGTGTAAGAATCTCAGCACTGGAAGGGGTCTCCACACGGCTGCTCCAGCACCCAGGGCTGCATTGGGGTAGGTCCATGTGGCTTCTCCTCAGGGATGTCTTGCAGTAAGTGAGCCTTGCCAGCTAAAGCAGGGAACTGGCTAAGGCAGCTGCACCCTAGTCCAACCATCACAAAGCAAGAGACCTAAGAACTAGAAAGACGAGGCTCACTGAGCCATTTCTCCCTCTGACCTTCAATTAACCCCACGTGTGTTTATTAGCCAAGTTGGCACAATAAACTTACTAACTCACAGACTAAAGCACTCCATATACAACTGAAACACTGAGAACAATGTACCATTTCCTATGATTCATCTTAACCCTTAGTTTGGTAGTCTGTGACCCACTTGTCTATTATCTAAATATTCCATCTTGTACATCATCCCATCCCCCAAATATTTTGTAATAATAGTCCTAGAGTCCAGTGTGTATTGACTTGGTCTGATATTTGTACATAAATATAATAGTATCCTTCAACTTATCCCAGCCCTAAAAGTGAGTGGTAGGAACCACACATATCTCACCGACTGTTGTACCCAAGCCTGCTTCTCAAACTGAGAGATCTGTTTACAGAACATTCAAGAGAACGTGACTCACCAACTTGGTATCTGCTTATGGAAAAGTAGGTGAAGAGGGGCAGAAAGATAAGTAGGTGAAGAGGGGCACGAAGGAATCAGAATACTGGAATTCTGCAGAGATAAAGCTTCCCAAATGGGGGCACATGATCTTTTGGTCAGGAGACCCCACTCTGCTCTGTGCCAACAAAGACAATAAAGGTCTTATCTATCTATTAAATGCAGTCCCTACTCTATTGCCATTACCTAGTAGAACAAAACAAGGACCCTTAGTTTTGGGCAAGACAGTTACCACCTATTTTTCAGGGTATATGCGTTGCTATGACGCTGAAGGTAATGAGCTCCAGTGGCTTAGTGGGTTAAACGGTCAGCTACTAACCATAAGGTCTTTGGTTCAAACCCTCTGGCACCTCCAGGGAGAGAGATGAGGGTTTCTGGTCCCAGAAAGATCAAAGGCATCTGAAAGCAACAGGTGCAGTTTTCTTCTATCCTCTAACGTCCCTGTGAGTCAGAATCTACTCGATGACAGCAAAATGCTGAGCACAGTTCATCAGAACTTCTAGATTGAACACCTAGGATGAGAGGCCTGACAATCCATTTCCAAAATTCAGACCAGAAAACCCCATGGATCATAATTGTCTCAAATTGTTTTGCAAGAAGGTACCATGAGTCAGGTGCGATTTTCTCAGGATAACTAGCATCAACATTTGGATCTGTTAGTGATTGAATCACAATAATTCTGTGATTCAATGCTGACTACTTGCTACTTGTAAGATTTCTAGACCTGAATTTTTATTTAATCTTCCCTGCCCCTTCTTTTGTCTAGAATACCTAGCCTGACCTTCCACCATTCATTTGCCTTTACACAGCTCCTCACACTGTAATGCTCAATAGTACGTAAGCTTTTACATTTAATTTGTTAATACTTTGAATGGATATCAAATTACATGGCTATACATTCAGTATAGGAGGAGAGTTTCCTTGCTTCATTTTTTTCTCCCTTCTTTTTGGAATTCTACTATAGAGAATTCTATAATAGAATTCTATAGTAGAATTCCAACCAACCATCCTTCTAGACATACTGAAATCCTGGTTTCCCATCAAATAAACTAAATAATAATTCCCAATTCCAAGGAAATGTTTTGGGAACTTTCTCCAGGTGTTAATACCTCATGATTCTCAGCAAGAAGTAGTATGTTTGAGACACTTTTGCATACAAAAATAAAATTATCCGATTTTATATGAAGTGACTGGAAAAGCACAAACATTATGAATGGGGTTCCTTTGAAGGGCAGGGTCAGTGGCCCTTAAATCAGGAATGATGTCTTCGAGCTAGATACTACTAACAGTGGTGCAATTTAAATAAAGGTAATTTGTTGGAACATTTAAACATGTTGTCACTCTGACAATTTACCTCATCAAATCTATGTAGTGAGAGAGAGGAAAAAGCAATGTTCTGGTGAACATTGTATAATCTTCTTATGCCATTTTCTGGAAGGCAACAAAAACAATTATACTGAAACAATGCTCTGACCTCAACAATCATACGGTGAAAATACTGGGAAAAAACATCAGAAGAAAGGTTGAACAGGTGAGAAGGGTTTTTGTGTCTTTTGGATGATAGTAATTCAGCAGGAGGACACAGTCAAGCCCTATGCCATCGACTTGGAATTCGACAACTTTTTCTTCTCTTAAGAGTAACACTGACTTCTGGCATCACTAATTTCCCATCTGAAGCTACAACCCGATATTACAGGTTCCTGGAGGTTATGAGTTCCACTAGCCTATGTTGGACATTCTGTGAAACTGTTACATTATACCAAAATACACTTTATTGACAAAATGACTAAGGTTGTAGCAATGATTTCTGACATGACAAGGTGTGTTGAGGCATTTGAAGTAGAGACTACATGCAACATCATGGTTGCTGTCCACATTCATCTCTCGGTTTCATGGCTCGTCTTATCAACCCCACAAATAATAGCAGTTTCTTCTTCTTTTTACACAAGACCACAAAATCCAGTCAGTACTGCCTTTTTAGAAAAAACAAACAAACAAAAAACCTTGTGGTTTGGGAAGTTTTCTGGGCTGTTATTTCTTTCCTCCTACCTTTATAAAGTTTTCCTCTAAAAAGTTAACATCTGAAAAGAATAGATTCCTTAAGGTAATGTTTTAAAATTAACATAAGAATCATAAAACTACCCTAGGGAATGAATTGGGCAATTGCTGCTAAACTCACTACTCTGATGGAGAATGCATCACCATTTTCTTTTTGTGCTCACAATACATAATAGTATTTATCCATTCACTTTCATGTTCTGTCCTTCCAATTGTCACCTGTCCTCAGTTAGTCTCCTAATTTTATTTTACTCTGAATTTTCAATCTCAGGTAATACATTTGAAAGCACAATGAAAGAATTATGTTCTTCTATCAGATAAATTCACCCTATTCACTAAACTTGCAGTTGTTAAGAATGGCCCGAATGAAAGATCAAGAAAGTCCCAATGCCTTTATACTTACCTGAAAGATCAAGAACCTCTGTGAGCAGTGAAAGGTGTAATCATCCGCTACTACCCAGAAAGCCTAATGGACATCACAGTGTAGTAAACCGACACTACCGATTCCACCAGAAAACGTCTCTGCTCACCCCTTGCAGTGCTCAAGGTCCAGCAGAAAAAATAGCAGGGAATTTCAGAATGTTTGTGGAAATATTGAATTAGAAGATAATTCTAATTAACTAATTCACACTAACTTCTGAAGCCCCTTGCATAGAACTCAAGTAATCCCATAAAAATGATTCAATAATGAGAATTAGATATGAAGACATTGAAAAAATCCAAACACTGAGGAAGATGGAACAGCTGTAGAAAGTATCTACAGTCTAAGGGGTCAAAGAACCAAATGGAGGAGATAGTTAACAATCATTTGAGAACTTGAAAGATAAAGCAGGTGACACTCAACAAACATTCTCCTAATCCACATTGAAGCTGGACAGGGCTGTAAGAAAAGCCCCTGCTTCTCACATACTCCCATCGCTGCTTCCTACACTTGCCTTCAGGAGTTGAAACTTGCTATTGGAAAGGGGGCAGAGAAATAGAAATGGATTTGAGATAAAATAGACAGTGATTACCACAACATCCAATCCACTCACCACTCTCATTCAGAAAACATAATACTTTAACTCAAATAATCATTATGCTT
>NW_022111368.1:32735810-32745565 GCF_000313985.2 Echinops telfairi
GTTTATTTTTAATATATTTTATTGGAGCCTCTTACAGCTCTTAGAACAATCTATATATTAAGTGTATCAAGCACATTTATACATATGCTACCATCATCATTTACAAAACATTTTCTTTCTACTTGATCCCGTGGTATTAGCTCCCCATTTCCCATTTCCTTCCCCACCCTCCCACCCTTGTGAACCCTTGATAATTTAAAAATTATTTTTATTTTCATATTTTACACAACTGCTGTCTTCCTTCCCCCCTGTTTTTGTTTTCTGTCCCCCTGGGGTGGAGGGTTGTAGGTTGATCATTGCTGTCTGTTCTCCCTTTCTCCCCCTTCACCCCACATGTGCCCACGACACTCATGGTTTAACTACACTCATTATTGGACCTGAGGAGTTTATCTGTCCTGGATTTTGTGTCAAGTGCTCTTCTCTCTATCAGTGTACAAGCTCTGGTCTGATTTGTAAGATAGAACTTGGTCATGATAATGTGGGAAGGAATCATTAGATTGTGAGAGTTAATCTAACTCTACCATTAGTCTTTTCCTTCAAGTAGGGTGTGGTGTGTAAATTCAGGTTTATAAATTATCACCAAATTAATACCACTGATGTAGTCAGGAAGATTTATTCACATACTCATGTCTACTGCTACCTTAAGACTTCCTGATAAAAACATTTAGGCTAAATCTCCTTTACATTCTCTTTTGTTGTTTTTAGGTGCCATCCAATCAGTTCTGATTCAGCCATTGTATAAATCCATCTTGTTGAAGGCCTCCTTCTTTCCCACCGCCCGCTACTTTACCAAGATTGCTTTCCTTCCCTAGGGATTGGTCTCTCCTTACAAAATGTACAAGGTGCTCTCTAGAGAATAGTTTTCCCCTCACTAATGTTGACTCTATAATATACATGAGTGAAATGTGTTGCATTCATATATATTATAATCCCTGTATAATTAAATTTCCATCATGTGCTATCATACTTATTAATTATTTTTAAGTATGTTCTTCCCCTTATAGTGAATAATATTTTTGTTGATACCAATAACACCTGATCCAGTGAAGTACATGTAATGATAGAGTTGATGGTTAATGAGATATTCCTCATTGTTATTGAAGATATACATCAAAATACATAGTATATGAAATATTTACATATACTGAAGGAAGAAAAATGGAAACTACTGAAATTAAAAAATGATAATTTTGGTTTTGAATGTTTAGAAATAAAATAATTGTTTTAGGTTGCTTACTTATAATCAAATGATAATAATAAAGATAAGCATACTTGTGACAGATTATTTTTATAAAAATGTAAATCTACTTGGTGATATGTGAAACTATTGAATAAATCCTAAGTGCTTTAAATTATCCTCCTTGAATAAGAAATTTAATAAGAACCTGTGTTAGTTCGGGTAGACTAGAGAAACCAATCTCACAGGTATAAAAAAGAGCTTTATATAAAAAGCAATTGTATGTTAAGAAGATATCCAGATCAAGTCAATAAGTCCGATTTTAGCCCATATGCCTGATACCAGTCTATAAATTCCTCTTCTGACTCACACAACACATGCAATAACACTAAAAGCAGGAAAATCACAAGCCAGTATATGGATCCAGTAGTGTTGGAAGCATCTCAGCACTGGTGTGGGTCTCCATGTGGCTATTCTAGTTCCAGGGCTCTGGCTCCATTAACAAATCTCCATGTGTCTTGTCAGCAGAAGAGGAAGCAGAGAGTGATGATTTGGCCTCCAGTGAGCTCTTTATCTCCATAGCCTCTAAATGAGGTCATCAAGCTGCGACCCGATTGACAGGCTAAGCTCTACCTCCTCATTCTTTATAGTCTCAGATTGACACCAGATTATGTACCTACCACACAGCCAAAGTTTCTGGCTGCTAACCACAAGACCAGTAGTTCCAAACAAACATGGACTCTATAGGAGAAAGATGAGGCTTTCTACTCTTATAAAGATCTGTGGTCTTAGAAACCCACAGAGGCAGTTCTGCTCTGTCCTATGATGTCTCTATGAGTAAGAATTAGCTTAATGGTAGTGAGTTGGCTTACTCAGAGTTTTGATATTAATGTTATTTTACTCATCAAACTAAATATATCCTTGAAATCAATAATAACTGTTAGTCTGGGTTGACTAGAGAAACAAATTCATACACATTCATATGTGTATGAGAACTATGTACCAAAGAGAAATTGTACATTAAGAAAATATCCTAGCCCCTTCCAGATCAAGCCCATAAGCCTGATATTGCCCCATATATCAATACTAGTCCATAAATTATATTTTAGACTCATGTAGCCCTTCAATGATGCCAAATGCAGGAATATCACAGACCCCTGGGTGGACAGTCTTGTTGATTCACTGGTGGTGGAAGCATCTCAGCCCTGGTATAGGTCTCCAAATGGCTGCTCCAGCTCTGAGGCTCTGACTGCCATCAGTGTAGCTCCATGTGGCTTGTCAACAGGAATTTCTCACAAGGAGACAAGCAGAGAGAGTCTGTTTACATCCAGGGAGGAAGATAGGAGTTCCCAGAATCCTCAGGAGAAGGCCAAGCCCACAAGAGGCCTCATTGGCTATTACTTGATTAACAGGTTAGACTCCACCTCTTCACAAGTTGACAGACTGTGTAACTGCCACAATCACTCCCTCAGACTCTTTTCTCCATCAAAAGTCACCAATCATTTCCTTCCTCTTTAAACCCAGGTTTATTTAAGTTGAATCTCAAAATATATGGTTGGGTTCATGAAGCAGAGACTATTTTATAAATGAATAATCTCTGATATTAGAAAAAGGTAGAGAAGTTTCGATCAACCATGTTAAACGTAACCAATGGTTGATTTTTCATATTACTCTCTAATCTCTCTATAAGGATCTCTGGTGGCAATGTGGAGTCCTTCACAGGAGGCTAGCTATGCCCGCTCTTGGAAACTTTTATAGCACCCTACTTAGATAACATCTCAATGTTAGAATTTACTTGTTTTTGTTTGTAGTCTCCTCTTTATAATCTCTATTGTACCTAGCTTTACTCAGTATTTGCTTTTTGGGGGGAATCAAAATGGCCTTCCTATATGCACACATGGATAACACTGAGAAGGTGGGGAATTTCAGAACATTGGTTTGTGCTAATGATAAATCTGTACACAAACTAAGAGGCACTGATATATAGTATCAGATAATACTGCATGGTTGAAACATCAGGAAAGGCATTGTATTCTTTATCTGTATATGCTCAATCTATATGCTGAGCAAGTACTCTGAGAAGTGGGACTATTAAATAAGAACTGAATGTCAGACTTAGTAACAGTATATAATATCCACATGCCACAGCCTTGCTTGCTGAAAGTGAGGAGGACTTGAAGTGTTTTCTTATGAAGATCAAGGATTGTAGCCTTCAGTATGGACTTGGCCTCAATGCAAAGAAAATAAACATCTTCACAACTGGACCAACAGAGAGCATCATAATAAATGGGAAAAGAGTAAAGTCATCAAGAATTTCATTTCGCTTGGATTCACAGAGAAGCAACAGTCAAGAAATCAAACAAGGTGTTACATTATGTAGATATGCTGTCAGATCCCTGAAAGGTACTGAAGAACAAGAATGCGACTTTGAAGACTCAGGTCTGCCCGAGCCAAACCATGAGATTTTCCATCACGTCCATGTGAAAGTTGGACATTGAATCAGGAAGACAGTGGAAAATATGACAAATTGGAGTGATGGGGTTGGTACAGCATGTCGACAACACCAGGGGCCGCCAGAACAAACAGATCTGCCTTGGAAGAGGTACCGCCAGAACATTCCTTGGAAGTGGGGGATAATGCACCTTCATCATTTGGACATGTCATCAAAAGAGCTCAGTCCTCAGAAAAAGACAAGCTGCTTGGTGAAATGGAGGGTCAGATAAAAAGAAACCCTCAACAAGGTGCATTGACAGCGTGCCTGAAGGTATGGGCTCAAACAGAGCAACAATGGTCAGGATGGAACTGGAACACGGAATGTGGTGTTCTGTTGTACAGGGTCACTACGAGTCAGAAGTAACTCAAAGACATCTAATAACAACGTGTGCACACAGAAAAACCTGCTCGGAATGAAGCAGATGTCCAAATTCCATTAACTTTTGTCTAGTTTCAATATCTTTTTGTAATCATGACAATTCATGTGGCAAATGTGTATATTTCTCTTTCACAAATGATAAAAATGGAGGTGGCGAAAGCGTATTCAAATATTCTTGCTTCAAATAATAAGTCACAGCAATCTTTGGAGAACACTAATCTGTTAAGTAATTTCAAAATATCTGTCCTTTTACGTCTGTTGTGGCTGCAACTAAATCTCTGCAGTGTCTGACCCTGTAAAGACGCATAGCCTCAGAAAGCCTGCATAGGGTCATAATGAATTGGGATTGATTTAATGGTATTATGTTTTTCTTTTAGTTTTGGTGATGCTGGAAGCCATGGAAACTGTCCTCAGCAGAATCACCAATACTGTCCAACTTTCACTGGGGAATTTCAAGACTAACATAGTAGGAAGAAGGGCCAAGAAATCTACTTCTGAAAAAGTAACAAATGAAATCATATTTTGCAAGGAAGCGTTGTCTAACTTACTTGCTTTGGGCATACCATCAGGAGGGAACAATTGCTGGAGACAGACATGATGTTTGGTGAAGCACAGGGCCAGCAGAAGCAGGTTGGATTCTCAGTGTGATGAGCAGGCATAAAAGCTATCGTAATGAGCTGGAACATTCAGGCACTTCTGAAGATGGCACAGTACCGGGGGATGTTTTGTTCTGATGTGCATGAAATTACCATCAATTGGAGGACTCTTAACAGTTATCTATCTATCTACTGCTAATTCGTTAATTTAAATCTTCACTATAAAGACAATTGTTCTGTAGAATGGAAGACTACCTAAGGCCTCCTTATATCAGCACCAAGATGCTAAATTACCTTGACGTTTTCAATAGGAACATGATTTAATTCTTTAGTTCAGAGTTATTCATGTCACATGCAATGCCTGCATTATTTAACTTCCTTTTAAGGAGACTGTTAAAAAGAACTTTTTTTAACATGGTAAGATTAATAATTGTGTTACGTTTTCATTTTACCATTGTTAACTTGCTGATATGGGCAATCATTTCCATCCATCTGTTAACTTTTCTCTCAGCTAAATGGCTTATTTATGATTAGATCAGACTATATAATTTCCTTGAATTAAACAGATGTGTGGTGTTCTATTTCCTTAAAAGTCTCTCTTTTTTATGGTGGTGTGACATATTTCATATGAGATGTCATCATGACCTTCCTTTATCTAAATAATTTAGAATGGAATGTCTGTGGATTAAATAGAAGTTTCTATAATTCCAGTTTGCTTATATTATACCAATTAACTTTTGACGTGTTTCTTTTTTACAAAATGATAGGAACTAGACATAGGGAGAGTATCCCCCCCAAAAATAGAAAAAAGCTCCACTGGGCAGAGCTTTGTACATATTTTTCCCACTAGGCAAGCATCCACAACTTGCTCTGGGTTAGTGCATTCAGTGACGTCACCTGGGAAGGTTCTCTCTGGTCACAGTGAATTTTTTCTTGAAAACAGTTTCACTTGAACCTTGTTCTTTGCAATGGATGATTTAAAAGAACAGCACGCGGCTGTGAAATTTTGTTTCCTGTTCTGAAAAAATGCCGCAGAAACTGTTGTGATATTGAACACATCTTACAAGGACAGCACTTTGGGAAAATCTCAAGTGCAAAAGTGGTTTTCTCATTTCAAAAAAGGTGAAATGTCGATTGATTTCACCTCATTCTGGACTTCAATCAACTTCCTGAATGGATGAAAATATTGACCAAATTCATACACTTGTGCTTGGAAACCAATGACGGACCATTGAAGAGATGGGGAACTTATCTGGATTATCTTGGAGTTTGTTTTGGTGAATTTTAATGGAAGATTTGGGAAAGAGGAGGATCATAAAAAGGTGTGCCCCGGGTTCTGACTGACCAGCAAAAAGAACGCCAACTAAAAACATGCTATGCTTTGTAAGAACTGCTCTAAAACACCCAGACTTTTTTTCCTGAGGTCATTTCTGGTGACAAGACATGGTGCTATTGCTATGACCCTGAAACCAAACATCAGTCAAACTAGTGGAAGACCTTGCTCCTCAGAAGCTCATTAAGTGAAATCAAAATCAAGATGATGATCACTTGGGGTTTTTTGGTGTCAGGTTACAGTACCTTTGAGGTTTGTTCTACCAGGTCAGACTGTTAAGCTTTCTAGTTAGAGGCTCTGAAAAGATTGTGTAGCAGTGTGCATCAGGCATATAAGACCCAGAATAAAACCATACCCAAGGTGAATGGGGGGTGGGTGGTATGGAATGGAGACCCAATGCCCATCTGTAGATAATAGGACATCCCCTCACAGAGGGGTCATAGGGAATAGATGAGCCAGTCAGGGTGCAGTATAGCACCGATGAAACACACGACTTTCCTCTAGTTCTTTGGTTAGTCCTTCACGCTACTATCATGACCTCAATTCTGTCTTATAAGTCAGATTAGACTAGAGCATGCACACTGCTACAGATAAGAGCCAGCAACACAGGGAATCCAGGATAGATAAACCACTTGGGCCAACAAGGAGAGCACAGATACCATGAGGCTTAGGGGAGGTTGGGGGAGAGATAGGGGAATACATCACAAGGATCAGTCTAGGACCACCTCCCAGGGGGATGAATAATAGAAAAGTGGGTGAGGGGTGACAGAGGACGATGTAAGATATGGAAAAAATAATCTATAACTTATCAAGGATTTATGAGGAAGGGTGGGGGCTGAGGTAGGGGGAAGAAATGGGGAGCTGATATCAGGGGCCCAATTGGGAAGAGAATGCTTTGAAAATGATGATGACAGCATATATGTAAATGTGCTTGACACACTGGATGAATGTATGGATTGTGATAAGACATGTAAGAGGCCCCAATAAAAATATTTTTTTTTAAAGTCTCATTTGTGGCAGATAGGGGACTGGTTTTGGCATCACAGCAATGCACCTGCTCATGCAGCCATCTCAGTGCACCAATTCTTAGCTAAAAACAGCATGTCTCTCTTGCTCCACAAACCTTACTCACCTGACCTCACTCCTGTGACTTCTTTTTTGTTTCCATGAATGAAGAAGTACATGAAAAGACATTGATTTAATGACATAGAAGTGAAGAAAAAAACAAGGGAGGTGCTGTCAGCCTTCCAAACAGATGAATGCGAAAAACAATTCCAAGAATGAAATCACAGATTTGACAGATGTACTAAATGTAATGCAGAATCCTGTGAATGTGATAAGGTTGTTTTGTGAAAGATAAAACAAAACAAAAAGAGTTTTGCAAAGAAAATCCCGGTTTTGGGGTGGTAATCCCTCGTATATTCTAAATGTAGCTTAATAGAGTAAATACTGAATCAATGCTACTTTATCAATTAATGTAAACAAATAAACATCATACCTTAATTTAATAATATAAGCCTTAGCATGTCCACAGAAATAGTTATGTGATGACTTAAAAAGCACATATATGAATTCAAAACCAAATCCATTGTCAGCGAATCAATTTTAACTCATCTTGAGCCTCTCTGTGGTTTCTGAAGCTGTAAACATTTGCAGCCATGGACAGTCTCAACTTTCTTCTGTGAAGCAGCAGTCAGTGAAAACACACACTTTAGGAGAAAACATGCTAGGAAAAATGAAAGAATGCAACGTGATGGTGGAAGAAGATGTTGAAGCAATGTGGTCAGGAAAAAGCAGCTACCTCTGACACCTGCGGCCTTCCCTGAGCAGAAGCCTTCTTTATAGGCTTCATTACCAAAAAGAATAAGTTGTCCCCAAATACACCTCCCAGTTACATTTTACAATCGGACACTTCTGTGCTCAGATGCATCACCTGTCTTTACGAAAATGCCAAACGCTAATTAGGAGGAAGTCTAACACTGTATGTTTTGCAGGACATAATTATGACCTGTGTTTTTATCTTTCACTATTCTTAGTATCTCCTCATTAAACACAACTTGGCTTATTCTATCATACTTTGAGCAAAAGTGAATCAAAGTTTTATATTTCAGTTGAAATTTTGACACTTAATTCCTATCATTTTCATTTGAAGAGGTGAAGAGCACATTTTTTATTCATCAGTGGAAATCTATGCCTGAAACTAGCTAACCAACTAGACTATATTTCAGAGCATAATTAAGCCTCTCCACTTTAGTCCTCAGATTAACTGATTTTAATTGGCACTGTTTACTTTTGTCAATCATAGAAAAAAGTTGTGGAATTTTACTAACCAGATAGGATTAGTTGAATTAGTGTTGAATTATTTGGCAATTTTTTTTACCTTTAACATTCTTTAGAGAATTATTATTATCAATGGCAGTAATTCTGGGTCCATTAAAACCTATTCTTCTCTCTCAAAACATTGTTCGCTGCTGCTATTGTTTGTTCTCTTGTGCTTGTATGTGGGTGTAAACGGCCAGTCTGCTTTTAAACACCCTCCCACAACAATGCAACTAGAACTGGAAAAGACAGAACAACATACTACAAAGTTTGATTTGTAAAGCATTTCTAGACTCTCAAGAATGTGATGGAAATCTTCCACAAATAGCAAAGTCCAAACTCATTGATACCATTTCACTCTTCAGACAGGAAAGCCAGGGTGACTCTGGATACAAGAGAACACAAAATATTTATGAAATAAAGGTGAATTCATAATTTTTGCATAGAAAATAACTCAAAGTCAAAGCCATGAACATTTTTCTTAGAAGACCTAACCAGCAGGCTAGCTTTAAGAAATTAAAAGTATTTGTAAATTTCAAAATTCACATCAAATTTCTCCCAATAAGACCTTTATTTTTCTTTACCTAAAAAGGTAAACCTGAGACCCCTATATTTTTCTTTGCATTTGAATAAAACACACGACCTAATTGTTGGAATGAGCCTTTATAAGGCAGGCATATTCCAGAGACTGTCAAACTTAGATGCAAATTGGAAGTGCTTGAAAGAATTTAAAATATGAGAATTCCAAGTCAGTGGGTTTACTTTTGTGTTGGTGATATGTGTATTTAAGCCACTGCATAACTATTTTTGTGTGAAAATTATAGGGGGTGTATTATTAAAATAATGGATAATTATGGATTTTCTGGATAGTTCAGGAATGGTGCCTAGGTATTGGAATAAAATTTTATTCTAGTAATTTTCATACTTACTTCTTTTGGATTAGCATTATATATTTTTTAAGAGAATCTACTTACCTGATCTGTTCACTATAGGCACTAGAATTTGTGGTCTATTCTTTGCATACATAAATATCTAATTACACCTATTTGGTTTATATCTAGCCTCTATATTGAGAAGGAGTTAGAGAATATTTCAGAATGAGCATTGAATAGAAAGAAATGGCAAAAAAAATTGTGAAAAAATCCCATTAACTATGCATTATTTTTTTCTAGAGAAAAATAGGAGGAAACATAGCCTGATCCTGCTCCATCCTCACAATTGTTCTAATGTTTAAGGCCATTTTTGAAGTCACAGTGTCACTCCATCTCCTTGAGGGTCTTCTTAATTTTCAGTGCCCCTCTACTTTATCAAGCACATTGTCCTTCTGCAGCCACCAGTTTCTCCTGACAACATGTACAACACTTGGAAGACTAAGTCTTGCTATCCTTACTCCTTTTTTTTTTTTTTTTAACATTTTATTAGGGGCTCATACAACTGTTATCCCACTCCATACACACA
>NW_022111368.1:32747016-32771695 GCF_000313985.2 Echinops telfairi
AAAAACAAGACAGAGCAAAACCAAGCAACAATGTACAACAAAACAGGAGCAGTCTGGGTGTACTCCTTCCAAGACAGATTGGTTTGTCCTTTTAGCAGCCCATGGTATTGCAATATTCCTCTCCAGAACCACAATTCAAATACATCAATTTTCCTTATATAATGCCCAACTTTCACCTGAATATGAAGAAATTGAAATTACTGTAGCATATCTTATGCCTCAAAGTAACATCTTTCCCCCCCAATATTCTAAACAGGTCTTATGCAGAAGATTTCCTACTGGAACATGTCTTTTGATCTCTTGGCTCCTGCTTTTATTAGAATTTGATTGTAACCAGACAATACAAATACTTAGCAACGTCACCCTTTGCTTCATCTATCATGATGTTGTAAGGATTTGGGTTTTCTTTGTGTTGTAATCAATAGTGAGGGCTGCAACTCTTTATATCTTCATCAGCAAATACTTCAAGAGATAAATATGAAACACCTCATAGTTATTAAGTCTGCTGTGGTAAAGATTTAGTCTCATAAATTCTATGTTGAATTTCTGTGAGCCAGAATTTGCTTGATGGCAATGGATTTAAATTGGGTTACTCTGCTGGAGCCTAAGTTGCTAGTGAGGGAATCAAACACACATATCTCATACAGCTTGGTTCCCAATGAAGTTCCAGCCTCAGTACACTAAAGACTACACCTACTTTTGGCTACAACTATGGGATAAAGTTTCAATTCATTTTCTTTAAAATGTATTATACAAATTTCTCAGATTACAGTTATTCTGTAAATGTAATTGGCTTTTATTAACATCTATGTAATTTATTTATAAGAAGAAAGTAAAACAAGTGAAGGAATGATTATTGTAAAAGTTGACTACTTCTTACTTTAGGTAATTTAGATATTACATATCTCTTAAATCCTGATATCTCTACTCAGTTTGTATGCTTTCTTTGTAGTTTGATGGTCCCTATGTTATTAGAAATAAATTTTAAGGCTTGTCAATATTTACCAAAGGGAAAACAGTTTTCAATTCTTGGAAATTTCTGCCCAATAACAGAAAGAATTGAACCCATATTATCAATCACATCTTCTAGTTGTAGTTCCTTGTTCTTTATTGCTAAATATCCAAATCTACTTGAGCAGCATTTTCAAGATGATAGGGTAGCTGAATGGCTTTTGTAGCTCGATTTATGGAACATTTATAAAGTTTTCATATAAAAAATAAATTCTATTCACTAGTCTGAAATTCCTGAGTGAAATTCATGGTTAACCACTATATTATATACTGAATAGTTGGTTGTTTGAATTCACCCACACATGCCTTGAAAGCAAGGGCCGATCATCTGTCTGCGTCTGCAATTACGTACTATGGCTTTGGAAAAACCTATGGCGGCAGTTCTGCTTTGACCTCTAAGTTCCTGTGAGCCATAATCCAAGCAATGGTATTGAGCTTGCTCTTTCTCTCTCTCATAAATAACTAGAAACTATATCATCAGCTTTTTGTGTTTTTTGTTTTGTTTGCTTGATGTTAAGGCACTTGTGTTAAGAAAGCTACTTTTGTGTGTGTGAATATATATATATGTTTTATAGTTGCCACCATCTGAAATTATTGGCCAAGGTGTATTGTCTATTCAATAAATGGTACTAAAATATCAAAAAATTTTAGATCTCTTCACAATGCCGTAAGTGAATACGTACCCATTATACTTGAGTCTATTCTAACTCATAGTAAGTGGGTATAGGAACTCCAGAACATACCATTTGAAATGCTGATTGCTTAGAGATTAAAAAAAAAAAAAGTAAGAGCAAGCAGGCAAATAAACAAACCAAAAAATCCTGGAATTTCTCATGTCTATAAGATATTTATAAACAATTATTAAGTGTCTTAATACCAAGTAAATAATCTAAAACTTTCTGCTAAGGTCAGGACACCACGGAAAGTGAAGTTCAACAGGAAAACACACCCCAAACCAAAAAACAACTTCAGAATTAAAGCCTGGGAAGTCCTTTCAATGACAGTGGTAACAACTACGGTTCTTAACATGGGTATACCATGTAACAACCATGCCTGTAAATATATATACATGTTAGTTCATTTTATCTTCATACCTATCCATGAAAATGCATACCAGGGTCTTTTTTTCCCCCTCTAGGTGAATTTATTGAAGCAATAGGTAGGAGCCACTAAGTAGTCTAAAAAATAAAATTAAATTAAAGCCAAGCCAACTGACACAGAGTTGAGACTAGCTCCTAATGACCCTTTAGGAGAGAGTCCAAGTAGTCTGTTCGGTTTTCTTGATGGAATGCAGACCTTGAGGTTAGCAGTCTGACATAGGACCCCCCAGTGCTGGAAAACTTGTCTGCCCAGAGGGTTTCCTAGCTCTTCCATGGAACCAATCCCCAGGTTTTCATGTCTCTTTCTGTGTTGGAGCTGAGTCATCGCTTCTCAGTCACCCACCGTGCTGCTGAGGCTCCTGTCCCGGAGGAGCAGGGGCTGTAAAACAACTCGATCTCCGTCACACACTAAGAATGGAGACAATCACACCACACTTGACCTCTCTGACACTCAATGTGCTCATGTATAATTTTAGGTAATAATGAACTATATCACCTAAGTGATATTGAATAAATTGGCCTGGTCAGGCACACACGAATCATATGTTGAGAAGATAATTGATTAGTTCACTAATAATGGATTCAATGACAGAGACACCATGTTGCTTAGGGAATTGGCGGCCTTGGAGTACTGTCCAGCTAGCAGAGACCCTGGAGTGAAAGCATGGCTTCTAGTCTGACGTGACACGTATGAATGTGTAATAACTGGATCATTTCTGAATCTGAACATACCTCGAATTTTCAACTGGAAAGTGGTATGAAATAGGCTTTTGCTTTGCTAAGATTAAATAAGATAATTGACACCAAATAGGAACTTAAATATGATGATAAAATATCAATAGACTGCTTAGTTCCATGAGAATCTTGTTCTTTTCTCCATTAGTTTTCGCCTTCACACTTCTATTTTCAATTCTTTGTGTCCCTCCACAAATACTTAATGAGTACTTGTTAGGTAAACAGTGGCAAACTTACATCTGTAGGAATGCATTAGTCTCATGACTCTCATTAATATTTATTGAGTTAATTAATTAATAGTCGTGCACTTTTAAATTAATCATAGTTGTGCACATTTTAATTATATATTGTAAGTAAATAAATAATTAGAATTTATTTAATTACTAAATGTGCTATAGTGAATACAGACGAAGTACATACTATACCCCACCCTGTAGTTTACATGCAGTAAAAGAGAAAAGCAAAAATGTATATGATAACCCATTTAAGATAATGAGATGTTTTATATTTGCTTTTGGAGTGAATTAGTAGGTTCAAATACATTTATTTTTAAAGAGAAAAGAGATATTTTTTTTAAAAGTGAGGGTCTTATTTATCTACTGAGCTATATCAAACAACTGTTTTTAAAATGAGTAAAAACTATTATAACTGGTATGTAATGTAATCCATTCAGCATTTCTTTTTAAGTATTAGAAATGAAACAGGTATATACTGACAGGAAATACAACATAAAAATAAAGTTAAAATATTTGCCCATCTTTATTTATTATTTATACTTGGTTATTTTTATTAAATTTAAAAATTTATATAATTTTTATTAAAAAATTATTTTCCAATGAGAAGCATGGTTATTTATTATACACAATGTAGAAATCCTCAAAGGGGTAAAGAACAAAATATAAAAATCAGCTGCAAGTGTTCTAGCCAGCATTTTATTTAATGTTGTAAACCAGACAATATCTTTCCCTTTCATTTTCCAAAGTGGTCTTTCCTGTCTAGATCAAAGGAGTGCAGGAAAGAGATGCAAAAATACAATTTGGAATGATCAAACACAGTGTCCATTCTTTTTTAATTATTATAATCATAGTTAAATCTCTTTCCAAATACAGCAAAGAAATGTAAAAGGCCCCTTTATTCTTCATATCCCCAATTAAAGTGAGCAATCAAATGATATTGTTAGTATTTTGATTTTTTTCTCTCTGTCTTCAAATATTTTCAAGTGGTATGTTTATTCCAGAAGTACCGATATATATTTTGATTGTGTCTAAAATAATTCCTTATACTTGATAGTTCTTTAAGGAAAATTGGTCAAATGATGTAATACTATCAAAATTAAACTAAAAAACAAAGGTTTATGAGTTTAAAAGTGAAATATTGTTCTATAAGTGCCTTTATTTCTCTCAAAGAGACCTATGTTCAATGGACTTCTTTTGATAGACTCTAAATCCATGAGTAGGAACACCATTGGCTAGACCCTTAATCTGAAAATAGAATTCTGCGCCCAGTCACAATGGAGAACGTGCTATTAGCTGAGCCTTTTAGGAAGATGAGATTAGACAAAGGGCAGCCACTGGGCCTGTCAGATCTGAACTACATCCTCCCATTAATCCTCCAATAGACTTTCCCTGTGCTCCACATTATGTTTTCAATATGTTGCTTTATACACCACTGGACAGAAAGTTAATTAGAAGTGTTCTCCATTGACACGCATTCCCAGTCTTATCGAGAGACAAGATGCAATTGAGAAAATAGCCCAGCCACCTTGTTTCCAGGGCTCACGGGTAATCATTGCTAACACGGGTCTTAGCAGGCCCATGCCTCCACCAGTTTTGCTGCCCACGATGTCAGTTCTTTGAATGTTAGCAGCAATTTATTTTAAGAATATAATGAATAGGCTCTGGGAAACAAAAGGAAAAAAAATGCAGTTTTATGAGTTTCCAAATTGCCATAGCTCACACTTGATGTTTATTTTATTTTAATATTACTGCCAATGTGTTTTGCCGCGTGAAATAAATTTAGCACTAATGAGCATATTTTGAAAGTTTAAAAACACAATTTAATAAATGATTCAATGTAATCACTACAAAATTGACTCTACGGGACAGAGGCATCACTGAGGAGGAGGAAAACCATGAGGAAACAAAAGCGAGACAAAACGAGGGGAAGGCAATTATAATTTTTATGTTAGCGATTAATCAAAGGGTCCTTGTTTCTGTTCAATAGAACAACGTCTCTTGCCACGTTGTGCAATGACAACGCTAGGTCAATTTAATTATAAAAATATAAATAAACCTAATTCTAACAATGTCCTGGACAAGTCTGTTGAATTAATCTGGTAGGTCACGGCACGTAATAGGGTTTACATAGGTTAGTGTCTGCGTAATCTGGCCTTCTTTCCTTTTCACAGAAGGAACGACGGTTGGCACCAGCAGTTAAATCTCAATTGCTAGCCCAAAGGTCAGAGAGGTTCACACCCTCCAGCTACTCAGAGGTAGAAAGATGTGACAGTGTGTTTTTATGACGATCACTGTCCTAAAACCTCTAATGCCAACTTGACCCCATCTTAAATTCAATGTCTGAATACTCAGTCAGCCAGGCAAATTCGGGCTCACTATGCTCACCTACTGATCTGTAATGAACACATGAATGTCTTTTTCATGACACCAAATTCTGCGTTTAAATATGATGACATCTGTTTCTTTCACAACACCTTCCTACAGATTCAAGGTCTTTTTTAAATTTACAATTCTTGACAAGGATGTCATATCTAGTATACCAATCAAGGTAGGCAGAGACTTGCTTGTAGTTACTTGCTATTTGGAGTTAATTGTTCCCCATGTTTTCTTGTTTTGTTTTTAGCCACAGATGTGGCAAAATGCATAAGAAATTGATCACTACAGATTGGTAATTAAATACAAGGAAGCCTATATTTCCTTTTCTTATTGGACAAGCTACACCTGCTTATAGGGTGACCGTGTGGCATCAACTCAACAGCCACAGAAAGTTTGCTATATGTATATTTTAATGAGGTGATACCACGTAGAATGAGAATACAGTATTATGCAACATAGACATACATTTACATATAAAGTTACCAATATGTTAATGTGACAATATTTTTAAAATAGGTATTATTCAAATGAATATATTTTTAAGACTTCAAAATAGAGCTGCATTGTTCCTTCTTTGTCATATACTTAACAAAAATGACAAAATATATCTGTATCAGGTTTTTTCTTATAGAATTAGATATAAATCTATTTGTCTCCATATTCTCTTTCAAATAGTAATTGGTTTATCAAAATTGTATCATAAGTGATTTTTCAGGAAAAATAAAATGGAGTGTAAATCTATTATTAAAATAAATATTATCTTTGGTGCGAAATCGGACAAAATTATACATTTTTATACCTCAGTGGATGCCTGCACAGAGATGCTCTGAAGAAGCTGAGAGTCAAAGGGATTCCAGTGTTTACTGAAATTTCAGTCTAGCCGTCATGCTTCCAGTTCTTTGCAGCCTGGTTTCATGTTTACGTTTTTAGGGTGATCAAAGAGTCATCCAAATTCTCTATCCTGTTCCCCATAATGGTTTAAAACCTATGCCATTCTAGTTTGAGTCCACCTGAGAGCGGCAGGTTAACTAGATGGACCTCCTGCAGATGGTCACTTGAAAAAGGAGTGGGTCTTCTGGAAACTTCCTCAGGAATTGAATAGAACCCAGTGGATGGAACAATCAGTCTTGAACCAAGTCAGAGTCTAAAGGACCAGCCCACCTGATCATCTCAGAGGAGGATTTGATTGATGCTTTTCCAACCATGCATCATCACATGGGTAATCCTGCTGCCAATTTTATACATTACTATTTCAAGATTTGGACCCAAGTCCAGTGATTGCAGCAGGAAAATGATTGGTGCTGCTCCCAATCACCTAAAACGGAGTTAGCAGAATTGGGGTCTTACTGCAGTGGCTGTGGCAACATTAATTATACCTCTTCTATAATTTAAAATCTTTTCTTAATTTCTACAATATCTTACTCTCTTTGCCGACCTATTATTCACTCCTTTTACTTTTTTTTTCTGCATCATATTTGAAATTGCAAACTTTGAACTTAAAGTGTCTCAGTTGGTTCATTAACGATATTTTTTGTCAGGCCCAGGTGAACTTTTATTATTCCATGTCTTTGAATATATCTTGTAACTAATGAGTGACCATTTTATATTACTAGTTCAAATCTCATTTCTAGACAGAAATTTCCTTTATTCAATCAAATTCTCAATTTTATAAAATAAATTTGAGAAAGTGACTTGTTACCTTCCTTGATCTAGATCACTAATCAAATCATATTTAGATCACTAATTACTACCACAAATTTAATAATTCCAATGTCTCCCACCTCCAGCCTTACTCGTCAGCATACTTTCCAGCATCAGTAAATGGGGTTACATATTTCCAATTTATCAGGCTGTTACTTGTCATTATTCTTAATTTCCATTTATTATATCATCATATTTCTAATCTATAAGATACATATCCATAATACAACCCATCTTCTGTACTTTCACTGCTACCCTTCTGGTATTAAAAAACAACAACAACACCATCTCCTGTTTGACTTATTTGCTATTCAAACGTAACAACATAACACAGGGTCTTTATGCAAACTATATGCTCTTGTTAGACAGTAAAAGGACTTACTTTCTAAAATGACTTACTTGTTTTCTTCTTATCCCTGCTGACTCTCACCTATCAGACTTAACTTTTTAAAAAGATCACATATAAAATAGTAAATCTCTCCCAGTAACTTTTTTTCCATTTTTATTGGCTTCTATTTCTTCATTATTTTTACCACAACTAGTAATGTACCTGAAGAGGTTGATTGCGAATGTTCTCCATTAAGTCAGCATTGTAAAAGAACTAAACCAGCACCCCCATCAAGTGGATCTTGACTCTGAGAGCCTACATCGCATTTCGGAGACTGTAAGGTTGTCAAAAGGAGATGCTCTTCACTTGTCCCTGTGGTGCAGCGAACCTTTTGGTTAGAGCAGCCCAGCACTGACTTAATGGTACCACAGGGTTGTTTTATTTTCTTTCATCTAATTTTTCACTTCTTAGACCAGTATTTGCTACATCAAAGACAATCCCATTGAATTTTAAGAATCTTGATTTAAATTTATATTAAAACAGAAGGCATTTAAACATGAAAATTCAAGTATGTTGCATCCATTCACAGCATATTCTAGATAACTGCATCTTTAATTATAATCTATAGTTATTAAAAATTCATGGCTAATACTCTATCCACCAAATATATTTTTCAACATAAGGAGGGAAAAGGCAAAACTCCTGATGATACAATTGGCTAAGCATTTAAGCTACAGGTTGGTGTTTCTAACTTATCTCTTGATACAATGTGAAAAGAGCAGGCAGTCTGCTTAAACCCCAGAACTATGAAGATCATCAAATGAGAAAATAGGGACAAACTTAAGGGCCCCATGGACTCACTTAAAATATAATAAAGGGAATACATACAGGAGATGACAAAACAGATAACTGGAACTTACTAAAAGCATGACAGTTATGTGCATCTAAAACCAAAAACAAATAAAGAAGCTCATTGCCACTGAATCAATGTTGAGTCGCAGTGACCCTAGTAGATAGTGTAGAACCCCACCTTTGTGAATTTCTGAGACAATAACTCTTCATATGAGTGAAAAGCCCTGTATAACTCTTTAGAGGAATAGAAAGCCCTGTGTTTCACCTACAGAGCAACTGTTGGTTTCAAACTGCGGACCCCGCAGTTAGCATCCTGAATGTGTAATATGAAGAATTCATCAAAGGAGTAAAAGAGAATTCACAGTGATGGAATATGTTTTGATAATGAACACATAAAGAAATGCTCAGAATTACTAGCCATTTGGCAGATGCAAATCAAAGTGACTATGCGATACAAATTTATATGGACAATGTGATAATTAGGTTTATCGTGCCAACTTGGCCAATAGGATCATGTGGTGGAGTTTGATCAGTTCACAGCTTGATTGGAGGGTGACCAAGATAAATGAAGACAGCAAGCATCCCATATCTCTTTTGCTCCCTGATGATTGGGACATCTGCTGCTGCTTTAACTAGTTCTCTGACTTAACCTGTGCGTTACACTACCTGTGGGCCAAGCCAACCCATGGATCACATCACTAGAGCTGTTGGTGCATACGTTGCTTGAACTTGAGGCTGGTGGATCCTATCCCTGTGCATCACTTGAATTCAAGATTGCATCAGGACTGCTTCGCTAAACTCCCATGCTACCAATCGTTGCTTACTCACCCTTCTGTTTGCTGCCTGTGGGCAGACGCTGCCTGTCTTTCCTGAGGGAAGACTCCTCTGTCTTCTTCCTTGACCTTAGACCCAGCAGCCCATGTAAACTGAAAATGTTTCACTAAAGTGAGTTGAACTGAGCACTCTGTATTTCTGCTTGGACTAATTAGCTGTTTTATTCCTTCTTGATGCATATCTTATGTCCTCTTATATATGTATAATTAAAAGTTTCCTGGTTTTGTTACTCTAGAGAACTCTGCCTAACACAGACAAGAACTGCTTAGTTTAAAAAAAGACGAAGAAAGAAAGAAAATAATAATCTGGAAAGGCTTTGGTGAGATTGAGACCCTCATACACTGCTTCCAGGAAAGCAATATGACAGGACCTGAACCAATCTGAGTAGAAATTCCAAACCATCCAGTAATTCCTCTGATGGGTATATAGTGTAGTGAAGTAAGAATCAGAACTGAAACAGGCATATGACATGCTCCTTGCAACACTGCTGACAATTGGAGAAGATGGAGAGAACCTAAAGTCTCACCAGAAGGATGGGTATATGCACAGTGGAAGACGACTTCTTGCTAGAATGATGAGGAAACCACGAGCACCTCCCGGCACAGTTGGAATTGCTGAACATTATGCTTAGTGACATTAGCTGACTTCAAAAGGTCCACTTCTTAATGGGAGCGGGAGTTAAAGACTTTAATACGAAAGGGAATTTGGAGTTTGATGGATAGAAGGAAGATGAGGGAAGGAATATAAACATAAAGAAATGGGCTAGATTTTTTATCTCATTTTGAAATGAAATGAGATGAAATGGCAGATAGTCCACAGAGGGAGAAGAAAAATCAGGGGGCAGAATGGGAGTGAGGGCGAGGAAAGCTTGGTCGGTGGCTTGAAAGGCTAAACAGAGTTGAAGAGGTGAAATGAAAGTCCCTACCTAATTTAGTTAATTCAAATTCTAAATGAATTAATTATTTTTAAAGGAAGGAAGGAAGAATTAAAAAAATCACAGTCTCCGAACCTTATGAAAGAGTTCCGCTCTGTCTCCCAGAGTTTCCGTGAGTTGGAAATGACGTAAAGGCAGTGGATTTGGATTAAGTGTAAGACATTATGCTAAATACTGCTGGGGACACACATATAAATAATGTAGTTTCATGGTTGAAAATATCTATAATAAGAAAGACATTTATATAAAACAGGTTAGGAATGTTTAAAAGGACTATATCATTTCTACCTGGAAACAGAAATGAAATAGAAAATTTTCTTTCATATGTAGTGATTGAATTAGGTGTTATTATGATTGCAAGGGAAAAAGATAAAAATGAAGCACCAATTTTCTCACTTGCTAATTATGTGATTTTTATGTACAAAATTAATTGGGCACATGAAAGATCCGGAGAATCAGTGAAGGTCCGGGGAAGAAGAGGACAACCCTTAACAAAATGGATCGTGTCAGTAGCTGCAACAATGACCTCACATATATGAATTTATCCTGAACAGGGGGCCGGGCCAGACACTGTTTTCTTTGTTGCCTGAAGGATCAACAGTACCTAAATAAATTTATGAGTTTAGGCACATTTTTCTTCTTCCAGACTTTACACCTATTGTCAGGAGAGACCAGTCCCTGGAGAAGGACATCACGTTTGGTCCAGCAAAAGGGCAGCAACCAAAGGAAGGCCCTCAACGAGATGGGCCGGCACAGTGGCTGCGTCAATGTCCACGGGCACGGTCACAACTGAGGCTGGTATTGAACCGTGCAGTGTTTTCTTCTGTTGTGCACAGGGCAGCTGTGGGGGGAGCTGACTAATGGGACCTAACAAGAAACAACATTTTCACCACCTAACTTCAATAACATTTGGGGGAAATTTTTGATATTTTGCTTTTAACTCTGAGTTTTACTTTTTCCCACCTACATCATGTAAATTTTTATGCCTATTAAAAGAGAGAATATCTTTATGAACTTGCGTCAGTTAATTGTTATAGCTTTATAATACACTTACAATATGAGGATTACTTAAAAAAATGCTATCATTCTTATCTGACTATACCAGCAGAAATAATTAGGGTTATTTTGCCAGAAAACTCCATGTTTTTTTTTAATAACAGCTTATTTAAATAGAATTTGGGTTATAATTAAAGTCTTTAAAAGAATGGGAATAGACATACCAAAAAGGTAGCGGGAAGGGGGGAGCAGTGGGGCGGGAGGGGGCACCCATCACAATGAGTGGCACAGAACCACCCCCCAAGCCAGGAGGAGGAACAACAGAAACCAGAGGGAAGGGAGACAGCGGTCGGTGTGAGATTTGAAAATAATTAGCCATCTACAATCTGTCAGGGTTGGGGATGGGGAGGGGGGGCTGAAAAGAAGAGGAGCTGATCCCAAGGCTGAATGGAAAGTAAATGTCTAGAAAAGAACGATGGAATCTATGTATGGATATGTAGGATACAATTGCTGCATGGTTTGTAATAAGAGTTGTAAGAGCCCCAATAAAATGATTTTTTTTAAAAGAGAGAGAGAAAATAAATAAAAATAAATAAATAAGGTCATTTCAGCTTTAAAAAAAAAGAGATTTTAAGTACTTTCATAGTTTAATAATGTCTTACGTAACTTTCAAAATATTTATAAATTTCTTTACATGTTAATTGTGTTTTTATTAAGCTAAACGTTTCTAAATTTTATCTTTTGTTACAATAATGAATGCGACTACATATTTCATAACAAATTTTCCATTTGACTGTACGTGGGCATGGTACTATTAGTGCAGTAAAATAATTATATGAATTTACTCTCTGATGAACTTTAGCATTGAAAATATGAAATACTGTTCCTTAGTGTATGTATATCTCCTACTTCAGTGTCATGTTTCCCAGCACTTGTCAGGATTTTCTCATGAGGATATTATATTCGTGTTTATTTTTTCTCCGAGTTATTGGTAGCATCTCCTTGGTTTTCCCATTAGGCATGTATAATAGTGATTTTTTTTAATGTACTGGCGTATTCCTACTTAATGGTGTTTTCTATAATTGTGAATGTTGAGTTTAGCTCAACTCCTGGTTCAAAAATAATGATGAAAATTATGTTTATTTTAATTGATTTAATAATTTAATGTATTATAATAAACTATATAGCTTTGATGCTTTTTTATTTCTAAAATAAATGTTACAGGCTTTTTACATGAAATAAAATAAAAGAGAAAGTGTGGATAAAGTACAAAGTCTAGTGGGCCAGCATATAACTCCTCAATATTTCTTAAAATAAGAATGATATAAACTGAATTGTGTAACCACAGAATAACAGGACTTCTCCTGAACATGACTTTCTTTTAAAAATAATTTTTATAGCTTTGATAGTAGAGCAGATAAGACTAGTCACAGAATAAAATAAAGACAAAATAGTTTCTCTTTTTGAATGGTTATTTTTTATATAACCAACAGACTTACAAATTTTCCCAAGATGCCAAATCAATATAAGGAGAGTTGTAGTATTTAGCAAAAAATAAAGAAGAATGCTCACTTAAACTTTCTAGATGATGAATAACTGTACTACAAGAATCTACGCGGGGCAGGCACACACATGCAGACATCTGAGACCGAGTGTAGCACTTTGCAACCCGACATGTTGAGATGGTCAAAGCTGGCTCTGGGACACCACTGCAAGGGAACTCCAGAAACTGAAGGGACCAGAGTGTAAGGTAAGGCCCACAGATTGCACAGGTCTGCAGACAAAATCAAGACTAGCTTCTACTGTTGGACAGCCTAAGGGTGGTCATCTAGGGGGAAAGGTGACTACACCTTGGGCTGCTATGGAAAGGGCGCCAGCCGCTCTTTGGGGGAATGATGGGGCTCTCCACTCCTGGGAAGAGTCCCAGTCCCTGAAATGCACAGACACAGTTCTGCTCTCTGCTATTGGCTCCTTATGAGTTTGAAACAACTCATTGGCAGTGTGGTTGGAAGACCTAAGAATTGTTTTTCCATTTTAATTATAAAGAAGCATCATCATAATCTGACAAAAAGACTTCTGTGGCCTTTATGTGGCTCAAAAGCTTAAAATATTTAGCACTCAATCCTACATAGGAAAAAAAAAAGTCAACTCACATATAGAGAAAGAAACAAATTCATTCATTCATTTGTTCATTCAACAAATAATTATTGAGGGCTCACTCTATTTCAGGAACCCTGTTAGGTGCCCTTGTGGAACTTAGTGTACTGTGTAAAAGAGATAATGGTATTAAATAAATAATACAGTCAGTCTAGGATAATCATATATGACAGAGGGGAGAGCGTTATTCACTCACATAACTCCACATTTTAGGAATGCTGATTTTTATAATGAAAATTAATAATTTAGTCTTGCCAGAACATACCTCTGTAAACATACTAAATACTTCCTAAGTTGCCATTTTGAATACTGGATTTAAAAGTTTCATATACTTTCTGCTTTTATTAATATTTTTCTTTCTCTTAGTGTTTTTCAAAGATTTTATAGGAAGACAATGCTAGAACATATGTGTTAACTCTTTATTTAACGTGCAGAATTTTCCACTTTATTTAAAAGGCAGAATCTTATGACACCTTGGGGCATAGTGGTTCTGGGTTGGGCTACTAACCATAAGGTCAGCAGTTCAGAACCACCAGACCTATTCATAGTAGAAAGAGGAGGCTTTCTACTCCCCTAAAATGAGTTAAATTCTCAGAAACCACAGACCCAGTTCTACCTTCTCCCACAGAGTAGCAATGAGTCAGAATTGATTCATTACCACTGATATTGTATATGGATAGAATAACAACAAATCAACCAAAACTGAGGTAAGTGGGCCAACCAAACTCTGCTTGTGGGTACGATTTATTGTAGAAACCATATCATTAGCTTACATGTCACCTCACTTCTGTGACTATGTTTTCAGTATTCAGATTGAATAAGTATGGTGACAGCATTCAACCCTGACAGACACCCAATCTGATTTTACACTATGCCATTGTTCTGTTTGCAAAACTGATCTTGAATCATGGACAAGTTCTCCATAAACATACTGTAGATTTGGTGATTCGCATTCCTTTGAAAGCTATCCATCATTTTAATAATACACACAATCGAATACCTTAGCATAGTCAATTAAAAACAACAACAACAACAATTAAACATCTTTCTGGTGTTCTCTGCTTTTAGCCAAAACTCATTTTACATCAACAACTATATCCCTCATTCCACATCCTATTCTGAGTCGGGTCTGAATTTGTGGCTACAACTGTTAGATGATCTTCAGTAAACTTTCATTGTCATGTCATACTAATTATATTGCTCTGTAATTTGTACATTCTGTTGGGCCCCCTTTCTTTGTAATGGGTATGAATATGGATTTCTTCCAATCAGTTGGCCAAGCAGTAATCGGACGATTTTCTTGGCATTGATACGTGAGTGCTTCCAGCGCTTCCTCTGGTCGTTGAAACCTTTAAATTGGTATTCAATCAATTTCTGGAGTTGTTTGTTGTTGTTGTTGTTGTTTGTTTTTTTGATAATGCTTTCAATACAGCTGAGACTTCTTACTTCAGCACCATTGGTTCTTGCTCATGTGCTATCTCTTGAAATTGTTGAACATCAACTAGTTCTTTTTGACTGTAAATGTTTTGCATCATCTTTATATATTTCCTGCATTAATCAACAGTTTCCCAAAGACTCTCTTTTATATTGCAACTCAATGTCTGTTTTATTTATTTAGTTAGTTCTTTCAGTTAATCCTTTTTGGTTTTCTAATCCAGGGTTCTGAACATTTCATTAACATGTTTTACTTCACCTTCTCGAACTACTCTTTGAAATTTTCTCTTCACCTCTTTGCTTTAGCTCTTTCCATTTACGTTAGCTACACTATGATTAAGAGCAAGTTTCAGTCTCTTCTGACATATACTTTGATCTTTCTTTCTTAACCTTTTGCTGCCTTCATGTATCAAGTTCTTGATGCCATTCCACAGCCCATCAGATCTTCTGCTGTAAATGCATAATGCATAAAAGGTCATAGTTTGCTTCTCATGAGCTTGTTTTCATTTTCTTTAACTTCAATCTGAAATGACATCTCAGCTATTGCTGGTCTATTCAGTACAGCCGTGGCCACATTATAGTTCCTGATCTTGAAGTTCTCCAAAGTCTCTTCTCACAGATGCAATCAGTTTGATCTCTCTATGTTCAGTATGAAGAAGTCCATTTGTGAAATTGCCTTTTTGTGTTGTTGTTAAAATGTATTTGTTATGAAGAAGTTAGTGGTCTTGAAAATTTCTGTTATAAAATCTCTGGCTTTTGTTTGTATCACTATTTCTTATAAATGGAGAGAAATATGATGCTTATGTATATAATCAGTATTTCTGTTTAGGAGAAATATTTTCTGTTTTTTTACAAATTCTATATAATGATGAAAATTATGGCCTCCCCAAAGCAGCTTCAGACAAATAAATATAACCCATATTTGACCAGGTTTCTATCTGATTGTTTGGACTGGACTATTTATGAGATTTACAATATACTTCTATTTCTTTGGTGCAAAGTGTGAATTCTCTTCCCAGAAGTCAGTGAACCTAATTGTGCATCCATAAGCAATCTGAGATGTCTCTTTGGTATAAACAAAATCAAACTCCCTACCATGGAATCACTTCCAATTTACAGCGACTATAGCAGTTAGGGTAGAACTGCCCCTGAGGGTGTCTGTAACTGTAACTCTCTACAGGAGGAGGAAGTTCCATTTTTCTACCAGAGAGTCCCTGGTAGTTTCAAACTGCTGACACTTCGGTTAGCAGCCCAGTGAGTAACACTTAGCCACAACTGCTTTGGCTATAGCCCTCCTTTTCTGGCAATGACAGAAATGTAACTGAATCCTAGTTTCATAAAAGGCAACATGAATTCATTGTCCTTAACATCCAACATTATATATTGAAGTCCTTTTCACTGCCACAATTAGAAATATAATAGAAAATTGTTAATATATGTAAATAGTTCTCTAATGAAACTGAAATTGACTTGGAGCCATTAGCGAAAAACAAGTTAATCTCAAAGGACAAAAGAGAGAGAGAAGGGAAAATAGCTATTTAAAACATTTTACTATCATTTTATTTCTTATTCATATTTAAAAATAATATTGTCTTAATATGTTGTCAGTTTGAAATCAACCATGTCCTGATGTATGAATTATATGTGAGGTAAATTATTAAACAAATAACTTGTGGCCGATAAGAGGAAAAAAATCTTTAAAAACATTACCTGCACGATATATGAGTGTAAATGAACAGAAAACTAACCATATTGAAGTACTGGGGCCTGTTTTATTTGTGTGAAAGAGTTTTTCAGATGAATGACAGGAAAGAAAGCCATCATTATAAGGGAACACAGAGCATGACAAATCATTGTCTAAACCACACACTTTGCAACAGACGATGGTGTGTCTGAAGGATTTCAATGCCCAGGAACTTGGCAACAGTGGCTTCACTAAGTAAAGCCTTACAGTTTGCTCCACCTTTTGCCCAACTTTGAATATTCTCCCAGTTGGATCACTGGTTTTGCAATTACTTTTTGACACAATCCCAAACTGAGTCTCAGAGTGCTTCCTAATTCTTACCTGGGGTTTTAATCTAAAAGGACAAATAGGAAAGTTGTTGTTAGGTTCCCTTGAGAAGATTTCAACTCAAGTTCCCACTGAAAATGTTTTATTTGATTTTTCAAATGTCCTTATTAAAAGCATATAACTTGATTACCTTGGAATCACACTCAGATATATTCCTGTTTTATTTCTCTATTTCTAACATTATGGTTTTTCCTTGCATACCATTTTTACATCTCAAATTCTCTTTAATTTAACACCAAAATTCCAAAGTTCTTGTTCACTATCCAGTTAATATATAATTAAATTGCTTAACATCTAAGTGTATTCTATAAAGAATATATTTTTTACAAGTAAATTCATCAAAGAATAATTTCAGTTGTATTCTTGCACTTTCAGTCTGAGTAGTTGGACTTATATACTCGCTCAATAACAATTGCCCTTTTCATTCATCTCTTCAAGCCTGTTCCTGAATAAGTATATCGTAGGTGTGCATGAAACAATGTATCTAACAAATGATGGCCATGCAATTGACCTGGGCCATAGGAAACCAGGTAATATTAAATACATAAATGTCTTGTTATGACTCCTATTCCATATTTATAATGTTTTGTGCAAGTCATTCATACCGCTATTTGCTTAACCATGAAAACAGAAACTAAGGAATGAAAGACACTTTTCCCCTTAGCTCATCAAATCAAATCACTTGATGGCTTCCAAAAGCCTTGACCTACAATACATTATCTATAAATGTAAATGAGGTGACCTTGGTGGGTTTCCTTTCAGGACATGGGATTAAAAAGTAAATATCTACCAATAAATCATTGATTAGGGAGTTTTATAAAAGTGTAGAATAATTTGCAATGATTGGAGTAAGGATTCTTAACTTAGGCTGTCTGTTAGAATAACCTGAAATAAATTTAAAATGTATCTGTGCTTAGTAGAAGGTTTTTGTACTATTATAAATGTGAAATTCAAATAATGAGATAGTCAATAGGTGAGAGGCAAGTGTACATATTTTGTATTTAATACAGAAATTTAACTCAATATGGGTCAATAATAAGCATAACTTCCTATTAGAATGTAGGGAAAACCAATAATATTACTTCTATTACAGTAACAGAAAAACTGAGGGCATTAAAGGAAAATAGCTTACATTTCTTAAAAAGCAATAAATAAATCACTGGCAAAATAAGCATTGCTAGACAGCTGTGAAGTAAGGTATAAGCTCTAGCACATGCCATTCCATCTTTGATGATGTGTCTCTAACAATAAATATTGAAAGACAAGATCTAGATTATTTAGAGTCACAGTTGAAATTCTCTCCCTTGAATAAAATGTTTATATTAATTTTCAGTTTGATTGCATAACAATATTATCAGCAAAAGCGAACACTTGCATCTAGAAGTGTTCAAAGAAAATTATAGTACCTTTCTTTTCCCCAAACTGAGAGAAAATGTATCAAAAATTGGTAGACATAAAAGAATAAAATAGTTTCAGGCAGCTTCTGAGATGGCTCCTGACTATCTATCTTTTGCTATTCAAATCTTTGCATAATCCTCCCCCCAGCTCCACACCCTCTTCATTATGATGGGGTTACATAACATGGTGAGGTTTCTCCTGTTATCTTTCTTCCTTTCTCTGTTTCCCGATTGCTCCTCTCAGGTTCACATTGATGAAGTAAAAAGCAATGTGTACTGGATGGGATACATGGTTAATATGTTGGTGGGCTGAGTCCACACAGAAGCATCTTGGAAGAAAGACCTCCTTCCCCCAAAGCAGATATTGGAAACCCTCTGTAGCAAAGATCTGTTCTCACACATAAGGGAGGATGAGTCAAAATGACACCATGACAACTGGAAAAGAAACATTAACAAATGGGGATGCTCACCATCAAGAGAAGGATGGGCAGATCTGGCCAATAGCCAGGGAAGAGTCGATGCCTCCAAATCCTGCCAGTGTGCCCGTGAGTGGCACTGGAAGTTAATCTTCTCTCCATCGGGCCCAGCTCAGCACGTTCACTGCCATCTCCTGAGAGACTGGAACTCAGAGAGCCGAGTCGAGCTAAACCTAGCTTTCTGATTCACCATAATCATCAGATGATTTATTTTTTATACCCCCCACGTTTTAAAGTATGTGCATGCAGGAATAAATATTTAACATGATACTTAATGTAAGATGGCAAATTTAATTGAGTGAGACAAAAAAGGTAATAGGAGACCCAGAGTCAGTTTAAAAAATACAATAAACTCAGAGACTGCCAGAAAGTATACAACTCACCCAACTTTCTAACTGTGCATGGAGTTAGAAATTATTGACATTCAAAATTAATTTTTGGAGAAAAAAACCCCTAAAATTTATTTTAAATATATTTTTCTGATAGCTATTACTGTCAGCATGAAACAGGGGGCAGTTTCCCCCCTCAGAGTACATAAGCTCTCAATAAACATGAAAATAGAGACTCCTTTTTGCATCTATACACACACACATAGATGCAATATGCATCTACATGTATGCTTGTGATTTTGAAGTAGGGGAAAGGAAGGGGATAAGGGAATCAAAACAATCCTTCAAAGAGACAGAATTTCAGAATGCCCTTCCTTCGCCAGTGTCTGAATGAACCCTGGGGCTGTGAAGCAATAAATGAACGGCATGAACTACATTTTTGACAGCGATAGGAGAAATCTATCCTGGTTAGTGACTTACTCCCTGCTTTCAATTGAGTCCTATTCATAGTGGCCCTCTAGAACAGTGTAGAACTGTCCGTGATGTCTGTTTCTGAGACTCTACGGGGGGTCCAAAGGACGGCTTTCCTCCAGCAGATCAGCTGATGGTTTCTAAGGAAATCACAAAGCTCCTATCGCTACTGACTTACTCAATTACATAATGACTTTAAGCTTACCGGTCAGTTCCATTAAGCTTAAATTTCAATGAATTCTCTGTGAATCATTTGTTTTTGCAATGCCTAGGTTATACTCGTGAACTTTAGAGATAAGCAAACTGTTCTCTGCAATATGACATTTGTGTTTTGCTAGGTATGAATATTTGCCAGAGACAAAGTAAAATTAGTTCACTTAACCCAGTGCCAGATATTCAGTGTTTACCGTCCATAAGCAGAGGGTGTGTGGATAGAGTGTTGTGATAATGTGACAATAACAGTAACGTTCCTGTCCTGCCCTTCCCTATAGGGTCATTCTGAGTAGTGTCTGACACAACAGCAGGAAATCAATAGCAAGGATGGAGTGCTCAGATCACATTCTAAGGATATCATATTCAAGTGGTAAATTGAATTTAATTTGATTTTTTATGATCAATTAATTTTTCCCTAGCTTTGGGTCAAAGGAAAATTAATTTTGAAAGTTAGAAAAGTTTATCTTTTTCTTTTAGAAAAGGGACAAATAAAGTTATAGCCCAGAGGCACTATAATTCATGGATGAATAAAATATATATTTTTGAAATAAACTGTTGATAATTTATCTACAATTCTCATCGCTAAAGAAGAGACAATGAAATAAATACATTAATATTTTGTTGTTTGAGCAGGAGTATAATAGCAAACATTTATTATCAATAATTTATCACTTTCAATCTTCAGACTTTATCCTAAAAAAATCTGAGTATCAGCAACTAAAATAGGACCATGGACCCCAAAGACCACCTGTGGCTCACATGTATGAGCACGTTGGAGTTGAAGACAATTTTCTAAAGTCCAGGAGGGCCAAAATATGTCCATTAATAGATCTGCCCTAGTATCCTGGTAGCTAATCATTTATGCATTGGGCTGCTAAATGCAAGGCCAGCAGTTCAAAATCACCAGTCTGCTCCATGGATAAAAGATGACGCTTTCTGTTGCTGTAGATTACAAAGATGTCAGGTTTATTATAGCACTGTTTCTAAAAAACGATGGAAAAGAAACAACACAAATGCTCAGAAAGAGTATCAATTGAACTATAATGTAATTTCATAATGGAATACTTTGTAATTGTCTAAATATGATGAAGTTGAAAAACTATTCTTTATTTTTGAATATTACCTTGATAAACAAAACAAAAGTCCACACTATCAAGTCAATTCTGCCTCACAGCGGCCCTATAACAAAGGGCATCCTGGGCCTGTGAGTTTCTGAGACTGTAACTTTAACAACTTTCCTCTAGTTCCTAAATGCTTCCTCCGCCCCCCACTATCATGATCCGAATTCTACCTTGCAAGTCTGGCTAGACCAGAGGATGTACACAGATACAGATAGGAACTGAAAATACAGGAAATCCAGGGCGGATGAGCCCTACAGGACCAATGGTGTGAATGGCGAAACAGGGAGGGTAGAGGGAGAGTGGGTAGAAGAGGGAACCTCCTCCCTGGGTGACAGACAACAGAAAAGTGGGTGAAGGGAGACATCGGACAGGGCAAGATATGACAAAATAACAATTTATAAACTATCAAGGGCTCACGAGGGAGGGGGGAGCGGGGAGGGAGGGGAAAATGAGGACCTAATGCCTGGGGTTTAAGTGGAGAGAAAATGTTTTGAGACTGATGAGGGCAATGAATGTACAAATGCGCTTTACACAATTGATGTGTGTGTGGATTGTGATAAGAGTTGTATGAGCCCCTGATAAAATGATCAACAAAAAAAAACCACAGAGAAAGTTTCAGGCTGTTTTGTTTCTTTTTTATTTCTAGGGTGTTATAAATTAAATTATAAATAAAAATTGATGAAAAAAGTATCTAAGCATTTCTGTATGAACAAATAAATATATAATTTATAATTAAAAGGATTCCAAGCAGGTGGCAGATTTTTCTTCTATATTAGTAATGAAAGAACAATAGAAAAAAATAAATAAGCACAATTTGGAATAGTAGCACACGTTCTTTCATTTTTTCTACCTTTCTTTCTGCCTAGAATATTCTAATCTATAATTCTAATCTATAATCTAATCTATAATCTGCCTATAATATTCTAATTCTAATCTAGAATATTCTAATCTATATAAAACTTTTAGCAGAAATTGAATTTAAAGTAAACAAATTTTTCTACTTCCAGAAAGAGTAGAAGTACACTCTCTACACATTTGGCTTAGTACAATGAACACATAACACATCATATGAGACATGTATAAAACTGGACGGGAATATGGTGAGAAGATGGACCTTGAGACCAGAGGAAGAACGTTGAGTGTGGTCCATTATTACCACCACCCAAAGCTAAAGCGGAGTTCCTCTAGTCTATTCCAGGTCAATAGAAAGCTAAATGGTTCCCCACATTTTACTCTCAACTTGCTGTCCACACACACAGGCGCGCACTGTCCCTGAGTCTCTGCTGTCCCATAGTAACCCTATAAGACAGGCTAGAACTTCCCCTGTGTGTTTCTGAGATGAAAACTGAAGGGAGGGTTTTTTTGTTGTTGTTATTTTTGGTACACATATGTTTATTATAGATATGTCTATCATTCCTTTGATCATTATGTAGTATCCAAAACTGGAAATGAAACATGAAAAATAAATAAAAGTGGGTTGCTATTTAATCACTGACATGTTAGTGCTATTTGTTGCCGTACCCAGGTGGGTGAGAAGCCCTCAGAGGTACTGGGGAAGAGGGCTTTGGATTCCAAAGGAAGAATGGGTTTTGTTTCACTTCAGGTGAAAACATAGAAATAGCAACAATTCTAAAATAGTTTTCCTTTTATAAGAATTTTTCATTTTTCCAATGTTTTTCTTTAGAATACTTTTAGTTATAATAATGTTTCAAGGATGATATTGAAAGCTTCCATATACTCCTCACCTCATTTATCATATTACTGATAACTTTTAGTATTATATTTGTCACAATTAATGAACCAATATTAATTCAATGCTATTAATTAGTCAATGTTTTAATAATTAGGCACCTTTACATTGTGATAGCTTCCCAAGCTGCCCTTGTTGGTGGAGGTGGTGAACGACGCAGTTTGAGGACCTTGCCTCTAGTTGCGTCTGACTCACATTGACCCTGTAGGACAGAATAGAACTGCTCCTTGCAGCTTTCAGACTTCAACCACTGCAGAAAGTCTCACCTTTCTCCAGAGGAAGGACTGGTGGTTTCAAACTGCTAGCCTTGTGGTCAGCAGCCCAATAATGAACCACTACACCACCAGGGGTCCTTTACTCACCTCCTTTGTAGACTAGATTACATTTGTTTGTGTCTAGTTTTTGAGGCTGCTTTTAATTGTTGTTCACAACTCTATTGTAATGATAGACTTTTTGGAAAAATAGCATAGCAAACAGAAGTTACATATTACCTACATGGTTTATCACTGATGGTGCTAACTCTGAAAACTTGGATGTGAAAATAAATCTTCAGCTTCTATACTCTAAAGCCAGCCTCCCCAAGCCCAATACATGCTAGAGCCAATTAAAGGAAGTCAATTGCATACATATTTTTTCACCAATGTTCTAAAAGAAATCTCATTTTTTATTTGTAGAAAGTCCAAATTATTTCTTCTATTTGTTTTAATGGAGCTGACACAAAGGAATAATTCCAGCTAATGGAGGTGCCTCTCACTCAGTAGAAATAACAAAACAGGAGAACAAAATGTTTTTATTGAGATCATTTTCCTCTGGAAAAGCAGTCATATTTACCTTTCAAATGTTCATGAGGTGTCAAGACATGATTAGGTATAAATCTATTCAAACCAACCCTAAAATGAGGCCCCTTATATAAACACACAGCCCGATTAGAGTGAAATGGTCATCTCAATACTGCTCTGCTAATGAGAATCGCCTCTATGAAATGACTATATTCATTTAATTAAAAAGCCCATTATGGATCTCATTCAAAATGCTGTTCACTGATCTCTTCAGAATAAATCTAATTTGTTTTAGTGGAGTGCTTAAAAGTGTCATTTTTATTTGTTTTCAAAGATGGTGAAACAACAGGGTCTTGGAAAATATAATGAGCCATTCACCAAATGGAGTCACAGTGAATGGTTTTTATAAGTTGAGAAAGCCTTAAAATCAAAAGAGAAGTTATGTCATTACAACACACTAAGCCAAAGACAAAGTCAAGGGCCCGCTTACGACAGAAGAGGAGAAAGGGAACCATGGTTGGAGTTGGAAGCATGCTTTATCTTCCATTTGACCAGCATCATTTATACATCTCTATTGTAACTTTCCTCATTGGCATGTCTGAGGAAGCAATAGACCAGCAATACTAGTTACTGTATTGACGTGTTCTAAGCAATGTGCTATTTTTCACATACAATTTTGTTTAATTTAAACACACAAAACATGTAAACATAGCATTTTTAAACCAGAAGGTGTTGCAGGGGCAATGAATGATTTACTGTACCTCTTCTTGCTAAAATCTCTAACTCTCAGTAAATGACATTTTCCTACATGGGTATGGTAAAAATGTGGGGCAAGACACTGACAGGATTCACCTTCAGATAATTGTCAAGAGGATTCTCTGCAATGCAATCAGGCTATGCATGAAAGGAGCCCTCTGAGACGCAGAGGGAGATAACTCTTTACCAGCAAGGGCCAGCAGTGGAGTGAGCCCTTCTGATGCTGACACGTGCAGCGTGAAACTTCTGGATCCTGAAGACACCCATAACAGCAGGTAAGCGGTAGCAGAACTAGAAGCCAGAGTATAGAAGAGACTGCTGGGCTTTCCCACTCCCCCAAGAAGTACAGCTGAATTGTTTTGTGAAGTAAGTAGTCTTGCAGAGAGGGAGGACTCTGGGCACTTACTTCAGGGAACTGAGCTTGCTGACCTTGAGATCCAGCCTCACATCTGGATGGGTCCTAAGGGATGGTTGTGTAATTGAAGGGAAGAAATTAAGAGACATAATGTTTTGGGATGCTCACCCCAGCCATGGCTTTAGGAGCCAGGTCCATGGAGAGAGAGAGAGAGAGAGAGAGAGAGAGAGAGAGAGAGAGAGAGAGAGAGAGAGAGAGAGAGAGAGA
>NW_022111368.1:32771795-32799484 GCF_000313985.2 Echinops telfairi
GAGAGAGAGAGAGAGAGAGAGAGAGAGAGAGAGAGAGAGAAAGAGAGAATGTATTGCCAATATCAGTTTACATGCTCTTGGAGCATGCAAGACCCCCTAATTACAGGTAACCACATACATAACAAAGTGGGATATACCCTTATCCCTAGAGGTTCCTGAGTTCATTGCAGAAGTAACCTAACACCAGTGCTGCGGGGAGTGACTGACCCTGGAGCAGTGAGAACAACAGCAAAATATCTGTTCATATAGACAAAGCTGCCAGCTACATAGCAATCAGCCATGTGCATTACAACTTGCTAACTTCCTTAATAACTTTTGAATCATGAATTTTGTGTGAGGGTTCTCTGCAGACATTACTATAGATAGATATTAGGTCTTAGAGAAGTAAAATGGAAAACACAGATCTATACTATAGACTTTAATGTCTGAAAATGTAGGAATTGAAAATTGGCCAGGCAGTACTGGAATATTTATATATATATATATAGAACAGATAGCTTATGAGTGAAAAGGTGAAGTTACATTCTTAACTAAAGCTGCAAGTTAGGTGGAATAAAATTTGTGAATGTATAAAACATTACTCTGGACAATATAGGTAAATCAATTTATAATCTTGAGTAGAGTTTAGTAAACTAAGCCCCATGGGTCAAATATGGGCAGCCACTTGTTTTTCAAATGAATATTTATTCAAATAAAGTCACATCCATTTGTGTACATACTGTCTCTGGCTATATTTGCATTCAATGTCAGAGTTGAACAGCAACAGACAGATATCATATGGCACAAATTATTAACAGTTACCACTTGTTCCTTTATAGCTTAAGGATAATTTTCATCTTGATTACTAAATGTCAAAAGGATAAAGAAAAGTCTTATGCTGAAGAATGTAAACTTGAGCATGTTAAATTGAACCTCATACACAAAATCCAAAGGAAAGAACTAGTTCTGATAAAGACACAGTGAAATAGATATGTTTATTTTCTCTACTTACCAAAATATAGTGAGAGATAAACTGAGAGAATGAAATAGTTTGTATATCTAATGATATATGTAGTATATTTATATGACAATACTACAAGACTCATACAATAAATCAAGATCTAAAGAAAAGAAGTGATAGCCCATGTTTATGGACAAGAAGACTATATTAGTAGGATATCAATTATTTCTAACTTTATGCAATGCAATAGAGATTCAATACAGATAATAAAATCTAGAAAATTAAAGTGCTGATATCCACAAACCAAGAATATTCATATAGAATTGCAAGAGATTCATATTATCCAATACAATAAAGGAAACAGAATTAGGGGATTTACATTGTTTGAAATTAAGATTTACTATAAAGCTAGAGTTATCAGGAAAGTATAGTATTGGGAAAAAAGACAAATGGATGATTGAGATATAATAAAGAGTCTATATGTTCACTCACAGACCTTTTCCCTCTTTTACCAACTTGCTTCCTGATAATATGTTAGCAAACTGGAAGATGCTAAATAAATTGCATGAACAAGAAGAGACAAGTGATAAATAAAAACATTTGAGAAACATGAAAAATATTAACATTTGCAGGAGCAAACACTCTCTCCTGGGGGGGAAAACACATAAATAGTTGTAAATAATTATCTATCTATCTATCTATCTATCTATCTATCTATCTATCTATCTATCTATCTATGATCTATCTATCTATCTATCTATCTATCTATGATCTATCTATCTATCTATCTATCTATCTATCTATCTATCTATCTATCTATCTATGATCTATATATCTATCTAGTGTTAAAACTGCTCTCCCTATGATATCATTACAGGGAAGCCCACCAGGAACTAAACCCTTTCATGAAAATCTTTCTATCAAATATTTAGTTTCAACTATTATTTAAGTGCTACCCCCAAATAGAAAAGATAGGATTTAAAATATGAGAGAATCAAAATTGCGAATAAATGTCTAACACTGAGAGAATAGACATACCACTTTGCCCTGGCCAGTACTGCTTATATCACACACACCCTTTAAAAGAGTATTTCTAATGGCCTCTTTCAGTTTGCAAAGTCTTAGTTTGAACTATGAAGCACATGGCACTTTTGACATTTCTTTATTTCTCTAGCTTCAATCATGCATGTTCCATGTTCACAGGAGCAAAATCGTAATGACTTCTACCCCCATTTCTTCAATCCAGTGTTTTCAGAGGTTTGCTCCAATTCAATAGCAGCAGCATTGCCTAATCACTTGTTGTAAATTCAATTTCAGCAATTCCCAACCTAAATATGTAGAATCATAAGCTCTAGTACAGATCCCAACTATGGGGACTGTAATCACACCTCCTAACACCCTCTATGATAGAGCCTCAGAGGTGTAGTTGATTCTGTATTGGGCAAATAATCCAATGGTTGGCAGTTTGAAACCATTAGAAGTTCTGAGGGAGAAGGATGAGGCATTCTACCCCTGTAAAGATTTACATTTTGGAAAACCTCTTGGGTCAGTGCTATGAATCAGAATTGATTCGATGGAGGTGCATTTGAGTTTAATGTAATCTGAAGTTTGAAGAAAAATGAACTTTTACACATTGATTTCCTCACTCATAATCATCTTCTTTATCTCCTTCCCTTATTAAAATCCCCTTTTTTCCTAATATCAGCTTGAGCAATTTGTCCTTGCGTGTCTTTCCTGACTCTCCATTTTGTGTTATGCATAGTTTAGATTGTCTTATTACATATCATTTCTTCCTGCATGTTTCTTTCACACAAATCATTATCATTTTTTATTTCATAGTCATGTGACTATTGGATGAGACACTAGTCTTTGCAAGTGGACTTTATAGAAGATCTTAGATCTAGTTATACTGACTTGTAAATAATGAAGAATAGTTACACATTAAAAAATGCTCAATAACATTATTGGCTTCATATGAATATATGGATTATGGAAATAATATAGAGGTGTAAATGTAAAGAAACATAACTAGCATACTATATTGTTAATTATACATAGCTACTGATTGTATTAGTATAAAAGATTAAAATCATTATACTTGAATTTATAAATACAACTACATTTCAGTTATGTCATTTGTTGGCAATCACTAATGACTTTAATGAGAGAAAAAAGTGATACTTCCTTTACACAGACTATTATAAGAACAAGGACGTTTATTAAAAGTTAGATTTCTATTCCTTTCAGTGAATAAGATTAATCTTTTTCAATCTATGCATGCCTCAAATATCTTTCATAAAAATCTTATAATACCCACAAAAATCAAAGAAGAAAGGATGCAGAATACTTCCACATTTTACCCTTGGAAACAGCAATTTATTTTCAAAAGCCTGAACTAAACTCCTGGAGTCTAGTGCCTTAAAATCTGAATTATATTGCCTAGTTGCCAAGCAACGTGGATGCTTCATGGAGGACCATGCTTTCAACAGTGATTTAGCTGTGTCTTCCCTACCTTTGACTGCTGACAGGCTTAGAAGTGGAAGTCATCTGGCCACAGGCATTCACTAAAGTGGAGAGATGTGCACTTGAGATCTGTACTGTGGCAAAATGTCTGGATTCACTGATAAGGTACCACCAGTATCTCTGTGGCCCTTTGCAGTGGCTTGGGCAAAAGTAAAACCCTCTATCTTAAAGTTATGTATTTGGGCCACTAGTTTTAAGAAAGGAAAGGACAACTTAGAAATGTGACCTAGAAAAACTGTCAAGTTAGGACTTAATTGGAAGAGAAAACTAGAAAGGGTAGTAGGTCTTGCTCTGTGTTTGCCAAAGAAGGTTGTGAACTGGCCCTCCTTTGCCCCTTCTTTATGGCCACTAGAAAGCGATTATTCAGAACCAAGTCTCTCCATGGTGGCTGGTACAAAAAGGAGGTCACCCTGCTTCGATCTCCTCCAAATGTCCTTTATAGTGAAAAATTATACTTATAATTTGTTGTAGCAATAAATGTATAGTACAAAAACTTGTGGAATGAATAGGCTCTAGGTCATTAATAGCCACTAAAGCTCCCTGGTGTCACTGTAAGGTGAGTGTTGGACTTCTAACCACAAAGCCAGCAGTTCAACCCCATCTGCTGCTCCACAGGAGAACGGCATTTCTCCACCTGTAAGTATTCATAGCCTTAGAGACCCTAGTAGGAATCCTTAGGAGTTGGAATCAACTCTATGGTAATGAGTTAGGTTATTTTCTTTCAGAAAAATGCCTGTTCCTCTCCAGGGATCTGACATAGAAGGATCTTCCTTCCTAACACGTATTACAGATATCCAGATTTCCTTCACTGTTACTGGATCATTTACATTTCAGATTATACACCCTTCTCCTTTATTCCTCTCATGCCTCACTAGCTACCTAGACCATACACTCCTTGCCTTTAAGTTAATTCTGACTCATAGCAAACTTGGAACACAGAACAGAACTGTCCGATAGCGTTTCCATGGTATTAAATCTTCATGGCAGCACATTGTTGCCACATCTTTCTCCTTAGGAGCTTCTGAAGGACACATTATTAACACATACATGTCACTATTTTTCTTTTCTCATTTTGAGTCACACCACACCAGCAAATGAAGGTCCTTAATGCATCCTTCCACCATCAACTTCATTGTTGGTCCCAATTTGGGGATGTAGTTCTCTTCCCCAGTTACATTTTGATGCCTTCAACCCAAGGGACTTGCTCTCTAATACTATAGCCGATCAAGTTCTGCTTCTAGTCCAGATCAAGTTCTGCTTCCATTCCTAAGGTTTTCACTGGTTCACATTTATAGAAGTAGACCTCTAGGTTTTCCTTCTTAATATTAGTCTGGAAATTCTGCTGAAATTTTTCCACCATGGGTAATTGAGATAGTTAATGTTTATTGTGACAATCTGGCCTATAAACACATGTGGGGTTAATTGAAGGGTGGAAAGATAAATGGCTCCGTGAGCCTCGCTTTTCTTGTTCTCAGGTCTCTTGCTTTCTGATGGTCGGACCAGGGTCCAGCTGCCTTAGCCAGTTCCCTGCTTTACCTGGAAGGCTCACTTCCTGTAAGATAACCCCTACAAAAAGCCACATGGATAAACCCCGATGCAGCCCTGGGTGCTGGAGCACCCGTGTGGAGATGCCTGCCAGCGCTGAAATGCTTACACGTTCACTGATTTGGCTTTCCTCCTGCAATCGGCCTCATTGCGTGTGTTTTCTGAGATGGAGGAGGTCTTTGTGGACTGGTGTCGGACATATGGGTTAATGTTGGACTTGTGGACTTGGGCAGTATTAACCTTTATATAAAACTCTCTCCTACACAAGAATTTCTGTGTATTTGTTTCTCTAAAGTACCCAGACTAGCACATCAATCTTGCTTGAATTTGAAATACCAGTGACATATTCTAGTACCTTATCAACACGCAAGCCATCACAGTATGGCAAACTGACATAAGCCTCCTTCATTAGCTCAGTACCCCCATCTCTGCAGGCCCCATGTTATGATCATTCAATTTGCTTGTTTGTGTTTTGCTCTATCCTTAAATTCGCATGATTCGTATCCCTTATGAGTTAGCTTGAACATTTGTTAGTTGATGACAGAGGCATATTGACATTTTAATAGGAGCATCTTTGGATATAGATGTTAAGATCCAAAAGTTTAAGGTCCAACATATAAAATTTCAAACAATGTCTTGGCAATACTAGCAATTTATGACTTCATGGAATTCTGGAAGAGGTGGACAGAAACCTGGAAAAGAAGAGAAATTTGTGGTTCCAGAAGTCTACAGCTTCCTTGAAATTAGATCTGTAGACAAGTGTGGTGCTCACAGTTTACAACTCCCTGACCATAAAAACCAAGTGATCCTAAATGCTTCCTCCCTCCCCCCTCTCCCCCCACTATCACGATCCGAATTCGACCTTGCAAGTCTGGCTAGACCAGAGGATGTACACTGGTACAGATAGGAACTGGAAACACAGGGAATCCAGGGCGGATGATCCCTACAGGACCAGTGATGTGAGTGGCGATACTGGGAGGGTAGAAGGAGAATGGGTTGGAATGAGGGAACCAATTACAAGGATCTATATGTGACCTCCTCCCTAGGGAACGGACAACAGAAAGGTGGATGAAGGGAGACATCGGACAGGGCAAGATATGACAAAATAAAAATTTATGAATTATCAAGGGCTCATGAGGGAGGGGAGAAGGAGGAGGGAGGGGGGAAATGAGGACCTGATACCGGAAGCTTAAGTGGAGAGCAAATGTTTTGAGAATGACCAGGGCAATGAATGTACAAATGTGCTTTACATAATTGATGTATGTATGGATTGTGATAAGAGTCATATGAGCCCCTAATAAAACGATTAAAAAAAAAAGAAGTAGAAAAAAAAGGGATCATTGTAATGGCAAACTTGGTTTCAACAGACAGGTTTATTCAGAAGGGAGACAATATTCTTGTATATAGATTTATTTCCTGGGATTTGACAGTATCACAAAAAGTCATGTACGCTCAAGTATAATGATTTTAATGGCTATTATAATATAGACATAGCCATTAAAATTATTATACTGCCACTTTTAATCAACTTATGTTTTCATCCTTTTAATTTCCATGTTTATTTAGAATATTCATTGAAGTCAGTATCCTTAATAGAATGGAAATTTTCTTTTGGAGTTGCTACACTTTTTTTCTGTCTAAATTAACACAGGATATGGAATGGATGTGTGAAATAGATTAAAAACTGCATAAATCAAATACAAGCCTGATCATTTACAGTGGATGTTTTGTTTTCAATAGTTTCAAATGTCTTAAGGGAAGAAGCACTCTACAGAAAATAGACCTCAGACTGTGTTTTCTATTACACTAATTCTTGTCATCTATAGTGCAAGAATTTAGTCACCAAGTGCTGTTTTTGTTTTGATATGGATGTAGCAGTAATTAATGGCCAAACCAGAGGCACCCTGCTATGTTTTGGGTAATAGGGTCAAGAAAGATTGTGATTCGTATTTTTCCATATCCTCCTAGTTTTAGGAGAATAGCAGCTAGGAGTATAGATCCTGCGATAGGAGCTTCTACATGTGCTTTGGGTAATTATAAGTGGAGGTCATAGAGGGGCATTTTAACTATGAGGGTGCAATGATTGTGAATTGAGCTGCTAACCTCAAGGTCAGCAGTTAGAAACCACCAGCCACTCCAGGAAGAAGAGGGCTTTCTACTCTCATAATTATAGTCTCAGAAATTCACAAAGCAATTTCTACCATGTCCTATAGGGTCACTATGAGTGACATCAACTCGATGGCAGTGATGGTTGTTTGTTTTTTTTTATGTCAAGTTCAGGAGGACAAGACTTTCAAAAACAAATAGCCCCAAATTTGCTCAGCATTTGATGTGGATTCAGAATTAAAAATACATAGGATAATATAAACACAGAATTCCAAAATTTTTGAGAATCACGTATCAATTTTTAAAAATGTTTCATTGGGATAGGAAGTGATAGGCAGGCGCTGGCAGGCTCCAGACCCAACCCATGGCTGTGTATGGCAGCCATCTAAAATGGAGGGGAAGAGAGGGCAAAAAGGAAGTGATAGGCACTTCTAATTAGATACTTTCTCTTGAGAAAAAAAATGACAAGATCAATGCCGAGAAGAAGCCATATACATTATAAACGTTTGTGTATAAGTTTCTAGTTTGATTTTGGCATCCAACAGCATCAGAAATAGACACAACGTGGGAGATTCTTGAACTGTAAGATGTACATTTATCAGGTATTGAGTTTACAAACAATGTGGTCAGTGATGTATCTCAATAGTCTATAATCAAAATTCATTTTTCTTTTACTGATAAATGAAGCCTATTTTTAAAAGTTCAGTAACAAGATTCTTAGGAAATGGCTTTCCCACCTTAAAATGGATGGTAACAATGTTTGATATTCTTTAATTTGATGTTTGTAGTAGTATTTATGTTCAGTTCCATGAAATAATTCTGAATGCACTATTTCCAAAGTCTTCACTTCGTGTTCCTTCTTAGTCTTTATTTCTCCTTCTCCTAGACTGCACACAACCACTGCAGGGGGGCTATTGGCTAATGGTCCAGTGTGGCTCACTTCAGCTCTCCAGGAACTTCCAGTGGGTCCGTTGGCCAGTTGGACACCTTCTCTGCATGTACCACAGCCAGACACATTGCGAGTGTTTCCTCCTCCACTCCTTATTATATTGATATTACAATATGGTTACATATACATATTACATAATGATAGTAAGCAAACTAAGTTTCTGGTAACTAAAATCACAATACAAATATTTTCAGTAACACCTCACTATGAGTTGTTATGATAACTGGTGGAAAAAGAGCATTCGTTACAGGTACCCCTTAAGCAGATCATTTCCTATTCAGCTCACCATCGTCGAATGCAGTACTGTTTTTCTAGTCTGTAATTTCTATTTCTTGCAATACTATAAGAGAGGGTACAATTGCCTCTGTGGGTTTCTGAGACTCTAATTCTTTATTGAAACAGAAAGCCTTATCATTCTCCTCTGGGAGTAGCTGGTAATTTTGAACTATTAACCTTGTGAATAGCAGCCCAACGGAGCATCATGACACCACCAGAGTTTCCTTCCTATCAAAAACTTCCAAATCCAGAGAACTTGACAGTAAGAAGGGCCCACTGGTTTTGACTATGCCTGGGTCCCAGCCACTTAACAATGAGGGTCATTGCATTGTCTGGCCCACTAAGGACAAAAGAGAAGACTGCATGAAAAAATACTCGACTCTTAGCAGTGACAGAAATCGCGTACAACCCAAAAGTCAAAGATGAAGCTTTTAAAGTAAAGAGGAGATAAAGGGGGAGGCGGGCAAACAAAACTGTCCACACGGGCAACCCAGAGCCCACCCAGATGAGTGCAAGAGCAGCTCTGGCGGACGAGATATAGTCTCTGTGCTTAGAATTTCCACAGTGCTTTCTGGTGACACGCCTCTTATATTCCCCTACACATATTGGCATCGTTCTTCCTTCCTGTGAGTATTGCTTTAACCTCTTAAACTAGAGGATCAAATCCTGTAAGGCAAGGGCGGTACTTCAGTTTTGATTCTTCTCTCCTAGCAATGGATCATTTTCTTCAAAATTAGTGCTAAATGAATATGTGTTGAATTATTTTTATAAATGACTAAATATAGCGTGGTGCAATCAATAGGAGCTCATTAACTGTTCTTGAATATATTTTTAAAACATAACATAATCAGACAACATTATTCTGTAGGCTATGTCATTGTGCAAAAAATGAAAAAGCAAATGAAAGAAAGAAAATTAAGAGTATGTGAATCAATTCCAGAGGGATAACCAGACAGATACTTTATAGGGGGATACATTTTTTGCCTGGGTGTGGGATTTCTATGACATCTTTACGAATGATTTCCTCCTGGGGCTGGACTTCACCTGCTTAACCTCTGTTACTCCACCACAGTGGAAACACTAGCCTGCTTTGCAAATTGCTACTAAATGCAGACATTAAGAAGTGTGTAGACATTCAAAGTTATTGTGACAATAAATTAAAAAAAATTTATATTCAAGAGAATATTTCAGTGGTCTTGCCTGGGAAAATAATTTACATATGTTCAGTTTTTATGATGAGCTTTCACTTGAGGTTTCCACTTGAGGTTTGTGGTCTGAAGAACAGTATCTGACACAAACTCATCTTAGTGTACCAGTACCCACGCGATCTTGATTGCATAATAATACCCATTACTGTGGAATCGTTTTTAGCAATGAGTGACTATATAGAGAGTGAGGTTATAAATCCTCATGGAAGCAGACACACCTATCTTTCTCCCATAGAATGGCCAGTGGATTAGAACAACCAACCTTTCAGTTAGCAATAGTCGGCTTACCCACTGAGCCACCAGGATTTCTGTCTTATAGTAATGGAAATCCCAAATTTTAGCTGTGTGGCTACAAGAGAGAAATGAAATAGTGTCTTGTTTGTCATCATTTTGGGGGTTTCCATTACTACAACCAAGCATTTAACCTAGCCAATGGCTAGTTGGAATGACAAAGAGATTTGCTGTCCTTTTTTCACATGCCAGATAATAGAATAGTTATTTTTCCAAAAATGTTCATGGTAGTTATTAATTATAAAATATTATTTTAGAAAACATATTTTTCTAAAATGATATTTTAATAACATTATAGGTAGTCAGATAGGTAGGTAGATGATAGATAATATATACAAAATACATAAAAATAATGCAGAAAATAACACTAAGTTATAGACAAACCACCCAAATAAATTGCTAATTAAAACTCCCTGATTTTTCTATTTTCTACACCTCTAAAACATAATTGTGTCATATTTTTTTAATTTGATCTAATTCGGTGAAAATATATCATGAGGAATTCAATTAAAAAGTACTTGTTTATAGCATTAGTTTTAACACTTATATATTATTTCATGACATGAATTTTCCACAATTTATTGAAGCACTACCTCTTAGTTTTTTAATGTTGCTGTCACAGAAATTCATCATCATATTCCAGCTTCATGCACGATGCTGAGTTCTGTGTGGCTGTGGTACTGAAAGATCTGCCACTTACTATTGAAATACAAGGAAGGTCACCAACCATGGATAGGTTTCAGTGAAGTTCACAAACTAACAGAGAGAACCTGCTGGTTTCCTGTGTAAATTTATAAGAAAAACCTTATGAGTAGCAGTAGAACATTTCTATCTAGTGACAGAGAAGATTGACAAGTTGAGAGAGACACAAAACACCACATAAACGAGCCGGATCTTCACAGTGGAGTTTAACTTAATGGGGTGAATGAAGTAAAGCTTTTGGGAACTTCAGATGCTTAATGGAGTACTGTTCAAGATGACAAGAAACAATTGCAGACTTCCATTCATAATTGCAACATGGATAGGAAGTATAAGCCTAAGAAAATGGGAAATCTTAAAAAATGAAATGAAGTCCATACAGAACTATAAGCTTGGCATTAGTAATCTGGAATGGGCTGCTATTATTATTTTGAATAAGACAATCATGGGAGTTACAAATTCAAAAGAAATACTGTGATATATATATACCTTCACAAAAACAGTTCAAATTATATACTGAAGTATTGCTTTATCAGTAATAAGGTAATAACCATGTATTCAAAACGAATACTACATATAAATTAGGACTATTATTCATATACCAGGACAAAATTTAATGCCAAAAGATAAGAACTTGAAGGTTTTTGCAAACTTTGGTAGTCGTAATTTGATCAAATATGCAATCAAGATGCATTAATGATTATTGTGGATTAAAATTTTAAATTCATATATAATTGTTATTATGAACAATACTGTCATAAAGTATTCAACATTTGACTAATATCTTTTTTATACTACATTCCTGTAAGTGCGATCATTGGGACAAAATTGTGTCCTATATTTACCACTGTTAGATGTGTGTTGTAAAACAGCACTTCTAAAAAAAAAATCTAAAATATTTATTTTTGCAATAAAATATTTATTTTGAACTCATCTTTGCCCATTATTGGTTCTAGCTTATTGATATATATTGTTAAAGTATAATCATTTCCAAAAAAGCCTCAGTTTAATGCATTTCTTAATTATTATTTAAGTTTAATCTTTTCATTCTTAAGTACTCTGCTGATTTTCTACAGATCGTTACTGACCTTTATACTAATACTTATTTAAAAAAAATAAAATTCTAATGTGTAAACATAGTACCTATCTTTAACATATACTTCAAAATCATTTTCAGAGTGCTCGTGGTTACTATAAATTTATGTAGAAGTACTTTTTAACTTACAGAGTACTCAATATTTTTAATTAAAAAAATATTTTTTTTCTTATACTTTACTGAATATACTCTCTAGGTCTAAAGATGACGGTTCTCTCATTCATTTGAACTCACACATTATGATTCAAGGTCTGGAAAAATTAGATAATATACATGTATTTACAATATTTATAGAATAAATGTAAAGCTGATGAGTAGTGCTTAAAAGATCAGAACACATCAAGATTTTACAGTAATCTCATTAAGTTTCTCCTAGATATTCTATCAGTTTATTTCTTTATAGGGAGTATATCTTCATGTTCATTCTAACTCAGAATAATTTATTACCAAATAGTTAGCACTTCCACTAACATTTACTGAATGATACAATCATACTTCAAAGCAGCAAATTTTCATATACTTAATATACGTAATAAGATATTCCATTATTTTCTTCAAATCTTCTCTTTCTTCAAAATATACAATCTTTCATTTTAAAATACATTTTAGGATTTGTGTATATGAGGTTTACTTTCATTATTTTATCAAATATATTTTGCTTCTTACACAGTCATCTACAGAGAAGACAGAAATTATTCTCTAATTCAATAAAAAGGCTGTATTGAAATATTGATAAAAATGTGATAAATATAGAATTATTAGGGACAAAATGATATCACAATACAAGTAAAATTTATATATATTGCTATTCCCCCCCCTTTAGTCGCAGCTTATTAGTAGGGTTTTGCTGTCTATGTATTATTTGTCAAATATATATATACATAAAACAAACCATTACTCACATTTTTTAGTGAATTTGAGAATTAGCACACTCAACATATTAAATTTTCTTCTTAATTTTGTTTGTTCATAGATCAGAATTATTTTTTGTACAGAATAAGGACTAATTATCTTTAATGGCTACCATTTTCTTATCCTTTTACCTTTTCCTAGTCATTCTTGAAATGCTTTCAACCTATACATGGATATTTGATATTTTTACAGATTTTTTTTCATAACATTTTTCATGTCATTTATTATTTTTATTTCCTTTTAATTATTCAATATTTCACTTATTTCCTACTTTGCCTTTAAATTTGTACATATGTTTTTCAGTATATCCCTTTGCTTAATTTATTGATTTCTTTTCAACTTTCATAAAAGTAGTCTCTTAGTTTTATTTTCCTGATGTCAACAAAATTCTTGAAATTTTCTTTTGCAGAACATTTTTACTAGTAATGGATTAACTATTTTTCTATTTTAATCAGTATATAATTAAGAATATTTTTTACATTCTGGGCTCCTTAGTACATATTTCTAGTCTTGATTTTTGTTTACTGGCAAAATGCTTAAGTTCCCTTAAATTTACTTTAAATGTTTATGTAAGTGCCATCACGTTCTGTCCTTGCTTAATTCTCTAGTGGTTTTGTTAGAGTTCGTTGCTTCGGAGTTTTTTCCAACTTAATCAACCCTATGTACACACACAACAATGAAACACTCCTTGGCGCTGGGCCATCCTCACAATCATAACTAGGCTGGAGTCTGTTGCTGCATCCACTGTGTCCCTCCATCTGGCTGAGAGTCCTACCCTTCTTTACCGACCCTCGATCTCATCATGCATGATGGTTCTCTCCAGGAATTAGCCTTTCCTGGTAACAGGACCAAAATCTGAGAAATAGAGTACTCTTTTGTCCTGACTCAATAATACTTTCCCTTTGACTCTATTCCAACGTGTGACTCCATATGACCCAATAAAGTTGTTCCATAGAATTCCCAAGGCTGTAGTCTATAAAAAGAAAAACAAAACTAAACCTGATTGTGGTTCCAATTGCACAACACTGCTCCATGTGGTTGAGCTATGGAATGCCATGATTTACGGATTAACTACCAACCTAAAAGAGAGAAAAGAAAAGGCACCCTGTTCACACTGCAGGATGTTTTGGGCCGCTAACTTTAAGGTCATTGGTTCAAATCTACCAACTGCTCTGCAGCCGAAAGGGGAGGATATCTGATTGTGTGAAGATTGACAGTCTCAGAAATCCTAGGGAACATTTCCACTCTGTCCTGTCTTAGGGTTGCTGTGGATTTGAAAGGACTGCATGACATCTGAGAAGTCAGCTTGTTTGAACGGCCCCTCAAACCTCTTTTTCTTAGTCTTCCTTTTCAGAGTGGGTCCCTCACTTATAAAATAGACACCTTGTGAACACACTGCGACAAAGTTACCTCTTTTTCTCCAATTGCTTTCACATTGTTGTGCAACAAACAAAGAAGGTATTTATAAAGTGGCTGGAGGAGGGGAGGAGGTGAAAGAAGTGCAAATGCTATTGTAGAACGGGCAGAGGACTGCCGCTCTGATGTCTGCTTCCTCCAGATGTACGTCGCTGGATCCAAGGACAGACAGGACAGGACCAATGGGCCAATGGTGCTTCTCAGGCACTTTTTCATGAGGACAAAGAAGACACCATAAACAGCATCATAAAGCTATGCTTCTCTAGTTCACTTACCTATTTATTATTTTTCATCTCAGCTGCAACTATCTTAAACTAAAAATATCCCCAGAGTTTAGAATCTTTTCCCCAATAACATTTCTGTATTTCCATTACTTCTATATCTTTCCAGATATTTTAGGTAGATGTTAAAGAAAAATACAGTTTGTAACTTGATTCTAATTATATTATGAATTTCTGCATAGTTGGATTTTAGACATATTTTAAATGATTCTTTACAGTCCCCAACACTGCTATTAAGTGTTTACATTAGTCTTATATAGTACTGCCATTACATTTATGGTTTATGATAAAACAATATATTAAGCTGGGTGCCACAGTTGAACATGGACTTGATCTATAGTACACTTCCTCTCAGAGTACAGTGATGGCAATACTTTTCATTTTAAGAATTCAGAAAATAACTGATTTTCAAACATTGGAAATTACACAAGAGAACACAATAAGGGACTGAAAACAAACAATTTACTAGAGCGTAGGGAATGAAATCTACCCTTAATTAGTGCTCCTCTACTTAACTGTGTTCACTTAAATAATGTCAATATCTCTTCCCACTTTTCACTATATTTCAAATATAACCACTAAAATATTTTTTTGGTATTGGTGTTTTGTTTTGTTTGTTTTTACACTTGCAGAAAGCCAAAAAATGATAGCATTATTGTTGCTAGAAGAACCTGTGTACTAAATCATTTCTGATGCTCAGCAACCCTAGATGGTATTGCCCAGGTTGTAAAGCATCACAGCAGCCAATTGCCTCGTCTTTCTCCAGTGGAGCTGTTGGTAGGTTTGAACCAGGGATCCTTTAGTCCCCACTCCAATGCTTACTTGGCAGCAATCCTATAGTGACCCTAAAGGTCAGCAGAGAATTGAAGCAGATTGCCACTGGTGAGTTTGAACAACCTACCTTTCAATTAGCAGCTGGGAAATGAAATATATTAGCATTTGAAAAATATTTATCATATGAAAAACTAAAAGAAGAAAAGAAAGGTACACTGTCATCAGAAGAGCATATACATACAACTATCTTCATAGTTTTGAAAATATATTAATTTTTTAGACACCTGTTTATTTTGTAACCCTAACTGCTTGAGTAACTTATGGAAGACAAAAGGCTAGAACCAAGAAAGAACAAGGAATGTGGATGGAAGTCCAGCAATGAGGAGCTAGAAAGCTTATCTGTAATTGATGAAAGGGGGTTTAACAACTGCAAACAAAAATAAACAAGGAAAGAACTCATGCTTTGATTTGAAGAAAAGAGATCAAGATGTGGCTAAGCACTTGGTTGCTTTAATTTAATTTGCCCTTTGTATTACGCCGTCTTAACTAGAGAAACAAATTCAGACACAGTCATGTGCATGAAAGAGAGAGCTTTATATCAAAGCGGGACTATATATTGAGAAAGCATCCCAGCTTAATCCAGAAAATATCCATAAATCTGACATTAGCCCATAAGCCACATACTAGTTCATAAATTCCTCTTCAGACTCATGCTGTCACATGCAATGATGCAAAATGAGGCAAGTTTATAGGCTGGTGGATGCAAACTCTTGCGGATCCCATGGCGATGGAAATATCTCAGCACTGGCAGAGGTCTCACATGGCTCCTCCAGCGCTCTGAGTGTGGCTCTTCAACAGGAAGGTGAAACACAGAGAGAGGCGGCTGGCCTAGAGAGAGCCATTTATCTCAGTCACATCCAATCAAGTTGTGACCTGATTGACAGTCTAAACTCTACCCCTTCATGCTTAATTTCTTCATGTTGACATGAGATTATGTAAATATCACACCCTCGAAATATTGCCATTATATTCTCTTTGAGTATTCTGTGCTCTCATTTGTTTAGTCTTTAAAAAAAGAAGAGGCAAGGGCAGTGACTTACAACTACAGAGCACATTTCAGAGCCAAGAGAACACTCTGACACATAAAATTTGAAATCATTTTCCCATAATGTGGCAAATATCTCATTGCTCTTTAGTATCTCTTTTTGAGAACGGTACCATCCATGCCCAGATACAGGTATTTAGAGGTAATGCCTAGAAATGTACTTTCTGAGAAAAATAAATGTTACTATTTTCAATTTGGTATCCTTAAAATAGAAATTTAAAAACATCCATTTTATTTAAACTTAAATTTTCTTTTTCTGATCTTGACAATCACGTCACATAGGAACAAATTGTTTTCCTGGAGACTAATAGTTGAACAGAAAACAAGAATTTGGGTCTCAAAATTTTACAATGAGACATCTTTATAATCAGGTTAACAGAGATATCCACCTGAATGTTATACACACAACCTATCAAAAACACAAAATATTAAGGTTATATCCTTATTACTCAAAATGCGTATTCCTTTGCTTTACCAGCTATGATCAGAAAAGGAGGCATACACGAGGAACAGCCTCCTGGTTTATCCTTTTATCCCAGACCAAGGAGATTGGGAATGTGAAAATGTGCTGCTTCCATGGAGTTAAGCGCACTGTCAAATTTCACTCTTCATATGTGAAAGCAGATGATCTCATTTTCTTAAGTGATAAATGGATTCTATGCAGTATAGCTCCTTCGTAGTGAACTTTACAAATGACTCACACCATACGTGACTTGTGTAATTACATTTACATTTGCTTGTCATATTTACTCTAAAATGTCACTGAGTACTTTTTAGTAGCTCTATATGGCAGGCCCAAAATGGAAAAAAAATGGTAACTATTCATTTCAGATTAAATCCAATCCTGATTTGGAAGAAAAATAAATCAAGTTCATTTGTTAGGGTTAACTGGAGTGTTTCATTAGAGGACATCCCCCACCCCCACCCCTCGTGCCACCCTTCTCTCGCTCTCTCTTTCTCTAAAAGTAATCACTGCCTCCAAGGTACACAGGGAGTTAATTACCATGTTGGAGGTATGTGGCATTTTACTTGTAGAGGTCACATGGCATCGTAAAAAGAACACTGAAATGATACTCAGAATCCCCAGGTTCAAAGCAGGACTCTTCCCTTATCCAGGGAATATACTGGGAAGTAGTGGCGCTTTGCTTCTTTATAGTGTTGGAGAGCCAAGATGTCACTTTGAGTACTAAAGCATGGCTGACCCAAGACATGGTATTTGCAATCCCTTCATATGTACTTGAATGTTGGGCAATGGATATAGAAGACCACAGAAGGGTTCATGCATTTGAATTATGGTGTTGGTGAAAAATATTTTACGTAGACTGCCAGAAGAATGAGCAATCAGTCTTAGAAAAGTGCAGCCAAAATGTTCCTTAGAAGCAAGCATGCCAAGAGTTCACCTCACATGCTACAAGGGGAGAGGAGACCTTGCTTGGGAAGCAGAAGGACAGAAAGAGGAAGACCCTGGATGAGATGGATGGACAGTGGCCACTACAATGGTCTCAAGCATAACAATCATGAGCATGGCACAGGGCCAGGGAGTATGGTCTTCGATTGCACATAGGGTCGTTATGAACCAGAACTGACCAGATGGCACCTTACAATAATGCTTGTGTTAGTCAGGCATTTCATAATAATAGATGTGACACTAGGATTATCTGGAAAATAAAGAAGGTAGAGGGTTAAATTGCATAAAGGTGTAAGAAAAATAATTGAGAAGAAAAAATTCAAGGTCAGATTTCTTTGATTTATGGCGTGCTAAAGTTGAACCGTGAGGATGGTTTTCGCGATGAGTTGAATAGAAGGGGCCAATAATTTGTGCTTAACTACTCATGCAAAAGTTGGCAGTGTAAATCAACCTCTTAGTGCTGCCAAACAAAGGGCTGGTGATCTGCTTGCACATTTAGACCCCCTGCCAAGGACTCAGGAGGTTAAAGTCATTGAATTACAAAGTAATGCATGCCAGGTGAGGTCAGCACTCTCCACCTGGCATAATATTATTTCGTAAAAAGATGGTTTGTCCTCCCATTACTACATAGTTCCATACCTACAGCTTACACTCAAATGCCCTCCACCAAGCAAGATGCCTTTCAATTGCAGCCTTGAAAGTTTGCTCACAGTAATGCAATTCCAATTTGCTCCTCTAAACAATTCCGTGTGATTATAATAGACAGTGATGTCTCTTTAAAACTGAAAAACTAAGTAGAGCATGAAGTAAGTTTTTAGAGACTGGTGTTAGTTTAAAAGGGTCAAAATCTTAAGTGGAAGTGGGAGACAGAAGAAGAAAATTAGGAGGAAAATGACTATAACCGAAAAGCAGAAATATGTACTATGTTGCTGGCTTTGCATTGGACTATGGCTCAAGAAATAAGACAGCCTATAACACCTGGAAAAGGCACGGAAGAACAGTCTCTCCTGGAGCCTGCAGAGGGTGTCAGGGCTGTTGGACTTCATCTTTATCTCAGGAAGGCCTACATTAAGGAGACTACATTAAGGTGGTGCTGTGAGTTGTGTATTGTGCTGCTAACTGAAAGGTCAGCTGTTCAAACCTACCAGACAATATGAGGGGGAAAGATGAGGCTGCTTCTGTAAAGATTTACAGTCTCTGAAACAATATATAGGGTGTCTAGGACTATAAATCCATTTGATAGCTATGGGTGGGTAAGGCCAACATTAGGTCCTTGGATAATGCATATGGTTAAGAATGTTAGTGGTTAAGCTGGTGAAAAGGTTGTCAATTAGGAACTGCAAACACAGGGAATCCAGGACAGATTAACCGCTCAGGACCAGTGGGGAGAGTCGCGATACAGGGAGGGTGGAGGGAAGGTAGGGCCAAAAAGGGGGAACTGATTACAAGGATCTACATATAACCTCCTCCCTTGGGGATGGATAACAGTAAAATGGGTGAAGGGAGACATCAGGCAATGTAAAATAGGATAAAATAATACTAATTTATAAATTATCAAGGGTTCATGAGGGAGGGGGGAGCGGAGAGGGAGGAGGAAAAAATGAGGAGCTGATTCCAAGGGTCCAAGTGGAAAGCAAATGTTTTGAGAATGATGGGGGCAACAGATGTACAAATGTGCATGATGTAATGGATGTATATATGGATTGTGATGGGTTGTACGAGCCTCTAATAAAATGATTCAAATTTTAAAAAATAATTTAAAAAAAGAACCTATATAAAGGTCTCTTGACATCAGGTCTGGCCACCTATATCCAGAAGGACATAATCTTGTGAACTCCATGACGCCCAGGCGTACACATACATGGGCTCATTGTAAGTCAGAGTGAATGCGGAGGCACCTAACAGCAACAAGGCTCACATTGATTTGTTGACTATAGAATTGCAGTATACCAAAGATGTTCTTTTTTAAACCATTAGTTTGTGGTTATTTACTACAGCATCCATTAGAAAATTAATGTAAAGGGCAAACTAATGCAAATCATACTGTACAGAGTATTTCCTACTACAGTATGTGAGAGTCATGGTAGGCCAAAAGCTCGTGGATATGCTCTTCATATCTTCATTGCTATAATTGATTGAAAAGTCTATAGAGACGGAACCAATCAAGTAGAAATCATATCATGTCTAACAGTTTGATTGTAAAGCTAATCTTCCTGTACTCAATTAGTGGCTTGCTAGTTATTCTTTAAATGCTCTTGGAAAAGGCACTCAACTTTTCTTTGCTTCGGTTTTCTAACATATAGAATATTATAGTATTTCATTGATTATGAAGTTTATAAAAATGAAACAAACAAAAATCCCTCACTGCCATCCAGTCCATGCTGACTCCTAGCCACCCCTGTGGGTCCCAAAGCTGCGACTGTTGAGAGGAGAGTTCAGTGTTTCTCCTGCAGAGAAGCTGGTGGGTGCCAAGTGCCCGTCCTGTGATTGCAGCTTAACGAATAAGCACTACACCACCAGGGCTTCCTGTTAGATGCACGCTAACATGCATGTAGAGCATAGCGCAGCATCTGTCAGATAAAGAATTTAAAATATATAATTACTAATCTAATATTCCAAAATAATCATAGATATTTCTGCAAGCAGAAATGGCTGATAAACCTAGTTTGTTTTAATGATTTTGTCAACAAGGAAAGCACGAGAATCCTTGTCAAATGCCTGGCTGAAAATCCAGATCCTGTCTATAGCGTTTCCAATATTCCCTGATCTATTAAGCTACTAACTTGATTAAAAAAAGAAATTGAATTAGTCTGACATGACTCACTCCTTGTGAACCCCTATTGAACCCGCGTGTTCCTCTTTCAGGTACTCACTAATAATTCCCTGTATAATTGGTTCAGGAATGTCATCTGAAATCAATGTCAATCTCATTTGCTCATGTTCGGTCCAGCACCGTCCTTCTCCACATTGCTTCATTGGAAACCCATGCCAAGTGTTTCTGGTGACAAAAGGTGTCGTGAACATCTGCTAGAGGCTTACAGCCTATGGAAGGCCACCCTCCTGGTTATAGGCAACTTATAGTGCACATAATTTCTGCATACCATGAAAGTGTTCTATGAGTTTATAAACTCCAGGTTTATTCTGAAACTATATTTTACATCTGGTGTGAATTTAATGATGGTCCCCCAAAACATGTGTTGTAAATGCTAACATGTCTGCCGATGTATCCTAATCTGATTTAGGAAAGTTTGTCTTCACTATGTTAAGGGGACAGGATTAGTGTCAGGTGTGTTTTGAATCAATGACTTACAAAATATAACCAAAGCTGACTAAAGAAATAGAGATGTGAGAAGAGAGATGAAGGCTGCCAGGAGAAGAATCCCAGAAAAAACAAGGAATTGTTCCAGAACCTGCAAGGATAAAGTTTCTCTACAGCCTGCACATTTTCTTTTTCAAACTTTACATTGGATTGAATGAAGATGTACAGAGAGATCAGTTTTCCATTCAACAATCCATACACATTTGGTTTCATCTCATGATTGCTCTTCCCACCAGGTGAAATCACCTGCCCATTTCCTCCCTGTGTTATGTTTCTATTCCATTTCCCTTTCTAACTGTTGTGAACATTGCCTTTGAGTAAATGCTCCCCTTTTGCTACAAGTGGGTGACTATTCTAAGATGTGCGTGTTTCACTGAGGCTCTTGCTTCCTTTGCTTCCTCCCACCGAGTCAAGTCTGATGTGCAGCAACCCTACAGGGTAGCGCAGCACTGCCCAGGGCCACAGCGACCGATGTCCGTGCCATCTATTAGTGCATTGCACTGTGGGTTTTGAAAGCTATAAAATGCTATGGGAGCTATAAAATGTTATGGGAGAAGGGGTTGACTGTTCAATGACTAACTGCTAGGTACCAGGGCCTATATGTGTCCCTTATAAACCTATCTAATTTAAGTGGGCTAAAAATTGAGCCCACTTCCAGAACTGAAAGCTCACTAGGGTCTATATTCTCCCTAGTCTCCAGATTTCCACTAGTCTCTGTCAGGCCAGTAAAACTGGTCAGAAATATACAAATATATATACACACACATATACATATACGTGTGTGTGTGTGTGTGTGTGTGTGTGTGTGTGTAGTTTTGTTCCACAACCTTCCCTACTCCTATAGCCTAATATCTTCTAAAAAAGCAGTTGGTTGTGGTAGCCGGGCACAATTAAGTTCTTCCCGTCTCAGGTCCATGATGAGTGATGTTCAAACAATCTATTAGTTCCTTAGATTAAGTGTTTCCATGTTTATCTCAATTTTTTTTATCATTCTTTCCTACAGACAAGGAGACACCAAAAAAATGCCTCTCATATACAAGTGATGGGGCAGAAAGCCTGACATAGATAAATCTGTTGAGGAAAACATGAAAATATCACACATGTATTGGGGCACAACACAATTTCATGAAGGGGAAGAATCTCTAACTTCCAACTTGCTATGTTTAAAAATAAAATGCAGTTGACACATATCCATAACCTTTTATTCACACTGTGCTTTAAAAATAAAAACCTCAATCAGAGCACTAACATCCTTACTTTAGATTTCTAGTGTTCTAAACTGTGAGAAAATAAATTTTTGTCCATTAAAGCCACTAACTTGTGGTATTTGTAATATAATAGCACTATGTAACTTGGACACTATTGTAATATTGACAAACCTAGGGTCTTCTCTTGTTTTCTGTCAAGCATCTCCTGAAGAAAAATGAGCCATATTGTCTTAAACACCTAGCTATTTCTTAAACAAATAGTGAAGGTAAATAGAACAATGGATAGAGGTGAAAATAAGCAATCCAAATATGATCTTTATATGATGTTCAACTTTCATGATAAAATAACAGACTCATTTGATTTGTTGTTAGCTAAAACGCCTGCCAATTTGCAAGTGTTTTTCTGGGCTAAATTCTCTTAGGAACTACCAACTAAAACTAAACAGTTATGACAGACATGATAGCTGTTACATATTCAAACATCTTTAGTCTCTCAAGGATAGAGAGGTGTATACAAATGGTGGGGCAGAAGCCCTGGCATAGAGAAATCTGCTGTGGAAAACATGAAAACAATATCACAAATACACTGCAAAAATGTCCAGGAAAGGGAAGAATCTCTAACTCCCAACTTTCTACATTTAAAAATAAATATATAAAATATATCCTGTATCTTTCATTCACACTATGCTTTTTAAATAGAGCATCTTGTCCTTCCCTATGGTATCTGCTTCATATCTAAAAATAATGCTTTGAGATGCCTCAGGTCAAATTGGAAATTGTGCTACTGTTTTTCTTTCTTTGTCCAACAAAGGAAGCTCATTTCTCATTTGGTAGTTAATAGATGACGACTACTTGCATCCCTGATATTCCCTTGAGATGTGCTTCACATGGAAAAATCACACATCTCTGGGGGGGTGGGGAGGAATGGTACATAAACGAAGCACATGGTGGTATAGTAATGATCACTCTCATAATATATACATTGTTCCATAAAATAATATATCATTATTATGAGAAAAATCAGGTGATAATTTTTATAATGTAATAGTATAAATCCAAATTTGGTTAAACTGTCAAATAGATGTTTATTGAAAAAACAAAATGCCCCTTTCCCTCTCCCTAACCCACTTCATTCATTTTTTTGTTTTGGTCTAATAGTCCCTCAGAAAGACACAGAAAGCAGAAAGTAAAGAAGAAAAATAGATATTGTGAAGATTTAGGCAGAGAAACATTAGATTGACTCTTGTATGATCTATGAATCTCTGAAAATTATCTCAGGTAAATACAACCCAAAGCTCCATGCTGAGGCACCAGTGGTGGCCACAGTGTCAGAATGAAATTGTGCCCCATAGTTTCCAGGGGCTGAGTTTCCAAAGTATATCGCCAGAAGTCGTTCTGCAGTGCTCCTGGGCGCATCGAATCACAACCCTGGGGAGCAGCAGTGCTCTTTGTTGGAACCTTATAAAGACAGAGCATCAGTTCTTCTACTGTCCAAGCATGTATGCACCGCTGCTCCAAAACACAGTGATTCCCCCCGTGGAAGACAGGCATCATCCACTCTCCAAACATTATCATGGTAACACCAGCTGTCTTCCTGAAGACCTCCACTTCTCTGCTGGGTTCTGTAATATGTTGCATTGGCTCCACAGAACTCACAGACCACACTCACAAGTCTGGATTAGGATCAACTTCAAAATAAAAGGAACCCAATAGGAACAGCATATATGTAAAGTTTGTTCACGACAACTCTCAACCAAGATAGCGTTTTACACCTTTCAGCTGTCCCCACTGGCAGTCTGTGTTTCTTAGCTTTTCCTGATGGCGAGACCCTGCTCAGTCTTGGCAGCTGGCCCCCACTAGCTCCTCCACCACCAGCTTCCACACAGGTATAGCCTTGGCCACTGGCACAGCTCTTTTGAGGTGACTTGAAGTACTTGGAACAGAGCTCTTCTGCCAGCAGGCAGCATTCCAGAAGGAATTCAGCTCTCTTGCTTCCTGGGTTAGCAAGGCCACTGCAGCTATCTCAGACCAGTTTCCCGGTTCTTGTAGCTTGTGCTGTCCTTGATCAGTTGCCTTCTGACTGCATCTCATTTTATCTCAATCTGTCTGTACTATTGCAATTCTTTCTTGCCTCCTTTGGCTAGGAAATCCTTCGTAGGATCAAAAGGATCTGCCAATTCATTTCTTTTATGGTAGCAGGTCCCCCCAGGTCTCCCTAAAAGGGATTAATCTTTTCATAAGTCCATTCCTCCCATCAAGACCAAAGACCGACCAATCCCACTGGTAGACCACAGTTACTCTATTTTCATTATAAATCCCTGCAACTTTTGATACATATTAATTTCATAGTAAACTGCTCACTTTCTTTGCAAGATTGTGATTTATCAAGTCATATTGGCAGATCTATAAACCCAGGGTTAGATCAGCTATATATGAGAAACCCATTGCCCACTGCAACAACCCAGGCACTTCCATGAGCTCCACTTACAGAAATAAATAAAAGTTGTAATTGAATTGATTAAAACCCTTTGTGATAAACACATAGATATTTGATACATACCAAAACTCTAAACCCAGTGGCATCTAGTCAATTCTGACTGAGAGCAAACTTTTAGGATGGGAGATCTACTACCTAGGGTTTCAGAATTTAAATATTTTTGAGAGGAGTAAGATTTATCTTTCTCCTGTGAGTGACAGGTGAGTTTCAACCACCAATTTTTAGATTAACAGTGAGAAGCTGAACCCAATGTACCGCCAGGACTTCTATGCACAAATACCCAATAAAATCCAAACCCATTGCTATCTAGTTGATTCCAGATCAGAACCACCCGACATAGGGTCTCTGAGACTTTATGTCAATCATCACAGGGGCAGTTGCCTCATCTTTCTCCTACAGAGCAGTTTGAGCTTTTGAACTTCCAACCTTGCAGTTAGCAGTTCAAAGCTTCCTGGACAGTCGCTCACACATTCACTCACTCATTGTCATCCAACTAATGGTGACTCACAGCTACTCCATAGAACTGGAATATTTCATGGGAGAGAAAGCCACGTCTTTCTCCTGAGGAGCTCCTGTGTGTTTAGTGGTCTGACCAGGCTTCCTTAGAGAATCACACAGTTAGCAGGAAATATATTCTTGAATAACCACACCAAGATTCTTATATGAATAAACCCAAGAGGTAGGAATGAAATTGCTATCTCCTAATTCTTTTGTTCTTTGCTCTTTCTACCTTAACACAGCACTTGCTTGGATGATTTCACAGTAATAAGGAAAAGATGATTTTGAAGAAATTAGAAAATGAAGAAATCAGTGGAAACTGAGTGTTGATGATCTCAATAGTCCTTGAAGCCTGCTTATCTACTATTAAACAGGCAATTCACTCAGAAGCTAAGGAAACCTTAATACACCCATCAAAGCCCTCTTTACAATTACAGAGGTATTAAAGAAAATGCCCAACCGTGAGAGGTGAATCTTAAGTAGCTTAAAGATTGCATTTAGATGATGAAGATAAGAGCAATAATACTTAATGTTACTATAGAGCCTTTATTCCTGGAGGCTCAGAGTATTTAACTAAAGGTCAAATGATATAAACCTCTGATATGTACAAAACTGAATGGAAACCTTATCTGATTTAATGTTTTGTATTTTTCCGTTTTTCTTTTTCTCCCCACTCTCTGCCTTTTAATTTCCTTGAAGTAGCAACAAACCCAATACTGAGCTGAAAGCATTCTAGCTCAAATTCTTTTTAAAAAGCAATGGGACACTTTCAACTGGCAGGAAACAAAAATGTTGTGCTATGAAGCTTAAATCGTTGTTGAGCATAATTAAATCTAGTTAAATGTAATTCTACCCTGATGCCAAATAAAATAATTCTACCTGGAAAATAGAAATACTAAAACATATAGTAGCATAGGTAATTGCATGCAAGCATTTCCAAGATCCAACAAGAAACAAAGGCATTAACAATAAGTCATGTGACAAGGAATACAAAGTTTTAGATATTCAATGCTTTTTAAATTGAGCTAATTCAATCTATTTTTATCATACCACTGTGAGATGGGATAAACTAAATTATGTTGCAATACTAATATAATAAATGTAAATCTATGCTTAAAGAAGTAATATAAAAGTTAGAGTTGGCAGGAAGAAATGTTTCCCTTTCATAAATAACATTTTCTTACACATAATTATAGCTGGCTAGTTTTAAGGTATAGTGTGTTAAGGTGTACTGTATGTTAGAATGGTTGACCTGAGATAGGAAGAAAATATTCTTGTTACTTGCAGAGCTGAATTAATACTATGGACCGATTGATGTGATCATTTGTTTCAATATTGCTTATATAATCTGGATATGCAAGGTGAAATCAATATTTATGAGAGGGGTAAGATAGTATTTTTTATTTATCTCATTCAATTAGGAGCGAAATGAAAATATATTTTATACATATTATGTGCAAGAGAAACAAATCTTCCATTCATAAATCCTCCTAAGGTATTTATATCTAGTTAAATGTTAATTTTGCTTAAAATTTGTAAATCACTGTTTGTTATATTAGGTAAAAAATTATTAAATCAAAATTATATAATGTAACTAACTAGTTGGATGAAAATTTACCAAATGTTAACTAACATTTTAGTCTTTAAGCATCTGCTTTTACAAAATGCAAATTATTTTTCTCAATTGGCAGATTTTCCTTTACTATAAATCATCACCAACAAAAAATGTAGAGATTTAAAAAAAAATTCCCAGCAAACGAGAAAGTCACTTTGTAGAAACCACGCAGTGATATTTAAGACAAACTGGAGATGTATGAGGAGAGCTTCTATTTTAAATTAGTATCTGGATAAAAGCCTTCAATTTACCATAGTTCTGATTATATTTTAAAACATTCTCTATGACAGTGTGAAATATAATTTTTAAAACCTAACAATTGTTATGTTCCTGGAAAATAAGACACTAATAAAGCAGACAAGGTTATCTGAAGAGAAAAACCATTGAAATGTCATCGAAACCTCAGAGGAAAAATCCTTCAAATATCATTGAAACCTTAGATTGACTTTGTGAGAAAGGAGAGATTTTGTCTTATTCGATCCTCTCTGACTTTTGCACCTTTGTACAAATGGAGAGCAAAGGTAGGAAAAATTATACATACTGTTGTGTTCATAGCTAGAGTCTCAAAACAAGACCCACTGGGCCACTGGGGAGCAGCTGCACGTGGGCAGTACCACAGCCCGACACAGTGAAAGGTCTTTAGGATCGAGAGGCAAGGCAAGACATAATCTCAGGCTATCAAGTGCTCATTTGGGCATGTTAGCAAACACTGTTGTTACAGTCTCGCAAGCAGCTTACAGGCAGAGGATAACCTCCCTTGGGGATTTCCAAGGCTGTACATCTTTATTGAGCCATTGGTAGCTGCAAAGTGCTAATAGCCCTTGAATTGGAATTGACTCAATAATAACAAGTTTTTGACAATATTGAGTCTTCCAATCCATGAGCATGGAATATTCTTCCATTTGTTGAGGTCTCCCTTCATTTCTTGTAGTAGTGTTCTGTAGTTTTCCCCATATAGATCTTTTGTTCTCTTAGTCAGGTATATCCCTAGATATTTCAGTTTGAATTTGGCTATTGTGAAGG
>NW_022111368.1:32801391-32834841 GCF_000313985.2 Echinops telfairi
TTTTGAGAAACGATGTACAAATGTGCTTTACACAATTGATGTGTGTATGGATTGGGATAACAGTTGTATGAGCCCCTAATAAAATGTTAAAAAATAAAAAAAATAAAAATAAAAAAAATAAAAAAGCAGTATTGTCTCAAAAAAACAAAACAAAAAAAACACAAGTTTTTATTTAGGTTTTGATTGTTACAGAATGGAGCCTGGTGGTGCAGTGAGCTAGGCTTGCAAACCTACCCACTGCTCTGTGAGAAAAAGACAAGGCAGTCTGTCTCCACAAAATCTTACCCCATGGGGAAACCATACCAAGCAGTTTCAATATGGCACGTATCGTAACTAAAAGTCTCAATCAACTCCAAGGCAGTGGGTTTGATTTGTTTTGTTTTGGTTGTGATAGGCAATGTAAAACAGATAGTTCATGGTAGAGAATCACACCATTCAATAGAGCTAAGTCATAGTAATATTTATTACAAAATGAGGGCTCTTTATACTGACTAAAATTTATTTTGAAATTAGATATATATTGCTTGCCTAAATAAAAATGTATGAAAAAGGGAATTCATTCACTCTCAAGCATTGGACAAATCTATTATCTGTACATAGTTCTTGTTCAGGGTGATTAAAACGTAAAGGCAGCAAGTTGCTATAAGGTTGGATCTATAGTTAGAACAAGAGGGAAATATAATCTTCTGCAAGTTTCAAAGCAGGTCTTATTTTTTAAACAATTACAGTTTAAGAAGAAGAGGAAGCTGACATCCCAAAGAAATAAAAATATATAATTGAGTCAGAAATAAAGCATAATGCAGAGAGAACAAGCTAATGAAATAATTAGATAAAAATAACACACTTAAAAGGAAACCAGAGAGCTGGAAATATTAGAGGTAGTAAAGACACAATAGAATAATATTCTGTTACTGGCAATGATACATAACAAACATAATATTATAAACAAGTGCATGGAAAACAAACTAGCTTTCAAAAAAAGAGAAAGAATTAGACTAATGAATGAGATTACAATAGATATAGCTAACAGAACAATTAATTGGGGATGTTTCCAAAAGCAAGATGAAAAATAAAAGCAACATGTGAAAATAAATGGCTTATTAAATGATAATATTCATAAACTCCAGAACAACTAATGTCCAATGTGTTAGGGTAGGCTGACTAGAGAACCAAATCCAGTGACACTCATCTATATCTATATCATCTCTATCTCTATCTATATATCTATATCTGAAAATGCTTTAGACCAAGAAGTAATTATATGTCAAGAAAGCATCCCAGCCCAGTTCAGCTCAAGTTCTCCAGTCCAGTACTAATGCAACCATCTCTCTTTAGCCTCTCTAACATTCAGAAGCAAGGATGTGAATGCAAGAAGATCACAGGAAGATCTCATGGATCCAAAGTCAGTGGAAAGATGTCAGGGGCCAGGCAACCCTCAGGATCAGCGAGGGGAAAGGGAAAGACAGATGGAAAGGGAGCGAGGTTCCCAGGCCCCTTTTCATGAGAAAGCCAAGCCCAGGAGGAGGCACCATTAGGCTGTGAACTGATTGACAGGTGGTAATCCCATCCCTACACTTTCTTACATCGAGTTGGCATACATTTATCTAACAACCACACCAGTAATGTCAACACTTTCTATGCTCCAGTGAAATACTTAATACTTAAACGTACGTTTGCAATGTTTATGAAGTAGATAAAGATAAAATCTCTAAGTAGACAGACATTAGGAAAAGGTTACATGAGAAGAATAAATACGTCTGTCTTTATAGTATTACTCTATTAAAATAAATTGCACTGAAAATGGAATAATATTTGGACATTAGAACTGTGATCTTTTATTGTATATGTAATAGTATCATCTTTCATATGAAAAAAACATAAGAAAATATCATTAGCTACATAAAGTAACCAAAAATAGATTATACATGTAATGTACTGAACTGAATGATGTGTTAGAGTATTGTTTAAGAAACAGAGCAGCACATACAGTTGGGATTCTTTATCAAAAACAACACAAACTACATGGAATGGACCTGGTCTACCAGCACCAAAATGTAAGAGGTTAACACAAACAGTAGCATTATATATATATTTTTTACTTCTTTTCTTATTCTGAGTACTTTAAAAAACTTTAATATATTCTCTCTTTTCTACATCTTAGTCAAAAAATTGATACTACATAAATGTTTTTATTTTTAAAATTCAAATCAGAAAAGTAATTGATTCATGGCCCAACAGATCTATTTCTGTCACTATGGGAAGAGTTTGTAAGAGATTGTACCTCTCATTGACTATATATTTGCACATGAATAAAAACGGCCATGCTTGCATTAGATGCTATGTGATTACCATAATCCCTGGAGCTCCTATCATAACCCTCATTAACATTTATATTAACCATCATGGGCTTCATGATGCACAATAGACAAAGAAGCCTTTCATATTATTGCTCACCAATAATAATGCATGTAGAAAATGGGCATGGATTTGTGTTTTAGGAAGTGTCACATGGCGAACAATCTAGATCTCTATTGAAAATTTGAATTCTGGAGCTTGTACTCAAAAAGGGCTAATTTTGACATGTTGCTGGAATTCTATATTCAAAGAATATACATGAGATTACTGTGATTACAAGTCTTGGAATAGAATTAAATCAATATTTAAGAAACACATAATTGAATATTTGTTTATGTCAAGTACAACACTATTTCTTATGGCTTATCCTTTATCTAAAAAAGTCCTTTCATTTTTTCTGTTGGCCAGTTTTCTCCTAGATAACTTATCTCTTAACCTCACAGAAAAACATCATGAAAAACTTTCAAGATAAATGATCTGATCTTAATTATCGTAAAGTTCAATATTAATAAAAGTTTTATTTTTATTTTATGAATTTCTGATTTTTATTCTATTTTGCTTAAAAAAAAACAAAACAAAAAGTAAACTCTTTATATTTTTTCTCTCTCTTTAGAAAGATGAGGACTCTCCTGAGAGCGTACGTATTTGAAGGTGGACACTATTTTCCATTCTTAGATTTGTTCTTAAATCTGTTTCTATCAATCTGTTCTTTGCCCCCTCTCTTAAACATTTTAGTTTACTAATGTATTTTTGCTTTTTAATGATTTTTAAGAAGCCATAAAATATATAAATGGATAAAACCCCTGAAAAGTCAAGGAAATGCTATATAAGGCAGAACAGAGAAATGTACTCTGTGTGATGCATGCAGGAATAACAGAACAAGTCACTCTGAGTTGGACCCACTCAATTGCAATGAGGATATTTTGGAGTTTGAGAGGATGTGCAAAGCCAAGTTTACTTATGTGAGCCTAGATATTATAACACCTACTATTATGATATTTATTAAAGAGAAACAAACATGCATCTGCCAGTTTTTCTTGAATATTTGAATCCAACTGAAGTAGAAGTCCATTGTCACCACAGCCAAAGTTTCTCAGCCTTATATCCAAAGCTTTCTCAGTATAGACCCTGCCTATAATTCTAGCCTCATTTTCCTCTTGCTTACCCTTTTTCATGACTTATTTTTTAAGAATATAAGTGAGTAAAAATATCTACATACTTCTCCAGTGTTGCATGTGATCACCCAGTTGACTCACCCTTAATTCATAATTCTCAGGGTAGTCACCCTTTTACAGAATGAATGTTTCTTTTTCTGCTTTCATCTGTCACAAAGAATTGCACCTCTGTCCTGATGAATTAGGTGAGGTGGGGGGGTGTACCTTATTATGTCTCTGCAGATATTACATAGCTGTTACATTCTTCTTTAAAAATGAAAAAGAAAATCATTTGTTATGAGATGAAAATAAAGCTATAGCCATGGTAATAAAGGAAATATCTTAATACTTCCCTTGTGGCAATATTATGTTAACTAAAATTGTGACATAATTCAAAATTATTTGGTACAAAAAGTAGTTTTGTGAGAAAGAAATAGATGAATATGTTGTCAAATAACATGCTAAAATAATTGGTAATGAAGAGTCAGTATTAATTTAAACTAGTTACAACATTTGGTCTTGTGTGTAATTAATACAGTTTTAGTTCTTAATTGCAGGTCAAAACTAAGGAACCATAAAATTCAAATTCTTTTTGGATTTTTGTAGATTTCTCTTTATTTTCATCATGAAGTTTATAGACTTAAAAATAACATGATTATGGACATGTGAATTTTTTTCAGAATTCTAATACAATTGTTTAGAAGATAAAAGCAAAGAAACATTTTTAATTGAATGATGATTATAGTTTTGCATGATTTATGATTTTAATTTTAAAAATCATAGTCAAACTGAATATGAGCATGATTATTCTGAGTAGAATTATTATATCTTGGCAGGATGATATAAAAATTCAGCTAGATTATTTGATTTTTCTAAAATATATCATTAATCAATAGCAAAATTGGAAACTGAATCCAAATTTACTGCTTGTTCTGCCTGAAATATGTTCTGTTGAGGAAGACATGTTGTAAATTGAGCATTTATGTCTACTTTTTCTATTTCAAATTTATATGGAAATCTATTAAAATGTAAATTGGGAATAGACCCAACACTTAAATTTAAGGGAAAAATGCGTCATCAATGTTGAAATTAAGGAATTTCCACAAGGTGCAACAAAAAAGGGACAAAGAAGAAAATGATGAATATGGATTAAAATTAATAAAAACTAATGTTTATTGAAAAAAAACCATCAAAATGAGTAGAAACAGGCTATAATCATCTATTAAAAACTGGGACTTCAACGGTAAAATAAATTTAGATATATTGGAGGTGGTAAAAAATGAAGTGGAATACATAAACAACATTCCATTAATGAACTAGATGGATTGCTATTAGCCATTTTGTAGCAGACAATAGTATGACTTAGTCTGCCTGAAGGGACAAATTCAAGAGCGATGTTATAATTATTGTCAAAATGAACATTTCACCATCTGTCTTGAAATATAATGTTTTCTGTGATCAGATACAATCTATTTACATACAAAGTAATCTAGATAAAACAATTATTTGAATTTATTCATCAGCCACTAAACATAGTGAAGAAATTGAAAACTCATACTATTTTTGTCCTGAATTAATCAAATATGCCATCAAGATGCATTGATTATTATTGGAAAATGGAACGTCCAAGTTGGAAACAAAGAAGGAACTGTAGTTAGAAATTATAGCACTGGAGATCAAAATTAAGTTGGATTATTGCATGATAGAATGTTGCAAAACTAATTAATACTTCATCATAAATTTCACTGCTCATATGAGCTTCACCAGATGTAATAAACAAGAATCAAATTCACTACATCTGTGGAAAGAGGTGATGAAGGGAAGGAAGTTCAATATAGGCAGCTAAATGGGGTCCAGGGGCCAATGGTGGAACAAACCATCAATTGCTCATATGCAAATTCAGGTTAAAGGTGAAGAAAATTAAAATAAGTCTAGAAGAACCATCATATGTCCTTGAGTATATGAAGCAGTACCCACCTCAAAACGGAAAGAAGCTCCTCTGGGTGAGGTTTTTGAGTAAGCATTTTTTCTCTGCTAGACAAACATCAAGTAAGTCACTCTGAGGTAGTGCACCCACTGGCATCACCTGGGAGGGTCCTTTCTGGTCACCGTGATTTTTTTTTTTAATAAACACAGTTTCACATGAACTTTATTTATTGTAATGGTCAATTTAAGAGAACAGTGTTTTGCTGTGAAATTTTGTTTCCTGCTCAGGAAAAATGCCACAGACACTGTTGTGATGGTGAACACAGCTTATGAGGACAGTGCTATGGGAAAAACTCAAGTGTATGAGTGGTTTCCTCATTTCAAAAAAGGTGCAATGTCGATTGATGAGAAACCTTTTTCTGGACATCCATCAACTTCCAGAACAGATGAAAATATTGACTCATAATGCATGTGGATTCCTTTCCACCAAGTCAGACTGTTAATCAAGCGTTCTATTGAGAGGTTCTGAAAAGATTGAGTAACAGTGTGTGACAAAAAAAGGCCTGATTTTGTGGCAGACAGGGGGGGGGGGGGCGGCTGGTTTTGCCACCACGACAATGTACCTGCTCAAGCAGCCATCCCAATTCACCAGTTTTTGGTGAAAAACAGCATGCCTCTCTTGCCCATGGTCCTTACTCTCCTCACATCACTCCTTACAACTTCTTTTTGTTTCCGCAAACAAAGAGGAAAGTGCTGACAGCCGTCCAGATGAGTTTGAAAAATGTTTCCAAAATTGGAATTGCAGTTTTGAAAAATATATCAAGTGTAATGGAGAGTACTTTGAAGGCAATAAGGTTGTTTTGTAAAAAATATTAAGTACATTGCTTTAAAATATCCGGGGCTTTTAGGGGGGTCCAGCCTCATCTACCACCAGCATTTTGAGAACATTTCGGGAATAGATTTGGTGCACTGGACACCAGTGACAGACGATCTGATGAGCTGTAGGATGACATCAAGAACACAATACCTGAAGGAATTAAAAGGTCATTGTAAAGGCAGGAGAGAAGCATAGGATCAAAGTTGATGCAAGAAGAAACATTCTCTTGGTCATAGAGTCACTAAAGCAAATGAAGACATAACATTGAAGCAAAAGGACTGAACATAAACTTTCAAAAAGCAGCTGAGACAACAAAGTATTTCTAATGTAATATACAAATACCTAGAGTTAGAACACAAAATAAAAATATGCCCAACATATATCAAACTAAAGAATGGAAGGAAAAATTCAAGTCTGGAGTTGTAACATTGAAAGATTCTATGAGTAAAATATTGTATGTTGCAAGAAGCATCAAGAGAAGACAGAAGGAATACATAGTTACTATACTAAAAAGAAAAGTTAGACATTCAAGTATTTTCAAAAGAAGCATATAATCAAGAATAAGTGACACCGATGGAAGAATTCCAAGCTACATTAAAATTTTACTGAGAAACAAGGCTTAAGTACTTCACAGACTTTCAATCAAAGTATTTCACAAGTTAATGAAGAACTGGAAACACTGACTTGCCTATGTCAAGAAATCAGCGAAACAGCTACCTGACCAATGGACTGACAGAACTCATAATTGTGCCCATTCCAAAGAAGGATCTACTGAATGCAGAGATTATTCAACAATATCATTGCTATCACTTGTAATTAAGGTTTTAGTGAACATCATTCATCATGGTTGTAGCTGTACATTAACATGGAGCAAATTCAAGCTGGTCCAGAAGAATGTTTGTACTATGGACTATCATTGCTAACATCTGATGGATCTTGGCTGATCATAAAGACTTTCAGAAAGATGTTTATTTGTATTTTATTGACTATGCAAATATATTTGACTGTAGTACAGAAAGTAGGGAAAGCATTGAAAAAAATGTGAATTCCAAAGCAGTTCATTGTGATCACTCGGAATGTGTGCATGCATTAAGAGGCTCACTAGTTGGGAAAGAAAAAGAGAATACTGTGTGTATTTTAAAATCAGCAAAGATGTGTGCTGGCGTTCATGTGTTCATCATACTTGTTGAGTCTGCATGTTACACAGATAATGCAAAAAGCTGAATATATGAGGAAGAACTCCGCATCATGATTGCAAATAGGCTTCTTAAGAATCTGTAACATGAACGTGACACAACTTTGCTGGCTGAAAGCATGAGGGCTTGAAGCACTTGCTGAAGAAGGTCAAGGAATACAGCCTTCAGTATGGATTAAAACTCAATGTAAAGAAAACTAAAATCCTCACAAGTGGACCAATAGGTAACAACATGATAAATAGAGAAAACATTAAATGGGTCAAGGCTTCTATCTTGCCTGGATCCCCAATCAGTGTTCTCCGAAGCAGTACTCAAGAAATCAATGGTCATATTTCAGGGACAAAATGTGCTGCACAAGACCTCTTGACAGTTTTGAAGAGCAAACACTTCTCTGTGATGCTTAAGGTATTCCTGACCCAAGAAAGGATATTTTCAAATCGCCTCACATTCATTAGAAAGTTGGACATTAAGTAAGGAGGACCGTAGAAGATTCATTGGATTTGAATTATAATGCTGCCAGAAATATTGAAAGTGACCTGGAGAGTAACTTCTAGCAGAAGTGTCCTCAGAATGCTCCTTGGAGTGCTAGAAAGGCTTTGCACGCAGATGCAGGAGAGATCAGGCATCGTAGAAAGACATCATGATTGAGAAAGTGGAGGGACAATGAAGAATTAGAAGACCCTCAAGGAGATGAATTGGCATAGTGGCTAAAAGAAAGGGCTGAAAGACAATACCACTGGTGAAGATGGCCTAAGAGTGGGTAGTATTGTATTCTGTTGTGATAGGGTCCCTGTGCATCTGAGTCAATGTGATGGCACTTAACAAGAAAAACAATATTCAATGAGAACTTAGCATTCAGTAAATGCAAAACATATGTAGGACTGCCAAAACCTTGAAAAGTGTGATTCAATAGAGACATTATGTATATGTCAGATACCATGGCCACTATCTAGCTCAGTTCATTAGCAGAAACATTAGGTACAGTAGTAAGTGAAAAATTGGATACATTTTCTAAAACTCCATAGGATAGAAATCAACTAATCCCTAAAATGATGACTTAAGTATTTATTTATTAAAGTGAAAATATCACTATTTTTGACACATAGTGGCCAGGAAATAAATAAGTTCCAAGCTAAGTCGATGCTTTGGATTCTGAGAGGAAGAACAAATGACAAAATAAGAGAAAGAAGGTCTGTCAGAATAGTGTCACTCATCCTTTTGCTCCTGCTAGCATACCAATACTTGCATCTTTACAGACAAATGGGAGAATGTGCCTACCATGCTTTCTAGTTAGCCATGCCATGTGATTATCTCTGACTGAGGAGGTATGCCCAAAGCATTTAAATGGCGTGGGACCCTGCAAAACTTGTCCTCACTTCTGCTGACATCATTTTAATCTCATGATGAGATTTTTGATCTTTCAGCAGCTTTTGTACAGTGACTAAAGGAAGCAAAGCTTTTCATTAAACAATGTATAATATAAAGGAAATTCATCAGTGTGGTTTCAGGACAGTGGATTTTTTAAAAACTATACTTCATTAATTTTATTGAAATATAACCTAAAACCACTAACAAATTTATGTGTATACTAAATGCATGTATATATGTATTTATATGTACATACCATAAACACTGCTTTTTTCTTTAGTCTAGATGATAGATTGTATATGCTATTTTTATACTTTGTTGAATATTTTATCTTTCAGATGACACATAATACATATGTATCTAAGAATCTTTCATTCCAAAGCAAATTAATTTTAGGGATACAAAAAGGAGTAAGTGGCTCTTGAATAATGATTATCACCCTATACTTTACATGCTCATCAACTGTAGATATGTTTATTTTCTGTTAAAATTAAGATTAACGTAGATTGAGAGCTACTATGAACGCATGTATGAAACACAGAGTACATTCAGATATTTAAAATAATTATATATGTTTTGAAAATAGCCAATACCAGAAAAGAGTAGGGTTAATAAATAGTAACCTCCTTGTGTTTGACAAGATATTAGAGTAACCAAAGCAGATATAAAGCTTAAAGACAGGTTTATCTATGTCTTCAGAACCTAACTACACGGAATTTATCTTTTGAGTGGGCAGGCGAGTGCACATTAATGGACACCAGTGAGACACTTTTCTTGCCCCACTTGTAACAAGACTCGAGTGTGACCTGAACAGTTCTCTGGTGCTGGGATTTATATTCTTCTCAGAGGCATGGGATATTGTATTTCACTACAAAAAGCTAAAAATATTGCAATCATTATTTATAAATCTTTTAGAAAAATGCATTTTCTTAGCAGCAACTATGGCAACAGGGAACTTGCAATGACACTGGAGAAGAATTGTGTGCAGTTGCAAGGGGTAATGCATGGAGAATTTATGTGTTAGCACTATCTATATTTTAGCACCAGAAAAGTCAAAAGAAACACGCAGCTCATGTTCCATATTGTATCCGTGTGTTCCATTTAACCAACATTTAAATTGTATGACATAAAATATATTTACTTAATTGTTATGAAAAATTTATAAACATAAAAGGACTGGCCGTGAATAAAACAGCACCTTATTTCTAGAGTACAGACAACTTTACATATTTGCAATAAAACTAGGATTTCCAGCCACAGTGTTTATATTTCTATCCCGTGGTATAAATTTTATAAACTATTCTAGAAAGGGGGAGATGGCGATTGTTTTGAAGTGTTTAAAATATAGCAAACATGATTTTTTCTTCTTTTTTTAAAAGACTTTTTACATATTCCTTTAAGAACACAACTGAAATAGTTGTTTATCATATGTTGGGCACAAGCATCATTTATTTCATAGCAATATTTCACCCTTTTTCTTCATCAGAAACTTGGCAGCCAGTTATAATTGTTCTCAGTAAGACATACAAGAGAGCTTCAAAAGGTCTGTGAGAAATTCCGTGATCTTTTCATTCTAGTTTTTATGAAGGTCGCCTATATATTTCTTAAAATTAAAAATTGATATGTGTTAAGCATTAGTCAACAGTTCTTATATTTTTAAAACCCTCATTAGCAAGTCTTGACAAAGTCTTTCTCTAAAATATTGAAATGTTTTGCAATAATTAAAATTGGCATATCACATTACATGGCTTGATAACATTTAAGTAATAATATATTAACATTGTTTTACACATGTTATAGAAAATCCCCTTGAAGTTATAGATGGGTACACATGCTTCTGTCTTGGGATTTATTCCTATATATAACAAATATATTAAGTTAAGAATACCAAACATTTAAAAAAAATTGACTACTTATTAAAACATAAATATATATATACATATTACTAATATAATTTCCCAACACCTTTCTTAATATTAAATATTAGGATATTTTTTAAAATATCCATTTTCTTATTTGATAGTGACTTAAGTATGCTATTTCTATTTACTTTAAATACTAATAACATTGGAGGGTTTTTTTGTACTTCCCATATCATTTCTGGATATATCCTATATTCAAATTTTGTCTATTTATTTAGTAAAAATGTATCATAACTTTTTTCTTAGTCTGTAGTGTACCTTTTTATATAATCAAAGAAAATCGACAAGCACAATATATGATTATTAAATTTGTTCACATAGTTAATACAAATACAAAATTCCCATAGTTATTTTGAACAAATAAAGAAAGTATATTTGGATTATTTTCTCTTCTAACAATATCAACATCCTTGTTTTAAATTTGGTATTTCCCAGCATCAAGTCCTTTGTGTCAAGGTCTGCATCCGTGGCTTTCCTAGTGCTGCTGAGACCCTGGGTTGTGACCCAGGCTATCGGCCCACACGGCCCACACTATCGGCCCACACTGTCCACGGCCCACACCCCCAGCGCAGGCCATGGACCGCTCTCTCGGAGCTCCTTCAGAACATATGGAATTCTTAGTATTGGGTCCTACCCATTTTAATGACAGAGCGATATGTGAAACCATAGTTGCTCATTTCTTAAATGTAACTCATCTATTACAGGAATACTAATAATACAATTATTTTATAAAGTATTTTATACTGAATTGCAATATTCTAAATTCTATCATTGGTAATTATGTAAACACTTTGTTTTTTTCTGTACTTTTCCCTAAATTACTATGTCATTCCCTAAATAATTGTAGATTAAGTTCACAAATACTAAATAACAAAATATTGTAGCTAAAATACCAGAATATGTGACCAAATCAGAGACTGAAAACCCTGGTACCTAAAAAAGCAGAGCAAGGATCCAAATTATGTGGTTCACAATATCACTGAAATTGGGGGCCAATAACAGCCCCGAATGAAGAGTGCAAGATGGTAATTAGTGTAGTGTTTTCATCATGAAAGCAATGTGATGGTTTAGTGCAGTGGTTCTCAACCTTCCGAATGTCAGGACCCTTTCATACAGTCCCACATGGTGTGGTGACCCCCACCATAAAATAATTTTCATTGCTACTCCATAAATGTAATTCTTCTACTGTTATGAATCATAATGTAAATAACTCATATGCAGGGTATAGTTTCTTTCTTTCCTTTTTTTTTTTGGTAAAACTGCAGGATATATTTTCATTGGTACAAATTGAACATAATTAAAACATAGTGATTCATGACAAAAACAATATGTAATTAAGTATTGTGAAATATTGATTTCTAATGACAAATAAATGAAGTTTTGTCTTGAAGCATGGTGTAGCATGGGGAACAGTCTTCACGCCGGGTACTCATGGGTAGGCATATCTGCGTGTGGATGGACCCGCCTGGAGATGGATAGACGAGCGGTGTCTCTGTTCCTAAGACCATCAGAAATACGTGCTTTCCGATGGTCTTAGGTATTCCCTTTGAAAAGGTCGATTGACCCCCAAAGAGAACCGCTGGTTTAGTGGGTTAAGTGTTAGCCTGCTGGTCCAAGGTCACTCTGGGAGGGAAATATAAGGCTGTTTCCTGCAGTTCCACACTGTCCTAAAAGATCCCTATATGCTGAAACCAACTTGATAGCAACATTTCTCTGTGTTTATTTTGATTTTTGCCTTCTATGGATATTAATACATGTAAGCTGGACTTACAAAAGTATTTGTTTTTGCAACTAACTCCAGGGATATTCTTATAAAAATAAGTCAATGAAGCACTGCTAAAATACTGCACCGTATTTATATAAGCCATCTTTTCGGCGTCACCCTTTCTACCAGTGTCACTCAGGAGAGTTTGCACCCTTGAGGCTTCTTAGTGAGTCCTTGAACTGCACCTCCTAGATTGCACTGGGCCGCCCTCAGTCACAATGTCCTTAATGCTTACCCGTGTTCTGGATATGGCTTTCGTCAAACACATGCAGAAATATACCAAAGGTAGGGATGGGAAGATCCTGTTTTTGCACAGAATCACACATGAGTTAATTGATAGATACACATTAATTTTTCCATCTTGTTACATTGTATGTCTAATTGTACTTGTGTGAGGGTAGGGGTTGATTCTAATCTATCAGAAAAGAAACTAATGAGGTATCCTTGAAGGTCTGACCTTTTTATAAGAGATGCTATAAACACCTTCCTTCCTCCTGTACTGGGGCCTCTGTCTACCTTGTGGAGCTGGTGTCCCATGTGGCCTGTAGAAGTTCCTGTGGACCCTGGATCCAGGTAATGCTGCACGAACTAGCAGGTGATATTCGAACTTCTTCCTCACCATTCCTGCTTCAACTACTGGCAGCTGCATGCGGTTGGCAAGTCTACTGCTAACATCTGACCCATGGACCTAAGGTGGAGGGCTGTGTCACTTCCTTGGGATACAATTGTTTCTTAATATAAAGTTATTTTCTACACATAAGGGTTCTAGATATAAAGCTAAGCTTCAACTAGGCATTAACACTGCTGCGAGACTAAAGAAAACACACACACAAAAATTACCAGCTTGATATTGTTGAACTGGAATGAATGCCAACAGTTGCTTGGATATATACAAAAGCTGGAAAAGGCTGTGCCTAACAAAAGTCTGAAAATTCCCAGCTGTAGGACTGAAAATTAAAGAGAACCTTGTGCAGCCTGGAATGCTCACTAGGTGACCACCTGGATTTGCTTGTGAAATGATAGTAGGGGAAATGCAGTGATGAAAAGATAAGTTGAATATTGCCAATGAACATTAAGGACCTAGTCTACAGAAGCTAGAGTCGGAAGATGAGGAAGGACTAGCTGGTCTGAAGTTTAAAGAGTTGTGCAGAAGCCAATCAACCTAATTCTATGGCAGAACCTAGCCCAAGGGGCTATAGGTGATGAGAATATGAGAAGGGGCCAATGGTCTGAAGTGTAGGGAGATGCATGTGAAATTCAGAATGTCTACGGTCAGCCATTGACCTTGAGCGGAATGTCTGGCACAGAGTTTGCCAGCACCCCACCAGATGAAGTGAAAGATATTTGACCCTGTAATCTGGTACAAATTGCTTGCAGTCTTCATGGATGGCTGATGTTAGATTTACTTTGCTACGGATGGACACACACAAAGTTCTAACTGAAATGAACATCCCTCACATCCCAAAGCATGGTGTGCCCTCTAAGCAATGGGTTGACAGGAATGGGCCATTTAGAAATGGGATATCCAAAATGCAGGGAGGTGATGGCATTATGTGTCTGGCTGATCAATTTCCATTGATGTCTTTAAGATAAAATAAGTGAGACAAAGAAGGATTTCCATTGAATAGTTTTCACTTTTCCTTATGGCTCTAGTGAAGAGGGGGTGGAGAAGCATGCTGATGGGATTATTTGATTCAGGTATAGTTAATTGATCACAGAAGTACCATATGTTGGTTTTGTTCACGTATAGAAAATCTGTAAATGGGCCTGGTGGATTTTTGACTTTACAAGTGTTAGTTGTCCCCTGTGAGGCACAAGTTTGATTTTTTTATTGCCTTTGTTTGGCAATTATGTACAGTTAATGATGTATGTTCAGGTGCCAAACAGATAAGTGGTACATTGTGGTGGTTAGATTTTACGACAGCATGTATTTGTATGGAGGGCACTCTAGTTCTACAGTAGGTTACACACTGGGTGCTAACGATAAGTTAGGAATTCAAAACGACCAGCAGCACTCAGGGCAAAGGATGAGCATTTCTACTTCCATAAAGATTTACAGACCTTAACACCCACAGGTAGTTCTGCTCTGTCCTGGAGAGTTGCCATGAGTCAGAAGTGAGTCAGAATTGGCTTGATGTCAATGAGCTTGGTGTTTGTGGCACCTATGTGATGATAGAGGTGAAGTTCTGTATATCAATCAGGACCCAGTCTAAAAGAACATCTCCTTAAGCGTATGACCTTTTGTAAGAGATATTGTGGAAAAACGCTTGTTCCCTTGCTCTGCTCCTTCTTGCTTGAATGAGTCCTATGTCTCATGACTGGGGCCGACAGCCCATACAGACTGAACACTAGCAGTGACAGCATCATATTTTGTTCCTATGGATATTGGATCCATGTGACTTCGCACCTACCAGCCTACTATTTTCCAGCTGTGTCTTCAGGCTCCATGCACAAACAGCTGCATGACACTAGGAGGCCTAGAGCTAGCATCGACTCCATGGACCTAAGTTGGACTGGGCTGGACCACTTCCTTGATATACAACTATTTCATGGTACAAAGTTTATATCAAGTCTCTAGAGACCCAAAAATGAGGGGGGTGGATATATATATATCTATCTATATATATACACACACACACACACACACACACACACACACAAACAAAACCTGAGAATATATATATATATAAAACAAAATCTGAGAATATATATATATATATATATACACACACACACACACACATGCAAACATTTATTCTCAAGCTATGTTTCTCTAGGAAACTCAGTGTAATACGCAGACTGACTCAGAAGAAGGGAGTAATTCTGCTAAACCCTGAAGACTTTGATTTTCTTTCTGTTCATAAGGTGATGCTTGGGCAACACATGGGAGAGAGTGTTTCCTGACTCCCCGCCCTTATCCCATATCTATTATTTATTGAATAATTGCTGATGTCAGATGGCTCTTGCCTGAAAGCAGAGAATAACAGAAAGATATGTAATGGTGTATAATTGACTGTTTCAAGGCCTTCAGCTCTGTGAGTCATAACAAACTTGAGAAAAATGGAATTTTAGAACAGCTAAGCATGCTCACATGGAAACTCTACATGGCTCAAAGGTAATTGTGCGAATAAACAAGGTGATAATGCATGGTTTAAAATCAAGGGTGCATCAGGGTTGTATCCTCTTACCATACCTATTTAATTTGCGTGCTGAGAAAATCATCAGAGCAGTTAGCTCATAGGAAGCAGAATTTGACATCAGAATCGGAGGAAGTGTTATTAACAACCTGCGATATTCAGGTGACACAAAATCCCTTGCTGAAAGTGAGGAGGACTTGAGGAACTCGCTGACGAAGACCACAGATTTTAAGCTTCAGTGTGATTACAACTCAGTGTAAAGAAAATAAAAATCCTCCTAACTGGTCCAATTGGTAACACCACGATAAACTGAGATTTGATGGAAGTGGTTAAAGATTTTGTCTTTCTCAGACCCACAACCAATGCTCATGGAACTGATATCCAGAAATCAACTGAGGCGTTGCAATTGGGAAATCTGCTGCACAGACCTCTTTAAAGCGTGGAAACCGAAGATGTTACTTTGAGAACTAAGGTGCACCTGGCCCAAGCCATAGTATTTTCAGTTGCCTCATTTGCATTTGAAATTAAGGAAAGCTCAAGAAGAATCTACGCATTTTAATTATGATTCAGGTGAAGAATATTGGAGGTACCATGGACAAAAACAAACAAACAAAAAACCAAAACCAAATGTGTCCTGAAAGACGTAGAGACAGATCCTCCTTAGAGTCAAGGCTGGTGAGATTCGTCTCATGTACTTTTGACATGTCAGGAGAGTCCAGTCCTTGGGTACCATACTTTGTAAGTAGAGAGAAAGAAAAAAAGAGGCAGTTTCACAACAACATTCATGGCCACAATGACTGCAATAATGGGCTCAAGCACAAGAACCATTGTTAAGCTGGTGTAGGACCGGGCAGTCTTTTGTTCTGTTGTGCATAGGGTGACGGAGCTGGAACTTACCAACAGCAACACTATGTTTTAGCTAGATTTTTAGCAACAACTAAAAGGCACTGAACAGCAAGAACTATGTTTTAGCATGAGCCTGGTGAGTTTGGTGGGTGCTAAATGAGGACTATCACTTGTAAAATCAGAGTTAGAGGAAGGAGTAAACTACAGAGGGATTTTTGGAGTTTGATTCTTACGATTCCCTCTCATGCTGGGAGTAACCCTGTGTTCTCTTCTATGTATCTTTGTAAAGGACACTGTGACTAATTAACCTTATATTATCATGATTATCTGTTCATTTTTATAACAGAGTTCTCTCTCTTACCCAGACAGGCTATAATTTTTCTAACACCCTTTAAAAATGCTATCCCAGAAGACAGTCCCATCACATAATCTTAGACTTTTGCCTTTTAAAAGAGGTTAGAAAAAAGAATATTAAAGTAAATTAATAACACAATGAGGTAATTTTTCACTAGAATATTCCTCTTGCCTCCAGTTAATCAATCTTAATTCCTCCAAATTTATTAAAATTGGTGATAATTTGTGTTTGCAATGCTAATGTTGGACTGACAGATTATCACATGGACACAAACTCTTTATCTAATAAAAAATGTAATTTCTTTGGTTTTGAGTTATCTGACATTACCCAAAATATTTGATATGTTTCATTGTGGGATTATTCAGAGAAGTCATGTGAATTAAAGATGATATGTTAGCATATGATCTATAAGGAACAGAGTAAGAAAAGATTCTGTTTTTCAGAAATAGGAAACAAGTAACAAGTAGACTAAACAGTATTACTGAGTGAAATATCAGCTAGCATTTTGATTAGGTCCACTATCAAATGACAGTGTTGCAATGAAGACAGTAAACTTGGTCATCAAAATTACGTCACAGGAGACGGGCTAGAGAAACTTTAAAAATCAACTTCAAGATCGCAGACCAGACTTAACACATGATTTTCAATCACTCTTGCCGGACTCACACCAGGATAAATTTGAGAACTCTGCGGAAAATTTGTATACACAGAATTGAGAGCTACTCTTCTTCACTGTCATAAAGAGTTACTCTGAAGTGGAATTAAATCAACAGCATACAGTAAAAATGTGGTTTCTGAAATCTGTAAACACTGATGTGTAAGGATGCTTCCATTTGAACAGAAATAAAAGCTTCTAATCTGACAAAAATATAAATGAAGATTAAATATATTGGTGACATAATTTAAATTTAGTTGTTATTTGGAAAAATTGCCATTGGCTTTGTTCAGAAGTAATAGAAATGCACAAAGTTTTCTTTCCTATCGATCATGATATATTTAGGTAGAAATCACAGTCCCTTATTTACATTTTCTCATTTACCACATTATGAGTGTTGAGGATGATTAATTTCAACTTTAAAACAATTCCCAGATCAGTGAACTCAACTAATATGTCATTAAAAATTAAATCTCAAGAATCTGAGAACTGAGAGATTGTCTCACTTCCAAATGAATGTTTACTCTCTTACACCAACTATTTCTAAAAGTGAAACTGTTAGTAATATAGGCTTGTCTGTATAAAACCATTATACATATTACCCATTGTAAGAAACAAGAAAACTCTAAAATGTAGTAAGGAAATCTAGAGGGGTTTATCCATTGTACTTTATAGAAATATATTTTTAAATCTTGACAGCTATATGGAAACATAACAACACATTGTCATAAAGTGACCAATGTGAGATACTGGTGAATTCTGTCCCCTGTATGCTTCTATATGCACAGTACATTCACAACACATGTAAATGCAGATGTAGGATTAACAATGTTCTGTCAAGCTTATACATCTGTGGCTGTAGACTCATTGAATGCCTGTCTTTTCCTTTGAGAATTTATTTAGGAAAGCATCTTGTATTATGTGGAATCCTGGGCTTTCAATCCTTTAAAATGAAATAATAGCATTATATTTCAGTGAAAGAAAATATATATGTCATTATAATAACCTGTTTGTAAAAAATAAGCTTAAACGATGATAGAGGGATATTTTTCATGTTTTGTGAATTTGTTACCTATGTCTGGGTTAATAAGTTTTCTTTTAACAGGTTGCACACCTACATTGCCACTTGTAAATCGACTTGGACATCTCACTTTATCTAAGGTTGTTAGCAATAATATAAAATCACCCTAAGAGAAACTTAAGTTGTGTGTGTTTCTAATATACTGTGAAACAGATGCTTTCTGGAAAATTTAAGTTTAAAAAAAATTAAATTTACATATTTAAATGGTTCATAAGTAAATTGATATATTTTATACTTACACATTTTATAGTGATTACATATTGATGATTCATAATATTTATTTTTTTCTAATAAAAGTAATCTAAAAACTACATTTAACCCCATTGATTATAAATTATTGCTGAAAAGACGTTTGGTAGGAAATACTAATGAGAAATATGTGCAGAAATATGTTTAGAAATGATTGATATTTCATGTGATGTTACTTTGATGTGGTGTATGCCAGAAGTAGCTTATGTTTATGTTTCTGTGTCACGTGGACTACATTGAGTAGTGATTACTACTAACAGAATGTAATATTCCACTTTTATCATAGGCAGCCTTTTTATTAACACAACTCAATAAAAAAAATAAGAAAGCTATTGGTAAAACTATCACATTAATATCCCTCTGAGATTTGAACTATAATTGTAGTGACTTTTATTCTTCCCCATGAGACACAGGAGGAATGTGGGAGGCAGCTGGCAATCCACTCATGTAATTATATTTCCCACTATCTTTGAATTATGAGGCAGAGTTTTTGCTAATAGAACTGAAAATGAAAAGTAGCCTATCCCCTTTATGTTGAATTCAGTATTTCTTGTAAACCTCTGTGAGGTCTACAAACCAGAGCTCCTAACTGGTTCAATTCTGTTTCTACTCCCTATTGAAAATTAGTACTTCCCCCCATGTATACTGAGTCAGAATCTCCATTTTAACAAGAACCCCAAGTGATTCTTATGTAGGCCAGAGTTCTATACAATCTCCTGGCTTCTTTGAAATATAAATCCTGCTTCAGTATACATGAGATGGAGATGCAAACTCTCAGCATGAGGTCAAACCTAGCCCCTGTCTCAAACACAGGATAGAGATGCCCTATTGTGTGTCTGTGATGTTTTGTCATAATTCCATATTGACAGGAAGAATCTAAGGAAATGAAAGAAATAAAATTAGGGTATTTCCTAGCAATATCTCAACATATAAAATCCAGGGAAGAGTCACAAATAATGAAAAAAATGTGAAATCATTTAAAGCCTATTTCAGATATACTTTCTGAGTTTCTAAGTGATCTAGATAGAAAGAGCGCACTAAACAGAAATGGGGTTATTTTCCATGCGTCAGAGGAGTAATAGAGGAATAGCTTGAAATAAAAGTATACTTTTCTATTCATCACCACAAACTCACATTCATCATCACAGCAGGATGTTAAAATTACCATCAAACATAATTCAAACATGGGTTCTAAATTTAACAGTAATAAAATATGAATCTAATAGAAAAATAAAGACTTCAGTCACAATGTTATGTATAAGACCTCCCAAATCTAGGTATTTGGCATAAGAGAAACTGCTGATCAAACTCCATTTTCATTAAAACAAAAGAAAATAAATATGCCAAAATTAGATTGCTTACCATTCACTTTGAGACATTTTAGCATATAGCCATTGTTTTTAGACAAGTGTTTGGAGGGCCTTGAGAAACAATACAGTAACACTCGGTAAAAGGTAAGAACTATTTTCTCAGTGGGGTTTAACAGTGATGACTGCAATGATTTTTCAGGAATATTGAGGGGGGGGCGTCTTTCAAATATTTGCATATGTTAAAATACTATCATGGACAATAGATGGTAACTCTTTTCTTTAGTCCCGTTAGTTTGGCTGTGTGATGGCACACTGAAACTATGGATTCTGGCATAACGGAAGATGCTTATCCTAAGTCTAAAGGGACTCTGGTGACATAAAGGGAGAGTGGGCTGGTAATCACAAGTTTCATGGTTCTAACCCACCAGCCGTTCTATGGGAGAATGATTAGGCTTTCTGCTCCCATGAAGATGTAAAGCCTCTCAAATCCCAAGAAGCAGTACTACTGTATCCTACGGACTTGCTAAGAGTTGAAATCCACTCAATGGCAGTAGGTTTGGTTTTAGTTGGTCCCTAGGTCAATGTTCCATTTTGGAATGAAACGTGTACTAACCCAATGCTCTATTTCCAATGACACATGTCCAAAGTCTTCCTTTCTGCATTCCAAAGAGTCAAGCCTGTGATTTAAAACTATGAAATTTTAACTCTCACATTTGGTGAAGACCTGTGTGTCGGGAAAAGTTGCTTCTTTGGCTTCAGAAGAATGTCCACACCGCAGGCCTCAGAATGCACATTGAGGGAGCCAACTCAGTTGACTTACAAAGTAGAGCTTAGAAAATAAGTCAGCTGACTTTGTACAACATGAATTTGCATTAATTTGTTTCATAGCCATGTATAATCCCAAGCCTGTATAATAGTAGTCATATGCTCTGTTCCCACTCTTCCATATAAAAAGCGCTCCTTTTCCTCAAAATGGTTGAACACTTCATTTCAATGAGAAGTACTATGTGAATTCTTTCTATTCCTTCAATAAAACTATTTGCTTTGATTTTTAGCAGAGACTCCAGTGTGCTGGTTGGTGGTGTTTAGTCTTGATCCAATGTGACATCCACATAATAGATTCTATTTCTGTTTAAAGCAATGTCAGATAAATAAATCTACTTTTCAATTTATAATTAAAGAGTTTAAAATAATATGAAATATACCATTATGTTTAATGATATTAAAGAAGTATCGATAAATTAATAATATCAAGCAAACACTAAATTTTAAAAATATTTATTTTATAATCACTGAACCTGATCATTTAGATGATTTTCTTGCAAACGGTTCTCAGCAGCATTGAGAAGTGGGTACAAGACTTCCTCTAAAGTAGGTGTGATATAAGAAAACAAACAAACAAAATTTCTGGGTCTGAAGGCAGAATTTGTCTGCCAATCAGGTTGTGAGGATTGAATAAAACAATTTAAGAATCCTGTTTACCACAGCCTCTATCATTATAGGGGAGAAGAGTACTTTTAGTAATTATTTCCTCAATCCACTTGTGTTTTATAACATCCTATTGGAACTCTTTCAATAGTAGAAGGGATTTGTGTTGGTAATTTACAAGCAGAGTGCTATATTCCCAAATACCCATAAAGATATGTCTGCATGTATTCTGTATGCTCTTAAATGTGCACGCATAACACACTTATTAGGACTAGGATATAGTGTGATGCAACTACTATCTGAGATATTAAAAAGGGAGGGTAGATTATATTGGCATAATGCAGCGTGATTCAATGTAATCTAGCCCTAGGGCTGTACTGGTTCCATGCTAGCCCACACCAGGAGCTCTGTGGGAGAAAGACTGGACTTTCTACTCTGATAAACAATTACAGTTTCAGAAACCCACAGGGGGTGCCTATCAGTCAGCTTTGATTCTCCATGACAGTGAGTTTTGGAGAACGTTTGAATGCCAGAGATGAAAGGAGAAAATGTGAAAACAACTCAGAAAAGCAGGGTAAAGAGAGAAAGAACTGAGTAGGGTGAGTTTGTCATTGTTCAGGACAGGTTTAGAAATGTTTCCCTGAATAACTGCAATATCAAACATCTACTTAGTCCCAGAGAAGGTCACCAAAGAGTCTCTCTAAAATATAAACCAGAAAAATTCATTCACTTTCTTCAAACCTCCATGCCTTTTCCTTGTCTACAGAATGAAAGGTTACTTTAACCAACCAATTGGAAATGTATTATGTAGAATTGATGAAGCCACCAGATTTTATACTAGAGGATGTGCAATTTGCATTTATTTCCAAAAGTACAACTGGTATAATTCATCTGTTTAGATCAGGTATCATGTAGTGATAAATAAAAATTAGTGTGACAATTGTGTTGCTTCAGACTCATCGTTCACAGCTCTGTTAAAGTCTGCATCACCCTATCTTCAGCACTTCTTACAACAGCATTAGTCAAAGGTAAACATACAACAAAGATTTGTTTAATGATAAGACAAACATGTGGCAAGACGTGAATGTCAATTCCTGAATTCAGAACTGTAGAATTTACCAGTCAATGGCCCTTCAGCTGAGCCACTTTAATAAAAGAACTTTTATACATCACACATTGAAGGTGAGGGAAAAAAAGATCAATGATGTACTTGAATTAAATACTTCAGACTTGCAGTCAGACAGAAAAACAAGAGTGGGATAGTTGTTGCCTCTCTGGTTTGTTACAATGACTATCAGTTTATGTGTAATGATTATACAACAAAAATAGTCTGATTAAGGAAGAATTTTCATTCTTTGAGCATATGATTAGGCATAACTCTCTTTAGACACTAGCAATTTCAACTATTTGATATTCAACCAGTATGGTCCTAAAAGTCAATGCATGTTTTTAAATGTTTGTTGCATATCTATGTGTTACTGCTGAACCTTGTGCTAATAAAAGTTGTTGTCTTTTTCACATGATACCTTAAAGCAAAAGAGGTGGTAGTTGTGCTTGATGCAGACCGGGTCTGTGGAGTTTCAATACTAAGAGGATGATGAGAGGCTTGAAGATCTACTTAGAGAATCAGCCAATGAAATCCCTATTAATCTAATGGAACAACACGAGGTAGTATCCTGATCAGAGCATAGAGATGTTGGAGAAGCTGGTAGCATTTCATTCTATTGTGTATGGGCTCACCAAGAGTCAATAACACCATGTGCACACCTGTGCACAAATTTACACATATAAGTTAGGTGCCAGATAACAATAGTGATATCAATAATTAAAAAAAAACTTTTTGTTTTGTTTGTTGATTTGCTTTTTTGCTCCCCAAATAAATGGTAGTTAAATATGTATTTAGCACCTCCAAGTGGGGCCTTTCCAACTGACTCTTCCTTTCTTCAGTTGCTTTCAACTATTCTTTTTTAAATCATTTTATTAGGGCCTCATACAACTCTTATCACAATTCATACATACATCAATTGTGTCAAGCACATTTGTACATTCATTGCTCTCATCATTCTCAAACATTTGCTCTCCACTTAAGCCCCTGGTATCAGATCCTCGTTTCCCCCCCCTCCCTCCCCACTACCCTCTCCCTCATGAACCCTTGATAATTTTTAAATTATTATTTTGACACATCTTGCCCTATCAGATGTCTCCCTTCACCCACTTTTCTGTTGTCTGTCCCCCAGGGAGGAGGTCACATGTAGATCCTTTTAATTGGTTCCCCCTTTCCAACCCACCCTCCCTCTACGCTCCCAGTATCGCCACTCACACCACTTTTTAGAGTGGATTTGTCAATGATTTATGAATTAGCTGATCAGTCTTACATTCAAGTATTCAAGAAAGTTCACAAAAAATTACCTCAGTACAGAAAGTTATGTAGAGCAAAGAAATCAGCAGCACCACTATTAAAGACATTAATGAAATCACACTTATACTTAATATTGAACATCTATCATACATAGAAATGAAAACACACTGAGTCCAATTGTATCTGATATAGCATACATGGACAAAGGAAAGATATTCAATAAGCACATATAAAGAAAATACAGACAATTACAAACCTCACTTTTGCAATTCATCACGTGGTCGTAACTGATAGATAGAATCTGATAGGTTGTAACTGATAGATACCTTCTTCTACTACCCATTCTGTATTATCTTTGTCCTTGGCAAGCACCTTAACTGGCTGTGGTTTGTATTGAGGTAGCTAGTTTAGTGTGCCAACCTGGGGTTAATTGAAGAGCAGGCGGAGAGATAAATGGCTCAGTGAGCCTCACCTTTCTAGTTCTCGGGTCTCTTGCTCTTTGATCATTGGACCAGTGTGTGTATGCCTTGCTTGTTTTTTTGCCTCAGTTTGCAAGCTACACTACCTATGGGACACCTAGCCCATGGACTGTGTCGCTGTGATTTGAGGTTCCTTCAAGACCTGCTTCTCCACACTATTGGAATTTACATCTCTTGAGATGGGGACTGTCAGACCCTGTCATCTGGCTGACTGTTGGTGACCTGCCTTGCTGTTTGCTGCCTGTGCTGGGATGACCTGAATTGCTGTACAGAGGACTCCCCGGTGGCCCTCAAGACTTGAAGGACTGCCAGTGTCTCACAACTGTCTCACAGGAATGAGTTGCACTGAGTCATTTGTACTGCTTTAAAATTTAATTAAATGCTTATTTCTTATGATATATATATATACATATATATATATAATTATTAGCATTCTGATTTTCTCTAGAGAACCCTATCTAATACAAACACCAAACAAAACCACAAAAATATAGCAATAAATTCATACCTATCAGTAACTACACTGACTGCAAATGGGGTAAAATCACCAGACAAGAGACAGAGAGTAGGAGAATGAATAAGACAATGACAGTGTTTTCTGTATTGTCTGAAAGAAATGGGGTTTAATCATAAAGACAAAAATAGGCTAATAGTCAAAGGCTATGGGGGGAAGTCAAGCTAATGGGAATAAAAAAGCATGAGTGGTAATAGTAATTTCTGATAAAATAGAATTTTAGGTAGAACCCAGCATGAGATAAAAAAAGACATTACATAATGATTACATGGTCAATTATATAAGAGGATATAACCATAAATCATTTTTGCAACAATGAGAGAGCCCTTAAATACATAAATCTAACTCTTAACAGAATGCAATCAAAGCACTGCTGATGCATAGCATCCCTGTAGGACAAGGCAGAACTACCTCTGTGGATTTCCTCAACTGTGACTCTTTCCAGGGGTAGAAAGCCTCCCACAGAGTGGGTGGAAGTTTTGAGGGACTTACTTTCTGTTTAGCAGCCCCTGGGATCCTTGAATATGCCACTTTTCACCAAGGACAGGCAAGTTAGCAAGAAATTCAAACAAAGACAAGGCAAACAACTTGAGCTGTATAGTCCGCTACACCCCAAATGTCATCCTATGCATTGTTTTGCAGGGCGCATAGGAGTTCTTCACGTGGGATCATATGTTAGATTACAAAGCAAGCCTGAGTGAATTTAATAACACAACATATACAGACGTTTTGATCATTTATTTTAGTGTAATTAAAAAGTCAGAAGGTATGAGAATAACTTTTCATTATTTTTGTGGTATATTATCTAGTAATAGAACTCAAATTCTGTGTCCTTCATTGCATACTGCACTGTCTCAGATGCTGTCTGATGTTGAAAGGCTGCAGGGTCAATAACTCACATCTGGGTGGGATGTGACTTCTTTGCCCTAGGTCTATTAACATTTAATGATTTAGATGTATTGCTGATTGCCCCTGTCTTGTAGAACCTTTAATTTCATAGTTATCATTAAGTCACACTTGAGACATTGGGAGCAGACATTTCAAAAACTGTTACGAAAATGTGATACCACTAGTAATCAGATGGTTATTCATTATTTTGCAGCTGAGAAATCCTTAATATCTCTCTTCGTCCCTCATCCCCAAAGCAGTTAACCTGAGGCCAATTAATGGTGAATTTAATGCAATTTCCTGTGCTGCAGATACCTGTTCAAGTTGAAGACATGAAAAACAACTATATTTGGAGAAATATTCAATATATGTGACCCTTATTTCCTCTTTTCCTTTTCCACTCAAGTTATAAAGTGTTGTAATGGAAGAAATACAGCAAATACTAAATGTAAAACACAATTGAATTTATGAGTTGAAATTCCTATTGTCCATCATCTTATAATTAAAATTAACTGCTACTTGGTATTTCATATAGCTTTATTCTGCTTTTATATTTTTTATACTTTTCTTTGTGTATTAGTATTCTGTAGGTTAAAATATAAAAGGGTTAGAGACCAATTTGATTTTTTTTTCATATATGAAATTTTAGTTATTATTTGAATTTTCTTGTATGTGTGTGCTTCTTTATTATTATATTTATCCATGTAATACCACACATTTCAGGGTTTTATGCATTCACTAACAAATGTGACATAAACACTTTCTTTATATGACAAGCAAACTTTATGATTATGCTTGCAAAGTAATTATTAAAGTCTCATACATGCATATTTATATATGTATGTGTATGCATTTGTATATTTAACATTTGAATACATTATCTGATTTTTCACAGAAAAAATGGTTAAAAGAACAATTATGATAAGATATTGCAAGCAAAATGTGATGCTTAATACACACATTAATTAAGAATAATTCAAATTCATAAATGTCCGATACAAAATAATACTAAATGAAAGTTGAAATATATAAAACCAAAACCAAAGCAAAAAACAACTGCTGTCTAGCAGAGTCGATTCATTGGCTTTCTAACACAGAGCAGGGTTTCTTTTCAATACTAAATCTTTATGAAAACAGTCTGCTACTTCTTGCTCCTGCAGAGAAGCTGGTGGGTTTGAACAGGGAACCTTTCTGTCAGCAACCAAGATCTTTAACCACTGTACCATGAGGGCTTCATGGAAGAAGGTAGTACTTCTTTTATCCATTTCAGTTCCACTCTTCAGAGATAATAATTTAAGATCTTTGTATTTTGAGTATTTTGACAGTTGTTGCTATAATTAAAGATAAAATATTTATACATGGTCTCCTTTTTCATTAGCTTCCAAGATCATCTTCTAAATATTCTCTTTCAATCTTTGAAATTCAATTCATGTATTTTTACTATGCCCTATAAGTTTAATAGTTTTATAGATAGGCGTTTCTTAATGCAACTTCATAATTTTAAATTATATAGTTTAAACAAACCCTTATTTATTCTTCCATCATCTTGGGACATGGTTTTTTAGTCTGCATGAAGTATTCCATCTACCGCTCTTACATAACAGTGCCTGTGCACTGGGAAGTTTTGAAAAAATATAAATCTGTTCTCTTTTAAGCCAAACTATTTTCTTTGTTCCAGTTACCAGGAAATTATGCTTTATTGAGGCACATGCGCAGGGGTGGGGGTGTTCAGCACACCCTGGATCTCCATAGAGTGCACTGACTGTGACTCAAAAAACACACAAACCATGAACTTGCAGGCACACAATAAACCAATTTCAAGTCCAGCCTCTCTTGGCATAGATACTACACATTGCAAAACGAAAAACAAAAAATGCAAATAAATAGGAGAAAAGAAATTTGAAAGCAAGCCATTGTATCTATAACATATGTTAAGATAAAGAATTAAGTGATTTAGAAATGAAAGAATATAAATAAAAATGTTCTGTGGTGATTTTCCCCCACTAGTTGTAATGTAGAGAGGCAGTAAATGGGTTCAGTTTAAACAATGCATTTTTAAACAAAATTAGACTAATAGTGTTTACGGTAAAATATAATGGGCAGATCTTCCTGAAAAATGGAAAGACACAAAACAAATGGCTTATTCCATCTGCTTTAGGGCTTTGGGAATACAAAACAAGGGGAATACTTACATTAAGTTACTAAGCTATGTAACAGAACAATCAATTCTGAATTACAAAGTATCCTGGATTAAGGTATACATAAATGGTCATTCATAATAAAATAGCTCCATGAAGGCTGTCTTGCCATTATCCCTTCTGATAAAATGATACACAATTGACACCACTTAGTGGAAGAGTTGGAAGCCCACAGAGGTACAAGTCTGGTCAGCTGGAAGAGTTGTTACCTGGAAGGAAAGCTGCATCTTCCCGGACTGAGCAGAGTGCCCGTAGTGGAATCCTTCATATTAATTGAGCTTTCACAATAACAATAGACTGAAAACACCCCCAAGATTACAAGGTAGCAACCAAAGCCACTGCCACTGAGTTGTTTCCAATTTAGAGTAACCTGGCATTGTGACCATGCAAACCTTTACCAGAGAGCCTGACTCATCCTGCCCCCAAGGGAGTGGCTGGTGAGTTTTCATGTTTCCAGTAGTAGCCAAACATCTTCCCAAGGAAACAGAAGGCTGAAATAACTCATGAGACCTCTATATGAAGGTACTTAATGGATGATTAACATAATGGTATAGATCAGGTACCCAAAAGTTTGGCCACCTGATTGTAAATAAGGTTTTACTGGCACATGGTCATTTGTTTATCAACATGCAACCTAAAGTGGCACATCTTTGCAACAGAATCTGCAGACCATAAAGCTTAAAATATTTCTCTGCCCTTTACAAAAAAAAAAGTTTTCTTCCTCTTAGAAGAATGTATATTTATTGACACACAAACACCTTTTACATGAGATAGTACTATTTATGTCAATATTTATTTTGTAACCATAAAAATTGCATTGTGTGTATCTCCATGCTGTTTCAGATGATGCACACTTCTGGAAGCTTTCTCTCTTCAAGATTATTCACAATGTGTTATTTGCATAGGAAGTGTATTCTCAGAAAATGCAGTACTTATATAACAGATAATAGATATTGAATGAAAATAAGGAGGCAGGTTTTATCATTGGTTTTACAAACAAGAGTTTTAAGAGCTGAATTTTCAGAAATGGAAAATGGTCCGGCTTGTCTTTCAGTGGAGTGAAACTTGCCAGCATTAGGAAGTAGATGGGCCTTATTCCAGTGCAGGGCAGGCTACAAATTATTTCAAGGTTCTATGAGTTTGAGAGTAGTTGTCTAGAATGAGGACAAGTGCTCATTTTCACAAGTGTGGAGACACTTATTTTCATCTGTGCTCCTTCAATCAAACACAGAACATCTGTCAAAAAATTATTGTCTGATGTGGCAGAAAATACTTTTCTAGATCTAAGAGCCTAGCAACAATTATAGAACACATCAGACAATTATATATAAATATGTGAATCTCTGTACCAGACCATGATTAATTTGTTTTTAATAACAATGATACTGCAGCTTTAAGAAGGAGAATTATGGCTATATAATATGCAGCAATATATGTATGTATACATATATGCCTGTGTGGCTATATGAAGGTGATTCAAAATGTATAGAAAAATGTCATAGAAAGCGCATGAAAGCTCAATAATGTATGCATTGATAATTTATGCATGCATACCTTTTTATATATGTGTATCAGAAATATATGTCAAAGTATATGTGTATATAGATTTAGTTTGTCATATTTAGACCATGATTTTATCTAAAACCTATTCTTAATCCTTAAAGACAGATGGTAAAATGTATTGAAACATATTTAAATCACTCTTATTATCCATAGTTTTTATTTTCAGTATGAATCAAAGACTGGAATAGCAAAGTTAGGTTTTCATTGATTTGTACAGGTTTGCACGTATCATTACAATACATTCCCAAATCTTTTGAAGGAATAATGCTTTATTACACTAAATAAAAATGTAATTTAGTTCAGTTGACTACAAATACCTCTTTAAAACATTTCCCTAAGTCAATAAATGAGGGTACTAAGTAAACAACAAGATATATTTTAGGAACTTCCGGGAAGATGGCGATGGAGTAACACATACTCCACAGAATTCAGCCCAGGAGAGTTGCTTAGAGGGAAATTCAACACTGCTGGAATACAGGAGTAGCATCATAAAGATAAATAGGCACAGACCCACAAGGTTTTGACAGCCTGGGGGTTTTGGCTTACCTCAATGGAAGCCGGCTAGGGCTTGACCTTAGCCCTACCGCTGTCCCTGCCAGAGCCAGTATCATTTGGAGCCCATAAGGGGGGGATAGGTCTTAATACAGCCACAGTTTGCCACCGCCTGCCTCAGGGCAGGGACTAAACCCTTACAGCTGGGCAGGGATCAGGACTCAGCTACATAGTAACTTTTGTTTCCCTCTCTTTTCTATCCCCCCACAGTCTCAGGGGGCTTACTTTTTCATTTTTTACCCCTTCTCTTTGTCTCTTTCCTATTCTCTCATACTCCATTGCTGACTTTCAGACCACTCCACTTAGCCTAGGGCATTTATGCCTGCGCCACACCCAACTAGGTGAGCTCCACCCTGTGCAGCTAGCCCAAGGCTGAGGAAAGCCCTGCAGACTTCCAAAAGATGACAATATGCCCAATTTCTTACCAGGGAATTTCTTGCCCATGTGTCTGGGGGCCTAAGGCAACTCGGCCAACACTCATCAATTTTCCAAGCTGCTGCAGGAACCTATGCCCAACCTCCACAACATCAAAGCAGGCAACCCACCAGCCTTCTGGGGCACTCTCCTGAGAGGGAAGCCACAGGAGGATAAAGTGGTAGGTTAATTCCATAGTGAAATTAGCTGTAGGCAGTTCGAAGAAGCATTCCTACAAGTCTCCCAGAGAGAGCCAATGCTCTTCAACTCCCTGGAAAATGGAACCTGGCTCCTCTAAATGAAGCAATGCAAGCATCCATCAGCCCCACGACCTCAATGAAAAGACAGGTGAAACAAAAGGCAATGCAGAAGATGTCCCAAGCATAACAACATGCATAGAAGAAGCAGACATTGAGCTGCTACAGAAAGAAATTTTCAGAATGTTGCTTGAAGTAATACAGGATATGAAGGAAACAATACAGAAAAAGGATGAAATGATAGAGGAGATAAAGGCCATACACCAAAGGGACATACAAGAGTTTAGGGAGGAGAGAACAAAAACCAGAAGCAGAAACACGGACCTCGAGAATCGACTGGAGGAAGCAGAGAACCACGTAAGTGAATTGGAGGACAGTCAAACAGACTTTAACAAACACGAACAAAAGTCTATAAGATCATCAGAGAAGCTAAAGAAAACCTAAGAGCTATGTCTGATGCTATGAATCGGAAAAACATTAGACTCATTGGCGTATTGGAGGAAGATACAACAAAGAAGTCGTCTACAATAGTGAGAGAATCCTTGGAGGAAAACTTCCCTAGCTTAATGAATGAAAACCAGGCAAACCATTCAGGAGGCTGAAAGAACACCAGCTAGAGTGAATCCCAAGAAGAAGTCACCAAGGCACAAAATAGTTAAACTATCCAACTTTGAGGAAAAGGAGAAAATCATGAGAGCAGCTAGGGAAAAACCAACAATAACATATAAAGGTTCACAAATAAGAATATGCTCAGACCTATCAGCAGAAACTATGAAGAAGAGGAGAGAGTGGAGTGACATCTTCCAAAAATTGAAGGAAAACAATGCAAACCTAAGAATACTCTACCCAGCCAAATTATCGATCAAGATAGGTGGAGAAGTAAGAGTCTTCCCAGACAAGGAAAAACTCAAAGAATACGTTAGAATAAACCCAGCCCTACAAAAGATCCTTGCCAACCCAGTATGGGCAGAAGAACACCACTCACCAAGCATAAATAAGAGACTGCCTCATAGAACAACCTCACCCAGAGGGCAACAAAGAGAAAACAGACCCCAAGATAGCATTGGCTTAAGGATGGAAAGAAGTCAAGAATGATACATGCACATACACACATGCACAACACACTAATGAGAAAGGAAAGTAGGAAAACAGCCGACACAAAAGGTTTAAGATCCCCTCACAGAGTCCTCAGATGGAGATAATAACCCTGAATATCAATGGCCTGAACTCAGGCATTAAAAGACTGAGACTAGCAGACTCGCTTAGAAAACACAACCCATTAATCTGTTGCCTACAGGAGACACATCTCAAGGCTACAGAACATGAGCCCATGGAGGTAAGCTTTAAAAAAAAATGTAAAAGGGGCACAGGGAAAAATCTACTATATACAAACATTCCTGAGGTGAGGACCAGGTAATAGGGAAGGGACCAGACCAAATACAGAGATACATATGGTAGACAACTAAAAAGGAGGCGGAGAAAGGAAAATAATAATAATAATTAAAAAAAAGAAATGGGCAGCGGGGGCACAGGGCACTAACACACACAGGAGGAGGGTATTGTTTATATCTCCACAGGGAAAGAGGAACCAGACTTGAACCCAGTGCTCAAAGATGTGAATGCAACATGCCGGCGTGGAGCAGGGAACCAGTGGAGAGGTCTGAGGGGCAGGCCCCAATCCCAACTACTATGTGGACACCTGTCCCTCCCCCAAGAAAAATGTATTTCAATGGTCGGCATTGAATCTGCAGCTCTGGAAAAGGGACATATCTGATCAGAGCACAGGGAAGTAGATGAAGGGGGAGGAGAAGAGAGTGGAGCACATCCTGGCTCACCAGGCCTTGAGGACGATGTTCCCGATTAGAGCAGCCAGTCCACAGAGAGGAACACATGGTCCGCTCCACTATGAAACATGACGTCCCTCACTGACCCATAGCCCTACAGGGGACAACACCAGAGACACAGTGTGGGAATTGCTCCCAAATTGATCCCACCACACGGAGGCAAAACACTAATGGGGTGCAACAGAACAGCAAGGGAATGGAGCAGCGAGGTCCCCAGGGAATGCTGAAGGTGGAATTGGGGACCAATTGGTGCCCCAACAGACTAGACTTGAAAACACTCCTAAAGGCCAACAAGCAATCCTTGAACTAACTACAAGCTTTTCTTTCTTTTTGTGTTTTTTTTTCTTCTTGTCATTGTTGTTGATGTTTTCTTGCATATTGTTGCTTGGTTTTGCTCTGTCTTGTTTTTGTGCATGTTATTATCTCCGCAGGTCTATCTAAATAAGATAGGCTGCATGAACAATCTGGAGGAGAAAACAGCAGGCCCGACAGTTCTGGGAGGACATGGGAGAGGGGAGGTGGGGGGAAAGGTAGTGGCGTTAACAAAGCTACGGACAAGGGAAAAACAAGTGATCCAAATCGGTGGTGAGGAGGGTGTAGGAGGCCTGGTAGGGCTTGATCAAGGGTAATGTAAGCAAGAGGCATTACTGAAACCCAAATGAAGACTGAGCATGATAGTGGGACAAGAGGAAAGTCAAAGGAAATAGAGGAAAGAATTAGGAGGCAAAGGGCATGTATAGAGGTCTAAATAAAGGCAT
>NW_022111368.1:32835905-32908856 GCF_000313985.2 Echinops telfairi
GCAAGATATGACAAAATAACAATTTATAAATTATCAAGGGTTCATAAGGGAGGGGAGAGCGGGGAGGGAGGGGAAAAATGAGGAGCTGATACCAGGGGCTTAGGTGGAGAACAAATGTTTTGAGAATGGTGAGGGCAATGAATGCACAAATGTGCTTTACACAAGTGATGTATGTATGGATTGTGATAAGAGTTTTATGAGCCACTAATAAAATGATTTTAAAAAAAAGGAAAACCACACACAAAAAAAACTTATCAAACTTAAAAGAAAGAATTATTGAACTAAATGTGAATAGGATGAATCTTCCTATTAAAAGATAGAGAGTGGCTTTGCTATCATGCAGCATGCATTAGAAAGTGAATAACTAGATGAAATTATGTTAAAATCTAAAACCTGGTCATTTGAAAAAATTTTGATCCATTTTAAAGTCTTTCTAGTTTTAATATTTTTGGCTTAAAAAATGTTTTCTGTATATTAAATCAAGGACAGGTAAATCTATAGAGACATAACTGGACTACTGGTTTCTTGGAGTTATGGAAGAGGAGATTGCGGGGGAATGAAGAGCTAATAATGATGAGTCCAACACCAAGAAAATGTTTTAAATCTGATTGTAGTGATGATTTTACGACTCTTCTTGATGTGATTGGATTATTGAATTGTATGATATGTGAATTATATGCCAACAAAACTATTTTTAAAAAATATACATTTTGATTGGGCCCATGTTCATGTTCCCATGTGCCATATTTGTGGTTATTAGTCCCCTGATATTCTGCTGTTTTAAAAGTGGAATGTGGTTAAAATTGGGGGGTTAATAGGAGTTATTTAATCTAAAGCATGCACATGGGTAGTGTTTTTATTTAAGTTAGGAAAATCGTTGGGGATAGGAAAAGTATTACTAAAGTTAGAATACTTAGGATTAGATCTTGGCTTGGCTGTTTACTGGTGTTGGGGAACTTGGCTGAGTCTCTTTTATTTATTTATTTAACTTTCTTTTTTTAAAAATCATTTTATTAGGGGCTCATACAACTCATAACAATCCATACATACATCAATTGTGTAAGGCACATTTGTACATTCATTGCCCTCAACGTTCTCAAAACATTTACTCTTCACTTGAACCCTTAGCATAAGCTCTTCATTATTTCCTCCTCCCTTCCCACTGCCCCCTCCCTTATGAACCCTTGATAATTTTTAAATTATAATCTTGTCATATCTTATACTGTCCGATGTCTCTCTTCACCCATTTTTCTGTTGTCCATCTCCCATGGAGAAGGTTATATTTAGATCCTTATATTTGGTTCCCCCTTTCCGCCCCACCCTTCCTCCACCCTTCCGGTATCGCCACTCACACCTGAAGGGGTCATCTGTCCTGGATTCCCTGTGTTCCCAGTTCCTATTTGTACAGGTTGAGTTTCATATCATAGATTTACTCGTCTAATGTGCAGATGATGACACTGTGCCGTGTTTCCCTCATAAAATTATGTTGAGAATTAAAGGGATTGATATTTGTAAAGTGTTTAACACAGTAGGTGGCATATAATAATTATTGTACTATTGATTAAGGAGCTCTAGAGGTGCAAAACGAAGCATTTTTTATAGCATCTACACCCCTGAAGGATTTTTAAAAGACAAGTGACAAAATTCGAATTTCACACAAAACCAAGTTATCATCATTTTCATGTTTTATTTCAATGTAAACACTGATTGTCTTGCTCTTTTAGCATTTTTTAAAAATTATTTCCTATGAGTTGTGGGTGAACATTTACAGAGGGAATTCTTTTTCCATCCAACAATTCATACACATTTTGTTTTGTGCCACTGATTGCAATTCCTACAATGTAACAACACCTTCCTCTTTCCTCCACATGCTAACCATTTCTGCATCTATGCTCTGTGCAAAAACTACCCTACTGATCTTGTAGGTTGGATTGTTGTAAATCATGCTTGCCTCTCTCTTGTTACGTTTACCTTAAAATGTTGTCTTTTATGTAGCTTTAATGTTGACTCAGGGTGTGAATTCAATTCTTGGCTGGGATAGTATCTAGGAGCCAGAGTCTGTGGGTTATACCAGTCTCTATCAGATCCATAAGCCTGGTATTTTATTTGTTTAATCTCATAAATATGTGTTAAAAATTTTCTCCCACTCTACTCAGAACCTCCTATTTTTATCTTTAAAAGCACAATCATCAGTGGTAGTGAAGGACTCCTTACTTCTCTTAGGATCATGGAGTCTAGGGCTCACTGGCTCCGTTAGTCTATTCCTTGCATCTTTGATTTTCTTCCCTCTCTTTGCTTCAGAAAGGGCGAGATCAACAGTGGTATACTAGATGCCCGCTCAAAGACTCTTAAGGCTCCAGTCACAATGGGCCAAAGTAGGATGTAGAGTATTGACTTGGTGGCCTGTTGTTTCAATTGGCCTTGCTAAGTCGTCCGACCGCCGTCACTCTAAGTTGTAAACCACTTGATGGCAGTGAGCCTGGTTTGGGGTTTGTAATCCTATAACTGTGGGAGCTCTGGCTTCGTAATTCTGTAGAAGCTGTGGTGGCCTCGTGGTTTCTGCATTGGGCTGCTCACCTCAAGGTCAGTAGTTTTGAGCACCCGCTGTTCTGGTGGAGGAAGATGAGGCTTTCTACTCTTGTCAAGAGTTATACTACAGTCTCAGAAATGTACAGTTATACAATTATACACCTGTCCTTCCGAGCCACCAGGAGTGGGAATCAACTGTGATGACACTCAATTTGTTTTGAGTTTTGAGTACTATCACCTTCTCAGTGTTATAAAATTTTTACTAAATTATGAAGCAAAAGAAACGTTAAAAGTAAATAACAATTACAAGGCATGATGGCATCCATTTTCAGTTTTATTTTGTTTTTTAGTTGTGGACAAGTTCCTGCTAAAACTTGATTTTTGCTTTGTAAGTGAAAACAGCAAGTGCCCACTCCATGTTGTTGTCAGGTTTGAAGGACACAACAAATGGCAAGCAATACACAGGACAGTTCATGAGGGGCTCTGGGGGTGACATGGTGGGCTCCAAACAAGGTCAAAAGTTTGAAACCACTAGCGGCTCTGGGAACTGAAATGGGGCTTTCTGATCTCAAGAGTTACAGCTTTGAAACCCCAGGGGCTGTTCTACCTCTCTGATTTGGCTCCTGGGTGGAATCAAGTCTATGGCAGTGGGTTCTTGTTGTTTGCTGTTGTTCCTGGCATCCAGAACAGTGCAGGGGGAATGCTTTGTAATTACACTGAATTATTTTTAACTCCTAGACCAGTGGTTATAATCTGACTTGGGAACAAGCTTTCTTTAGCTTGTTGATGAGGAAATATTATTGCACGGCATGCTTTAATTAATCTTGGATGATATTAAAAATCAATCAGACAAACAAACAAAAAGGAATTAAGGTACAGAAAGGCAAGCAGTGATGAGAGAAGACAGATGTCACGTTACACAAAGGTCACCTAGGAGCCAAGAAACAGAAGCTACACAGATTCAAGGTCTTTTCCCCAGAATCAAACAAACTCACTGCCATCAGGTCAATGGCACTCAGGGACCACACAACACAGGGCAGACCTGCTCTACTGAATTTCCTGGGTAAGGGAACAGAAAGCCTCATCTTTATTCTGGGAAGCAGCTGGTGGTTTTGAACTGCTTACTTTGCAGTGGCAGCCCAGCTCATAGCTGCTATGCCACCAGGACTCATAGAGCAGGAGAAAACCTCCCTGTAGCACCCTACTTTCAGACGTCTGCCATCTTATACTGTGAGACAATCAATTCAGATTTGTTTAAGGTACCTACTTGTGATACTGTGTTAAGAAAACATCAGCTAAGACAATAAATATTAAAAATAAAAAGATAGTCTATGAGTTTAGACAGGAAAATTACAAAACAATTTATCAATTAAATTTAAATGACATATTTATAAAATACAAATGGAAACAATGAAATATCATTTTCCTCCAATCAAAATGGCATATATTAATGAAATCCCACTACAGAGTTACTAAGTATTTAGCAAAGCATGCTTATAAACAAGTAGTAGTAACATGTTTATGCTTCTATACCAGGAGTAGAAGTATATGTTGTTATTATCTTTCTGAAGGGCAATTAAAAGTATCTATTAAGATATTTACAGTATACCTACTTAGCAGTTCAATATTTAGGGTGGAGAAAGAGTTCAACTTTGGTCATTATGAATCAGCACCAATATTCATATACATTTTATTTCTAATAAGGATAAATGGAAACTGATATAAGAAATTAAATCATAGGGGATAATTTAAACAAACTTGTGTGCAATTATGCAAGGAAAATTATAACCATTTAGAAAAACCTTAAATATTTTAGAATTTGAGGAATGTCTTACAGTAATATGTGACTCATAAAAGAAAAAACTATATGAGTATTATAATCCACATGTTCTATTTCAAGAGAACTAGTTAGTTTTCTTAAAAATGGTATGTGATTACCATCTTTGTAATATTCTACCAAAGAAAATTTAAATTATCCAAGTTTTCAGTTTCCTGGAATTTACCTTCTAATTAGAGAGTAAGATTTTTTTTAAGCTTCTTTTTAAATAGGAATTAAATAAATATTTAATTTTATTTTATATATTCTTGTTTAACATTCCCGACTGACTCATTTAGTTTACTGACTGTATTCTTGTGAACTTCCACTAACTTTAAAAAATAAATCTAGTATCAATTTGGTCATTGCCCAATTTCTATAAAATATTCTATGATGTTTATAAGATTATCCCATGCCATATATAGCCATGCTATTCCACTGTATTTTCTTCACTGAAATATCTAGTGGCATTCTAATACTGTCGTTACTAGCTGCTGTGGAGTCAGTCCAGCTTCCCAGTCCTGCTCCATCTTCATGATCGGTTGCTGATCCAGACACCTCAGGTCCGTAGGGTTTTCAGTGCAGAGCTTTCAAAATTAGACTCCTAGGCCTTATTTCCTACTCTCAGGCTTGAAGCTCTGCTGAAACCTGGTCAGTGTCATAATATTATTCAAGCCTTTGCTAATGGAAGGCTGGAGGTCATACTTGAGATATATTGGCTGGCAGTGAAATCTAGGCCTTCAACATAGGTTATATGAAGGGCCATCTAGTCAAGTCCAACTCAGTGCTACCCAATGCAGCCTAGAGTGAAACAATGGCCGTCCTACACCACTCTCAATGCGCTCTGTTTGAGCCCATTGTCGCAGCCATAGCATCAGTCCTTCTTGTTGGGCTTCTTCCAATTGTCCATGTGTGATGTCCTTCTGCAGGAATTGGTCCTTCATGATAGCATGCCCGAAGTACTTTAGATAAGGTCTACCATGCTCTTCTTTCAGGAGCATTCAGTGCGTCTTTCAAAACCGGTGTTCTTCTTTCTTCTAGCAGTTCATGGTAGACGCAATAACTGGCACCAACACCCTAATTCAAATATGATAGTATTGTATTCCCAGGAAAATGGAGTCCTTGGCAATGTATCATAATGTTGATGATTGAGGCATTTGTGAGGATTTTTGCTTATTTTGAGGAGATTCCATAGTGAAGGCTACAGTCTTTGATCATCACCAGTCAGTGTAGCAAGAAACTTCATTTTCAATAAACAGAATCATATCACCTGCATCCCAGGGGATGCTAATAAATCTTCTTAAAATCCTGATGCTGCATTCTTATTCCTAGACGATAACTTCTTATATTGTTTGCTCAACATACATATTAAAAAGTAGGATGAAAAAATACAATCCTGAAAATGAAGGCAACAATTTGACCATTGCACTCCCTCTTCCCCAGATTAGATGCTGATTTCATATTGTTCACAAAGGATGCATAATCAAACAATCAGTGCCCGTTGCTGATATGTGGTCTGAGAGGTGGGCAGAAATAATTTGACTCTCTTCATAAATTAATTCAGATTATGAAAGTATGTCTTATTTACAGATGAAACTAAAGTTCATATATTGTCAATATTGAAGTGGTAGTGGAGTGACACTCGTGTCAAAAAATTATCAAGATAAGATAGGTGTAAGGTAGGTGACAGTGTTAATAAGGACTCATATAGGTGATTTTATTTCAATAGAAAACATAAAAGATATTATGTGGTTTTCCCACTTTAAGCTATTTTTCTTTGAATTCCTAATACTCAAAAATTTAAAAGATATTTATGTGGTAAAACAAGCAACATAAATAGCATATATTTTCATGGTTAGATCTGACACTCGTGGAAAGCAGAGTATTATCAAATTAAACATGTCTGGATTTACAAGTACCATCAAAAAGTATTCTCAGAGCAAAATTTTCTTAGAAGTGGTGTAAACAAAATTATCCTTTGGCTGAAAATTATAGTGACACCTAGAAAATATAACTACCCTTTCCAATAGACAGAGTTCTAATCTAATATTCTCCCCCTCCCCATAATAGCATTATGGCTTGACTTAGGAGACTTTATCTAATTTGGCTGGGGAAAAAACATTTTCAATTCATTTGAGTGACAAATATACTGACTTTTTTGTTACAAATTAGTTTTTATAGTAATTTTTGAAATAGCAAATCCTTACAGGATGCTGTCTTTTCCTTTTACAAGTGCACGATTACTTGAAGCTAGACTAAGAAAAGAGTTGTGGACATTAACACTTGAAGGATTAAGTTGATTCGATTGACTTCTGTGAAATTTAGGGTGTTATGGATTTTTTCTTGAGATCATCCAACCACGTTTGCAGAAGTATAATGACAGGGAACTGCCAGAAGTTACGGCTGGATGACCTAAAATGTGACCTCCTACACAGTTCTAGACAGACACAGAGAAAGTCCCTTAAAAAACATACTACATTAGCTCATGAATATTGTGCCTGTTACTATTTGCATTTTTATTTTTAACCAATTTTAGTGTAAAAAGTATCTCAAGTGCCTTCCCAGAACAAGATACTACAAGTGAGTTGATATAAGCCAATGAAAGCCAGAGCCAAAGAAAGAAATCAAATAAGGTGTGTTCAGCACAGGGGTTAATTCCTGAATGTCCTGTTTCACCCACTCACTCACTCACTCACTCACTCACTTAATCACTCACTCACTCCCTATCATAGAGTTGATTCTGATTCATAGAGACACTCTGGCACAGGGTAGAACTGTCCTGGGTGGTTTCTGAGATTGCAATTCATTATGGTAATAGAAAACTTCATTTTCCACCAGTGGAGAAGCCAGTGGTTTTGAATGTGGTTAACAGCCCATTGAGTAACCTACTTTACAACCAATGATCCTAAAAGCTGTGATGATGCATCATATATATAATTAGTAGTAAAAATTATTTTTGACATTTAAAAAGATTATTACATAAATAAAATAAGTTTAAAAAGCAGTTAAAGCACTGCACCTAAATTTATCTGTGAGTATTGTGCAGTCATAACATTATTCCAACTACACAAATAAGCATTTAAATAAATTGTTAGAATATAATACTTATATGAAATTCAACTTCATTGATATTTAATTGATCTCATTATTATTTGAGATAACTGATGGCTACATCAGGGGAAAAAAAGTTTTGTAGGTATATATATTACTAACAATAAAAAATACAGACCTATTTTCATGTTGTGGCAAACTACTACCTTGTCTCATTTCTGATTATATCTTTTAAAAAGAAAAAAAAAAGGAAAGAACACCATACACACACAAACAAACAAAAAGCCCACCTCTCTCGAAAGAATTTTCAACTGACCGTATATAACTATTATTAAAAGCACCATCTGCTGGTTACTAGACACAGATACACTTCAATCTATCTGTATTCCAATTCTTTGATAAAAGAATATAGAAACATTCTCCCTTGGATGCATGCACAAACTCCCTCTGTTTATTGAACTTACTAGAGAGACAGAAGGTGTTTTTTATTGGTAATATGTTTGTGTGTGTGCAGTAGAAATAAATTTTCAGCTTGTCTTGTAGGGGAAACATTAGGTATATATTGAGAACCTTAGGTAAATTAGAATATTTTCTTATTTACTTCAGTCTTACATAACCAGGAGTCAATTGCTACTTCATTAAGTTCAGAGGATTCCTCTATAGAAAATATTACAAAAGCTAAACTAGATTGATTCTAGGACATGCTAGGTTTTAACTAAACGTTGGCTTCATCAAGGGTAAAAAAACAAAAAACAAAATAAAACTTGGCTGCTGTGGTTTGCTGTGGGCATAAAAGACAAAACCAGAGGATAAGCACCCTCATATCTACATCACTAGACAGATATTTTCAATGGTGCCAAAAATTTGAAGTGTGAATTTAGTTTTAGCAAGGAAAAAGTGATCCCTTTTTATTTTTAAAGAATGATTGTCATGCTAAGAATATATTTATTTATTTATAGATTTTAAAAAATCTGCGAGGCGTAAAATAATTTTAGTTTAAGCATTTCACGAATAGATACAAACGCTGATTACAAGGATCTACATATAAGTCCCTCCCTGGGGGATGGACAATGGTAAAGGGGGTGAAGGGAGATGTCAGACAGTGTAAGATATGACAAAATACTAATAATTTATAAATTATCATGGGCTCATGAGGGAGGGCAGGTATGGAGGGGAAAATGAGGAGCTGATATCAAGGGCTCACATAGAAAGCAAACGTTTTGAAAATGATGATGGCAACAAATGTACAAATGTGCTTGACATAATGGATGCATGTATGCATTGTGATAAGAGTTGTATGAGGCCCCAATAAAATGATTAAAAAAAAAGAAAAATATCCTAAATTGTAACATAGCTTTGTCATAAATTTAATATAATTTATTTTATATATTCTCTTGAAATGGACCTAGTTTATTCAAAATTAAAATTTAAGATATTAAATTCTGAGCTATAGCTAGGTTAAAATTCTTTTATTAATTGAATTTTTCTTTTAAAGATTCAGAAATTAGCTTTTTAAGAGTAATCAAGGAAATGCCAAGTTTCCATGCAGCAGAGGTAGCGATGGTCATTGAAGTCAGATCCCCTTATCTCCACACACATCATTTGGCCATGAAAAAACCTTTCCATTATATTTGTGCATTTTTATCCCAGGTAAGTGGTAGGTTAGGGTGAGTGCAAGTTTCCCTCTAGCTGCTTAGCCTCCTCAAAGCAGCCATCATGTTTCTTACCCATTCTAAAAAGAAATTAATGATATAAATACACAGGTTTTAGTAAAACAAATTTTCAGTAAGAACATTTACTTTGCCACTGAACCTTCCAATCACTCTGACAATAAGTTCATCATTCTTTAAAAGTGAGTCTGTGTCACAGCAGAACGCAACACACTCCTGCTTGCACTGCGTGATGGGCTAAATTAACAAGCATTCCAACAGGTGCATTCCTGGGCTGCAGTATGTTTAATCCAATGGGGGAGAAAATGTATTCATACAAATTATATAGGTGATAATAATACAGCATTTGGCTTGCCTTCACCAGAAGCTTCTGTCAAGAACACTTACTTTGCTCTACAGTAAACATAATCTTCCTGGATCACAGTATTAGTATAGAATTTTCATGAAAAATATCATTTTTCAGTGAAGTATCTGGAATGCACCATTTTAAATATCCACCTGAGGTTGGTACACATATTATAGAGAAGATCCAAGACTGATAAATAAGACTGCATTATCATCTCTCTCACTGGTAATTTTGCTAAATAACACTAATTGTACAAAATAGAACTTTTAGCAATCAATATCTGTTACGTAGGTATGTTTATTAATGACAAAACACTATAATATTAATACATTTTAGAGAAGTCTATTTGTTGTCCACCCAGCATTCTTTTTTTTTCCCTTGATATCCTTCAGTAGTCCTTTGGGATCACCCTTTCTCCAGAAAGTTTAAATGTCACTGGCTTCTATGGAGTACTCCGATTACCACAGATCAGTCTTCATGTCTTTATTCCCTTTTCTTCAATAAGCACTAACCCAGACCTTTGCAATTGTCTCCTGACAATCTCCTGTCCACTGTATTGCTTCATGATCAAAGCTATTGCAAGAAGAATAAATCATAGAAACTCCTAGAATGTGGTTAGGAGAAAAACACCGATTCTCTGAACAAGAAAGAGTGATATAATCACTGTTAGAAATCATGTTGAAGATATAATGGGTGTTAGCCTTTGCTGTAGAAGAGGGAGTGTTGAGTTGGCTGAAGCCAGGGAGAACATTATTGAATATCTAAGTCTTGTGTGGCGTCACCCTACTTTGGGACTTGTCAGTTTAAGAGCCAATCATTTTCCTTCGTTGTTTACAGCAACTAGAGTTTGATTGTTTGCTACCCAAAACCAAAAGCATTGACAAATCATGAAATGGAGTACTTCTCATTGCAAGATGTCGTGTTAAATACTGTTCATGAAGGATATATTTTAATTCACAGGTGAGGGGAAACGTTTGTAGGATTACGGGACTAACGTGAGACTGTACCTCTAGTCCATGTCAGTGCTATTATTTAAAACCAACCTTTCTGATTATCAACTCCACATCTTGAAACATTAATGATATATTCTTTTTTCCCTATGTGTGCTAGAACAGAGCATTACTGTTATGAAAAATAATCTTGGATTGAATTATTAGCTTCACTATTATTTTCTGTGTATGCTTTGATGTTACCTAATCACTATGAGTCACAATTTTCCAACCATAATTGGTGAAAATACTAATTTCTAACTTAAATACTGATTCAAGGAGTTAACATATATAAATAATCTAAACAGTACCTATATAATGGTAACTGCTCCAGAAATATTAGCTCTCATAGGTAATCATTTGTAGGTTTTAATCTGTTAGTGTTCATAAGAAGTTTCATATTAAGTTACACGGTGAATACAATACAGAGTCGTGAGGAAGACCGCTGCCTTTGGCTGGTTGACCTAATCCTTGAATGGAAGCGTGGGCTTTCACAGAGTTCAGATACGCATAGCTGTAATAAATATGGGTTGCTCACCATAGCCCACATGCATTTAACTTTATAGATTTTTTCCCTCAACAATACTTATCGAGAACTTAACTTGGACTAAGGAGCTCCGGGGAACAGGAGTTGAGTAGCAAGTACCACACAGACATGATGCTTACCGTCAGAGCACCTAACTGCCTTGAGAGCAGCAGGAGAAGATGGGCATGTGAATAAGTCAATTCCCTAAAACAAGAAGGGAAGAGAGAGAGAAATCTCACAAAAGACTGTTATAAATAAATAATAAACAAGTAAGTAAAGTACTGGGAGAGTAAATAAGTGGAGGGTGTAATTCAATCTAGAAATCCCGGGGAACCTAAAGATGAAATTTTTATTTAGATACAGCTTCATTGAAGGGAAGGTGTTTCAGTGAGAGACAGCAGCATGGACAGCAATCCTTATGCAGGAAGCAACTCCATAATTCCAGGGAACTTTAAAAGAAAACATTGTACCCAGAGTACAGAGAGCGAGAGAAAGACCTAGTACAAAGTAATTTCATTTCATTTTGCAAGCTATTAATATATTGTGTCATCCATCACAAGGATCTGAACTAAAGCAAAAGTTGGTTTCATTTTTGTTTTATTTTTAAGAAATCACTGAATATAGAGAACAAATTGGAGATATATAAAAGCATATTCAGAGAGGAGAGTTGAGTAAATATATTAGTTGTCTTAAAGCAAAAACAAATAGACTGTTGTTTTGAGCAGGGTGATGGTAATGAAATAGAGGAACGTGATTATTATAGAATTTGAGTTCCTAACATTTGGTGATGAAATTAGATACAGTTGGTAGTGTAGAGGCTGTGATGCCTCACTCAAATCTCCTCTAGTGGAACAGGGTCTGTGAAAGTGGGCTTTGAATTCTCAGATGGTATCTTCCTGAAAAATGCTTTGCAGTAACGGGAAGTACTTCCAGAAAGTTACACAGCATAACTAATTTCACTTACTCATTCTCCAAACTGAGGATTGACAATCTCTGAAGGACTGAAACATTCTGATTGTGGACCTAAATCCCCAACTCCTACTCTGCTTCCTAGGGATTTGAACTAAGACACTCAAACAATTTGCAAAAGAAGTCCCAAGGTTCTCAAGCCTGTATCTAGACCAGTGGATCTAGATCAGTGGTTCTCAACCTGTGGATCTCGATCCCCTTGGGGGGTCAAAGACCCTTTCACAGGTGTCACCTGATTCATAAGAGTAGCAAAATTACAGTTATGAAGTATCAATGAAAATAATTTTATGATTGGGGGGTCACTGCAACGTGAGGAACTGTAGTAAAGGGTCATGGCATCAGGAAGACCGAGAAAGACCTGGGTGATCTTTGACTGGAATTGATGGTGGAAACAAGAGCCCCAGTGATGTTGTGGGTTAAGGCGACCACATGGTCTGCTTTTCCAACACATAGTTTCTCTGCAGAAGGAGTGTGAGTCTTCTGGCTTGCACAAAGATGTGCAGTCTCACAAACGCTGCGGAGTGGTTTTACTCGGCACTGTGCAGGGCCATTGTTAGGGAAACAGACTTGATGCCAGTTGGCTTGGTTTGGGTTTGGAGGTATAGCTGGGTATAGCATATGTGAATCCAGTTTGGGATTTGTTGGCATTGAGATCATGGGAATCACTCAAGGACAGATGTCAAGTTCTTGTTTACCTATACACGGTAAATGGCTTTGGATCTTAGAAAACAAAGGAAATTAAATTAAATTGTATAACCCACTGCTGTAGAGTCTATTCTGACTCCTAACGACCGTTGACCTTGAGGTTAACAACTCAATGCTATGCCCACATAGAACCAGGGTTCCTTATTCGATTATCTAAATAAATAAAATGTACTCATGGCAATCAAGTAGAACCCAACTCATAGAGACCCTATCAAGGTTGCAAAGACTAAATATATTCACAGGAGCAGAAAGCATCACCTTTGTCCTTTGGAAGGGTTAGTGAGTTTGAATCTCAAACTTTATCCAATCCCCAGCAACATCAAGGTTCTTCACACTGTATACGTGTCATTAAAACATGGGATGGTAGATGTAATCACACTTTCCTTAAAATGTTGGAGTTTCCAGTGAGACTTTCACTAACACTATTCTATCTCCCCTCCCAGAGTGGACCAAGGGCTTTGCATTTCGGTTTATTGTGGTGAAAAGGCTCTTTCTGAAATGAGATTCTACTATTATACTGACCAGTACTTTTAGCTGTGTATTGGTAAAAATGTGTGTCTGGTTTTTGTTCTTTTCTTTGTCCTCAGTGAGCATATCCACTCTATCTGAAGCTGACTCTAGTATTCTGAAACTCACTGCCAATGAGTCAGTGCTGACTCTCCATGAGGCCCCTGGAGGTTTCTGAGACTGTAACTCTTTACAGGAGTCTAAAGCCGGTTTTCCTCCTGCAGAGCTGCTGGTGATTTTGAACTGCTGCCCGTGTGGATCCCAGTCTAACTCATAACCATTACTCCAACAGGACTCTGGTAATAGAAAAGGCCGTATGTAAGCAACACATACTAAGCAAATCTCATTTCCACCGAGTGGATGCCATCTCATAGCTTCTCTATAAGACGGAGTAAAACTTCCCTGGTTCTTTTTGGAGACTGTAACTCTATGAGAGTAGGAAGGGCCACCTTTCTGCATCTGAATGGCTGGTAGCTTTGAACTGCTGACCTTGTAGCTAGCAGCCCAAGGCATGACCACTACAGCACCAGTGCCTACCTTTTTATGAAAAATACCTTTCTCCACCTCTATTAGAAAGCTATAACATCTTACTTTACTCTCTGTTCACAAATTGGAATGCATTGGGTCTTAGTGTACTCTTGGACTAGTGCGCATTTCTCTTTTGCCATTTGCCACAAACATTTCATTTTTATTTCAAGTATGTTTGAGATTATCTTTTAAAAGAAACATTTTTGGCTGATTCTGCATATGTCCCTTTCAAGACTTTTAATTTATGAAACCAAAATGTTATCTAAAACTAATGTAAGATTATCTTTGATGACTAATAAGTTGTAAGCAGAGTAAAATATTTTCTTTTTTCTTGTTAGTATACACTTCTTTCTTACAACATGAATACAATTAAGAAATAGTAGAAGGATTTGCTTCCCAAATTAAGTGGGGGAGAACGTTCATCAAATAGATGCAATATATAAATAAGGCTAATTATTTACATCAAAGCATATAGATATATTCTAGAGCCAAATAATAATACCATATACATGTAAACTTTATATGAGTTAGTCACTGCACACAAAATATGGGAAAATATTTTAAAGGATGGGGTAGATTATTTTTATTTCAGGACTTTCAGCTCCTGCTTTGCCAAAGTTACTCACTACTTGGGTGGGTGTAGAATTATTTTCCCACTGCAATTAGTACCATGTCAATAACAATGAAGAGTTTTTTTGGTTAGGTATAATAAAGATTATTAAATAATTGCATATATAATTTTGACTAAGTCATGACATTTCTTCTTTCAAGGAAAGAAATGAATTTTCTATAGGTAACAGGAAGAAAAAGAATATAATGTGAAAAGTTGGGCAGATGGGGATGAAGAGAGATTGGGGGAGGCCCTCAACTCTCTGTAAGAAGAGCATTATGGATTCCTTTGATCAAGTCTTTGAACTTTGATTTTTTGTTAGTTTAATTGTGGGTCATTTCATTTTGTTTTGAGTTAGAACACAGTTAACCCTCTCAAAACTGGTCCTAATACCTGGTCCAGAGGAAGACAACTGTAAGATGAAATACAAGTGGAAATTAGTTAAAACTGAGTTAAGTTAAAGGAGCTGCTGCTCTGCATGAACCAGAGAAAAGGGGGAGGGACACAAAGAGGGCAATTTTCAAAGGGGGGGGGTATGAAACAGGCAGAAGCATAAAAGGAAAGAAGCAGATAGAGGAGAAGAGAGAGGAAAACCTAAGGGGAAATGCGAGGCGGGTTTGCCATTTCATGGATGTGTAACTGGAATGCGCTTTTTATCATTAGAGATGGGTGGAGAGAAGTAGCATTGTATTTCTTATAATGTGCTGGGCTAAACCCTGGGTGACCTTCTATTTTTGATAATAAAGTTATAATTTCTCTAAGTAGGTTTTGTCCATTAACTCCATAATCTGCTTGATATAACCTAAGGTTATGTTTCGTTTAAAATCCAAGTGAGCTCAAAAGTACAGGCAAAGCTTGCTTCTATTGTATCTAAGTAAATCATAGCTCTCTGCAAAATCTCAGCTAGAAAATCCTGCTCTGGCAGCATAGCAACCTCACCAGCTTTAGATGTGACTGCTGACAGAGGGCTCACTGTGAATTTCCATACAGAAAATCCTGAAACGTGCTGTTTGGGTTGACACCTTTACAACTATTAATTTGGCAAGGGAAATTTTCAGTAACAGAAGAGCAAATGGCAGGTTTCTCTCGACCCTTTCTTCTTTCCTTTCTTCCTTCTCACTAGTATCATCTTTCATTGACCACAACTGTGTATTTTAGGGTCACAGTTTCAGAATGTAAGGAATGGAGCTTTACAGTGACAGTTCTCTGTCCCCAAATATATTATACATGCCTGAGCAAAATGTGAGGCCGCGGGGGAGAGTGCAGTGTTGTATGATGTATGGTTTACAAGTGCTGTCTTGGGGAGCAGTGACACAGGACTCTTTGCATAACTCGGCAGGTGATTTATTCCTAGTTAGGGATTTCAGGCAGCACTCTAGGCTCATAAATTGAAATAAGCTGACAGATGGCTTCTACATTTCAGTCCAGAGATCTCAAAAGGTACTGCACAGACTCTAGATACAGAAATCTTGAGAGAGAAGTGAGAGAGTCGCAAATCTACTGGACCTAAAGCTACCTGGGAACCTTGGACTGGTCTCTTACGTGTGTTTCTGCAATGAAACTTCTCCCCTGAAAAACTGGAGCTGTCACATTCCAGCATTGAGGAGAAGCACCCCAGATGAGAAGAGCCCTGTTTCTTCACACAGAAGGCAGATGCTCTCTCCTAAGGTTAGAGAACTTAAGATGCTTGTCCCAGACAGGACTTATCCCACAGATAGTCACTCACGCATCACAGGACAATCTGCAGTGTTCCAGTGACTAACTATATACTCCAAGTTCCCAGAAAATTACTCACTTACATTATATTTTCATTTTTTGTCCTGTGACATTCTAACTCTTATACCACACAATCTGATTCCAGAGATATGTTGTGAGTGCCTAATAGCTGTCAGATATTTATGAAGAATGACTAACACTTGCATGGGTACAATGGCAATAAAGTGTCGTCCCTGGGGTCTTTACATTCTAAAAGGGGTGAGGAGCAATTAAGAATAGATGTTAGGTAGAGGCAAACGTGTACAACATTCACTCAACCCTATGACAAAATACATATTTTCGCAAAAATCAAACAAGAGAGGATCTTTGCCTTATTTTCCTTCTGAAGCTCTCAGTGTGTTTTGCCTTTAAGGTGCTCAGGTAGAGCAGTGCTCAGACATGTCAATAGAAACATAGTGTCATGAGCCCTTCATAGGAAGGCTGAGGCACTACAGGGACATGTGGGAGGTGAACGGAATAGATGTTGTCTGACTAGAATGTGTGAAAGGTGGAAAGGACGAAGGAAAGCATCATAGAAAAGGGGGTGTTTGCTTTGGTCTTAAAGAGATTTATGGGTGTTTTCCAGATTGGTAGACGGCCAGGATGAAGGCATTACAGGATTAGTTGGTGTTCTTCTCATTTACACAAAATAACAGAGTAGAATTGCATTGCCTCGTACACCTACAACTTGCAATGATCTATTTCTCTTTATTGACACTTGTAGTCATTCACATTTTAATTTTTGAAAACCATAATTTGTTTATAGAATACACATTTGTGATGGAGTGAAATTTCTAATAGGGTTTTTCTTTTCAAGTCTCTGTCGTTCCCACAATATTTTCTTCCTTTGTATATTTATCTTTATTCTATATAGCTTTTGTCCATCCTTCATTCTGCATCTGTCTCATTGTTCTCTAACCTCTTGCTCTTGGGAATGCTACCTGACCTGCAGTTTTTGAAATTCTTCAGTAGTCTGTCACCTGACCTGCCAATTCTCAGTTGTCAGTTTCTGTAACCAGGTGAGTCAGGATTGATTCTAAACAAAGAAAATCTTAGGGATGTGGTTCTGAACTGGGTCCAGTTTGTTAAACATAAATGCATCAATGCCTCTTATTTCAGTAAGGAAAAGGGCACTGTTAATTCATGGAAGCAACCCCTACCATTTGATCACCTGTTTGTGAGATAAGTGTTCTAGGTGATAGTGTACTTGGTATAGGTTAGTTTTTTGGTCAAACTGAGGCAAAGAGTGAGACTGAATGCTCGGTCCTGCTTTCACTAGACACTAAGTGACAAAGGGAAGAGATTAGCTTAGGTCTTCAGAGGCACAGCACACATGGCTCATAAAAGGCCTCGAAGGTGTCACCTCCTCCGAGAGAAAGCTTCATTTCTTGTCATAACAGAGATGGTATTGACTAAAACTGAACTCTGAATCTGATTGTAAGAGCGACTAAATTACAACACGGATTGAATTCCAACAACAAATGTTGCCTGAATTTAAAGTGGGGACATTGACTGGGAAGGAATAGGTCCCTGGGATTCTGGATGGGAACCTGTGGTCACACATTCAGGAAGCAGAAGACATTGTGCACCTGAGTTCCATTGAATCACTCTTGCTAGCAGAACTGATGCTCTAACTCCCATCAGAAAGAGCATTCCATCTTTGCTACGTCACCCTCTGCAGTGAAACCGTTATGGCCTTCTACCTCCATCTGACAATGGTATGTAGATGATACAATCCAGTTTGCTGAAAGAAAGGAGAACTTGAAGTCCTTATTGATGAAGACCAAATATTCCAGACTCCAATACTGATTACAAATTTATGTAAAGAATCTCCTTACATCTCTATCAATAGCTAGGATAGTGAAAAAAGAGAAACTATTGAAGTGATCAAGGATTTTGTCTTGCTTAGATCCACAATCCATGCTCATGGAAGCAGCCTTCAAGAAACAAAATGTTCTACTGCCTTGGGCAAGTTTTCTGCACAAGACTTGTTTAAAGTGTTGAAGATCAAGAACATCACATGCAAACAAAGGTACACATGATCCAAGCCAGGACGTTTTCAATTGCCTTATATGACTATGAAAGTTGGACATGAAATAAGGAAGACTGAAAAAGAATCAACAAGATTGAATTATGGTGCTGTGGAGAGGCCTGCAAGTAGCATGGACTTCCAGAAGAATAAACAAATCTGTCTCTGAAGAAATACAGTCAGAATAATCCTTAGAAGTGAGGGTACAGGGGACTTTTTCTCAGGTTCTTTGGCCACATTATTTGGAAAAGCCAATCTCTGGTAAAGACATAATTCTTGGTAAAGAGGAAAGGCAAATGCAAAGAGAAGATTCTTCAAAGAGCTGGAGTGACACCATGGCTGCAGCAATGAGCTCCCACATTACAATCGCCAGGATGGCGTAGGACTGGTCTTCCCTGAGTATGAAAAATGAAAATAAGTGTGCCTAAGAACTTTTCGATGTGGTTAGCTCTGTTGTGTCTGAAATGGCATTGTCTGAGATATTGCTTGAGGAAGAGTCTAGGGTATTGTCTGGAGGAAAATGAGCCTTAAAATGCATTCCCGTACCTCCCAGAATCCACGCCATTGCCTTTTGTGTTTCTAGATCTATAACTAACAAACTCCCCACAATGTCTTTGGACAATTGAACACTTCAGTTGTATGATATGTAAATTATGTGTTAATAAAACCGTTTGAAAAAAAAGTCAAAAACATACACACACAAAGTCCTAAGGCAATGTGCAGCAAGAGATAAAGTACAAAGTATAACCCAGGAGAAAGAGAAAGTACATTACCTTCAAAAAGAGATATGTGTTTTTTGTTCGTTTTTCAAATAAACAGAATCCTTGGGAACAAGCAAAGGAATAATGCCTATTAAGAGTGTTGGACACGTGTGCAAGAAATATAAAGTTGGATTAATTTGAGTTTATTGATATTGACCCCCAAGCACAGATATTTTACTCAGTGTTTTAGCTGAAGCAGTTAGAAATTGATCTAATAGGTAACTTGGTTGCTTCACTAAGCTATGGATTAGTCAGTGGCCTATACTTAGTCAAATTAAAATGCTAGACCTGCTTTGTTATACCTTAGAAGAAGGTATCTAGAGGCTTTGAGAAATTGAAATGCTAGAGTGGGTTTATCAGGCTGTTCTTGTAGTACCCATGTAGTACCCAGAGAATCATTAGCGACAATAGTGAGGAACACATTTGTGAAGAGAGTCCAGCGTCTTTGAAAATTTCTGTGACTGTTCTTTTATATATGAGATATAACAGAGAAAATTGGCCTGACTGAATTAAGACAGCTAATTACAAAGGTGCAGATTTAATAAAGTTGTCCTAGGGGCAAAGTGACAGCAATTAATCACCATAAACAAGGCAGGATGGTCACCGTAATAGACAACAGAGTCACCGCAGTGACCAGAATTGTCTGATTCATGCGGACGTATGGCATTGACTACTTAATGCAAGATGAGCCCCTCAGGCTTTCAAAGTACAACTGTTTTATCAAATTAGAGTCCACCTTACTCATGTGGAATAAGTAAAGCATGTGAGAGCAACACCTTCACGACCTTCAATTGCTAGCGGGGCATGATTCAAACTGAGAAGAAACAGCTGCCAAGATCTATTGATAATCAAAAAGTATAATGTAGAATATATGAATCTAGGAAAATTGAAAGCCATCATAAAGGATATGGAATTCATTAAGATCAATATCCTAGGTATAAGTAAACTAAAATAAACTCATACTGGCCATTTTGAATCAGAAAGTCCCATGATTTACCCTGCCAGGAATGAGAGATTCCAGAGGAGTGGGCCTGTATTAATCATCAAAAAGAACATTTCAAGAACTATCTGGAAGTACAATTCTTTATATGATAGGATGATATAATTCCCACACAAGGAAATCCTGTCAATGCAAACATTGCTCAAATTAAAGCTAGTCACGCAGAAACTGAAGAATTTTTACTATCTTCATTCTAAAATTGATCAAATGTGCAATCAAGATGCTATGTTGATTATTGGTGCAGAAGTTGGAAACAATGTGGAAGGAACAATAGTTGGAGAATGTGGTCTTAGTCATAGAAGCAAAGCTAGAGATCAAATGATAGAATTTTGCAAGCCCAATGACTCCTCCTTCTCAAATACCTTTTTTCAACAACATAAACAGCAGCCATATTGATGGATTTCTCCAGATTGAATCGAGAGAAAACAAATCGACTACATCTGTGTGAAGAGTTGATGGAGAAACTCAATATAAGCAACTAAAGTAGGCCATAGGCCTACTGTGAAACAGATCATCAATTACTTACATGCAAATTCAGGTTGAAGTACAAGAAAATAAACACAAGTCCACCATAGTGAAAATAAGACCTCGAGTATATCCCACTTGAAGTTAGTCAAGATCTCAAGGGCAGATTTAATGCACTGCATACTAATGACAGAAGACGTGATGAGCTCTTGTATGCCCTCGAGAACATTATGCACGAAGAAAGAATAACTCATAAAATGGTGAGGCCACTCTTTCATAGACTTCTGGGTTCCAGAGAAGCCCCTTAGAGGGTTGCTGGAAAATGAATGGCTGGATCAAATGCGACAGCAAGACTCAGAACATGTGACATTTAACTGTGTCCTGCCCTCCTAAGTTCACTGGTACAAGAAGACCAATTTGGGTTTCCCTTATGGCAAAAGAGGAGCCCCTGAGTACCTCAAAGCCCTTCAGAAGCTGCCGAAGAAGTTATATTTGCTCATAGAATCCAACCAGACTAATTCAAAGGTGATTGCCCTTTCTAAGTCTCTTGTGGGGCAATACTCAGACAGACATCTTCTCACCCTCACCTTGCTCATGTTCATTGCCATGTCTACAATTAAAGTTGAATTCTCCCGGCTCCTGGTGCTCGTTGCATCGCTGGCTGATTTTGTGCAAGTCATAATACAGAAATGACTGGTCACTTCTGTGGATGGCCTCTCAGTGAGTTGTGTCCTCTGTGGCTTGGACTTCTTTTCACTTATCATGTCAGGGACACTCACCATGTCATAGGTGTTGCTCTCTGACCTCATCAGCTACTGGTTTTCTCTCACCCCTTAAGCAAACCAAAACCCTGGTGGCAAGTGTCAGTGGGATACAAAGGCCACGGGTTTTGAGAGCTTGTCCCAGGAGTGTCAGCTGAATAGAACCGGAGTTTTTGACAATCATCTTGAGATAATATTTAGCGCTTGGGACTATGACTGCAGAGATGACTGGCTACACAGCTGCTCCTGAAGCTTGCCCTCTAGTGTTTTTATTTATGCTCTTAAAGATCCTACAGGGGCCAATTTGGGAATGTTGTGTTTGCTCAGTTTCCTTTTTGATTCAATTAAGGTAATCTCGCTTTGAGAAACAGCACAGAACTGCTGTAGTGACTCAAAAGATCCTACTGTTCACCTCCCAGCCCCCAAGCATGCAGACTTGAGGTTGGCAGGGACCTGGGCCTCTGGAACTTTGAACTTGTCCCTGTGATATTTAGTGGGTTTTTGTTTGTTTGTTTGTTGCTTATATGTTTGATTTTTGTGGCAACATAGCACCCATAGAAGTTATGTGTTTATTTTTTATCTCTTTTCACTCTCTCTGAATGTGACTTATTTTTGAATACTGTCACAGTCAAATGTCATTCATGATCTGGTGCAGCTTTCAACAGTAACCAAAACTAGAGTATCTGCGTTATTACTGGTGGCAAAACTGTTTGATGCAGCCAAACGGACGCTTTACTTTTGCATCTTGGTCGGTGAAGAATGGCCTGTATTCCCTGGTCATCATTTTAGTTTCTTATGATTTGAACCTGTTCTCATTTTTCAGAGGCACTCCCTTTGTTAGGAGGAAGACATAGAGTTTTCTATGACAACAAGGACATCTTTTATATCCTTCTGAAAATGGAACCCTTTAATGAGTGGCTTACCAAGTAACCAGGAAGGCACTGCCTTAAAAGTCTTGTGAAGTTTTTTGCCATGCTAAATTATGAAATCCCAACCGTCCCCATGCCCAGACATTTGGCATTAGAATGTTCCTTGCACAAACCTAGGTAGACTAGAGGTTTTTCACATGCCCTACCATTGTTCCATGTCTTATCTATGATATCCTTGAAAATTAGCTGATTATTCCTTTCTGATATTCACAATCTGAGTAAGGCTGAATAAATTAAAAAAACAAAAATAGTATTATTAGCATAATAATTTCTATTTTGAAAGTTATAACTTGCTTTATTATATCTTGGTGTTTCTGGGAGTCCTAGAGTCCATTCTGATTCACAGAGAGGCCAAGTGTCCAGAGTGTAAACTTCAGTCATAGGTCTTGCGAGGTCTCCACCCTTTGGAAGTGGGGCGCCGGGGTTTACTTGCAGACTGCCTCCCTTCAAATGCGTGTTTCCCAGGAAATAATTCTCTGAAGACCCTCTCTAAAATAACATTTCTGCCTCCACTCAGTTTCTATTTCCTTTTCCAGCTTTGTTTTCTTGGGAAACATTTTCCACTATTCAGTTAGGCCCCCAAGGGGGCTGCAAACAGCTTGAGGAAACACTCTGTGATCTTTCAATTCTCCCTTTTTTAAAACATGAAATGTTCCTCAGTGTGTCTATGTCTGTGTGTCTGTGACTGTGTATATAGGTTTTAAATCCATGTAATTTCACAAACACAATATGATCAAAAAATTGATTTTCTAGTGCTTAAAATAGTGTCTCATTTAGCAGTTGTTCCATATGAACTTTTAAATGCATAAGTGAATCATGTTATTTGATAGAGCCTAAGTCAGAAAAGAGTAAAATGAAGCTCTCAAAGTGAAAATGAGGTCTCTAAGACCATATAATTACCATGGTTTCAAAACTTTTAGTCCTCAAAGTCTCTCACCACAGGAATGATATTTTCTTGCCTCTGCCTCAACAGAAGATGAGTCAGAGATCTGGATAATGAATTAGGAATAGAAGAAAAAGAGCCATTTCTTTTTTCTCAGAGGCCAAGAATGATGTTTCAAATGTAGAGGAAACCAGGGGGCTAATCTCCCTGAGCAGAGACAGGATTCTCTTAAGTAAGCTTTGCACTTCAAACCCTCACACCTGCATGTGTTTTCTCCAGATTATGTTGCTGTAATTTTTAAGTAAACTGTTGTTCAATGACAACTGACCAAAGGAATGATCAAACACTTCAATATATTAAATGCTTAAAAAAAGAAAAAGAAAAAAAGGATTTGAAGGTATGCTAGTATAAAATGGATCCCATAAAAAATGTGTGGTACCACACTCAATGTTTCAGAATTAATATCCATCCTCTAATGGGAGGACATCATGAAGTAATATTCCATCTTACTAGTTCACTAAGGTGATATTATTTTTTTTTCAGACAAATAAAACCACACTCACTGGCATCCAGTTGAGGAAGACAGGCAGGTAGATCAACAGCTGAGAAGATCACAGGCCTTCCATGAGAGATTTAACCTTTCTAAATTGAGATCTTTGATGATACAATTATAGGATCAGAATCATGATAGGATCAAGCATATTATACTACTGTGAAGATTGTGTTGCTCATGATTTTAATGAGCTTACTACACTACCTGAAACATTGTATGCCTTCACTGAATCATAGCTATTCATATGCAAGCCATAAAATATACATTTATCTGGTGGAATGATAGCTAATTAATGACAATAACAATCTACTACGGTTTCTGACCCTTTAAACACTTTTATTGTTTCATGCAGAGAATGATGAAGGGGAAGAATTGGTTGAGATTAAATAGAAGCAAGTAACTCAAATTAATATATCAATAACATAATGTATAGCTTTACAGTTTGTACCATCTAGATTTATCATTGATTAAACATCAGAAATTATTTTAATTTGGCTTACATAAGTCATGATCTCAATATTCTTTTCAGGCATTTGACACTGTAAGTTGCTTAATGGAATAAAAAGTGGACTGTGTTCAGGGAGAGTGATCTACATTTCAAAGTGAAAGAAGATTTTTAAAAGAAGAAGAAAGAGGTATTTGGTGAGAGTATGGAGAGGAAATTTAACAGGGCACATCACATAACCTCACTAAAACACGTCTGACTCAGTGAACATTCAGAGAGTATAAAATCCTGATATAAAGCATTTTGCAATTCCAATTTCAGATGCTCTGCAAGTAAAATTAATCCCACACGGACAGGGTGACATGTAGTGCATGTCTTTCGCTATTCTATGACAAATCTTGAACATGCCCAAACCTAGACCATTTCTATTGAGTATATATGACTCATACCAACCCAACATGAGCTACAAAGGCTATAAATCCTTGTGGAATCAGACCAACACATCCTTCTCCCAGAGTGCCTAGTTCTCGAGCTACCAACCTTCTGATTATCAAGAGAACACATTAATCACTGTGATAGCAGAGTTCCATTTCGTGAGAATACAAGTCTATTTCCAGTCTTGGGAACCCTATATAGGTTTTCCATGAGTGAGAATTCCCTCAATGAGAGTGGATTTTGGTTTAATAGAAAACAGTTGTTGATAATCAACTGGGGGGTGGCACTCTGTTAGTCAAGGAGGCAGCTATAAACACCAAGATATAATTCCTCATGTCTGAATAGAGTCTGGAAGAGAATGCTTTTACCCATCCCTACTAGATTCTTCTTCACATACTGAAAATCTATGATCATGAACCTCTGCAATTTTTGCTGTTCAAGTTTCATGAAGGAAACCCAATCTCTCTACCCTCTGGGCCTTTGATCATGCCTTGTCCTCTCACTGGGATACTCTAGTCTTTCTCCATGCCAGTCTGTCTTCCTGATGAATTCTGTATAGCCTAAATATTATCATGTTTTTCAGGTAGGGCGTCATTCTCATATAGGCTCTTCCAGGCTCTCTTGTTATACAAAAGAGCCCTGGTGGTGCTATCATATAAGCATTAGACTATTAATGGTGGCCAAGCAGCCACTCCATGATGATAGACTAGTCTATCTCCATTTGTTTGCAGCTTCAGAAATACTGTAGAGTGTCAATGTGAGTTGGCATGGATTTGAGGCAGTGATTTTGTTATTGTTCTCTTTGGATTGTTATACACTGCAATCCAGGTTTCCTCTAGAACAATATGTGTAATTGTAAATATCGTGTCAACTTGATTTTTAAATCATACCTGTCTATATGCTCTGTAAGGACAAGAGGAGCTGTGGTGTTACTGTGGTTGGCTAACTGAGGACTAGTTGTTTAAACCTACCAGTCTCTCAGCAAGAAAAGGAAGTTCTAATCTCTTCTGTAAAGATTACAGCCCTGGGAAGCATGAGGAGAAGCTCTAGTCATTCTGAAAGGTCTGTATGAAGCACAATTGTGACTGGAGGTCATTTTATTATATTTTTCTATTTTTCTGGAGATGTGAATTATGTACACTAGGTCCAATAGAAGAGAGGGTACTCTTTAAGGATGTCAAAAAAGTAAATTCTGGTTTGCAATTTAGCTAAATATGGAGCACCTCTAAAACAAAATAATTGCTTGTAGAGGAAGACGGGAATGTCTATCAATGAGTGAATCTTTCCAATGCTGCCATTAGGCACAGACAAATGGCTACCAGACAGGGTTTGCATTTACTAAGAGAAACGCGTTTACAGATACAAAGAAATTATTTACATGGACAATAGTTATGACTAAGTATGAGATGGAAAAGTCTCTTGTAGAGAATGATAGTGTGCAGAAGAAAAATTCTGAAAGGTCTCTAACCTCACAAAGACATGGGAATCAAGATAGGTAAAGCTTCATAGAACTTTTAAGGTCTATGCCACTTAAAAGATGCTTCAGAAAGAGAGCAATATAAGGAAGTGCAATTATTTGGTACACATTTCACTAAGACTGGAGTTCTCAAATGTGCTACAACAATGGGCTTTGCCATGGAGCATTGTGAAAAGTTGGCATACATTGAGAGATCTTGAGAATCAATGGCACAGTGTGGGAGGACATGCTTTAGACCAAGGAAACATTTTACATTTTTGAGACATCTTGAAGTGTTAAGACTGTGATGGCTGGAGCTACTGGGCCCTAGTGGGTAGGGGCCATGGGTGCTACTGAACATAGTATAATGCTCAAGGTAATCCCCATGCCAAATAATCATCTATCCCAATACCAGTAGTGCCCACACAGGGTGAGGGTAGGGTGACATGGGGTGGAGAACACCCTGGAGTGGTGGGGTAGAGCAAATGCTCAGGATTTAAACTACACTTGGAGGCTTTTATTTTGTTGGTGCTGCTGTTATCTAAAATCTGTGTGAATGAAGTATCTTTAAAAAAATCTTTAAGTGCAATTAAACATAATACTTAATTTGAAGGATAAAGTTTATCTGAGGGATTGAAAGGTATATTCCAATGACATCAGGGCAAAGAAGAGTCCCTTGATAAATGAAATCTGTAATAGGTCAGTAGAGGCATTATTTTGAGTTGTGTTTGTGTTTACTGTCTGGTGGTTCAGACTTAATGCACTAACGTGGTGTTAACAAACCCAGGGACAAGGGAACAACAAGTGATCCAAATAGTTCGTGAGGAGGGTGTAGGAGTCCTGGTAGGGCATGATTAAGGGTAGTGTAATAGAAAGAAATTATTGTAACCCAAATGAAGGCTGAGCATGATAGTGGGACAAGAGGAAAGTAAAGAGAAAGAGCTAGGAGGCAAAGAGCACTTATAGAGGTCTAAATACAGGCATGTGCACATGTAAAAATATTTATATATGACGATGGGGAAGTAGATTTATGTGCATATATTTATAGGTTTAGTATTAAAGTAGCAGATAGACAATGGGCCTCCACTCAAGTACTCCCTCAATGCAAGAATACTTTGTTCTATTAAACTTACCTCCCATGATGCTCACCTTCCCGACACGATCGCTGAAGACAAAGTGGATGCATAAACAAATGTAGTGAAGAAAGCTGATGGTGCCCGGCTATCAAAAGATATAGCATCTGGGGTCTTAAAGGTTGAAGGTAAACAAGCAACCATCTAGCTGAGAAGCAACAAAGCCCACATGGTAGAAGCAGACCAGCCTGTGTGATTATGAGGTGCAGAAGGGATCAGTTATCAGGCAACAAAGAACAAAAATCATATCATTGTGTGCTCACCTCCCAGATACTATGGCTGAAGACAAATGGGATCAGGTATCAGGCATCAAACAACAAAAAATCATATCATCTTGAATGAGGAGGAGTGCAGAGTGGAGACCCAAAGCCCATCTGTAGGAAACCGGACATTACCTTACAGAAGGGTCGCAGTCAAAGTGCAGTGTAGCAACAATGAAACATACAACTTTCCACTAGTTCCTAAATGCTTCCTTCTCACCCACTATCATGATCCCAATTCTACCTTACAAATCTGGCTAGTCCAGAGGATGTGCACTGGTACAGATAGAAACTGGAAACACAGGGAGTCCAGGATGGATGATCCCTTCAGGACCAGTGGTGAGAGTGGCGATACCAGGAGGGTGGAGGGAGGGTGGGGTAGAGAAGGTGAATTGATTATAAGGATCTACATATAACCTTCTCCCTGAGGGACAGACAACAAAAAAGTGGTTGAAGTGAGACGTTAGACAGTGTAAGATATGACAAAATAATAATTTATAAATTATCGAGTGTTCCTGAGGGAGGGGGAGGGGGTAGGGAGGGGGAAAAATGAGGAGCTGATGCCATGGGCTTAATTAAGTGGAGAGCAAATGTTTTGAGAATGATCAGGTTAATAAATGTACAAATGTGCTTTATACAATTGATGTGTATATGGATTGTGATAAGAGTTGTATGATTCCCCCCCTAAATGATTAAAAATAATGATAATAATAAAAAAAGACACTAGACCAATAATCACAGTTCAGATGATTCAAATTAGGATATCAATGAATTTTCCAAGGATTTCAAACTTGACAGAAAAGAACATACATTGCTACCTGTCCAAGAGTCTATGATAAAGTTTGAATGATGATGACAACAAATCTGTCCGAATAAAGGGAATCAAAGCTGGTGTCAGAGGAGAGCAAGTATGAGGTATGAGATCAAAAGACTGTATCTAACTGCAGTAAAATAGATTTTTTCCTACCATTTGACATTAACAAGAGTCAATACATTCCTTTTCTTTAGTCAGTGCATTGGGATTCTGTCATTTACAACCAAAGTCCTGATAAATGCACAGTTATTATTCATTCTGTAGATAGTGTAATGTCAAATTTAAGGAAAATATCTGTGGGAGAAGATAGAGACAAATGTTAGTGAGATTATTTTTTAAAAATGATCCTTTTACACCCTCTCAAAGTATCTTTGATTAATCTATAATTTGGAATGTAAATAAATAACATCAAAATATTGATCAAGCCCAATTAGTGAAAATATTTTTAAATGTATAGAATAATAATAGCAAAAACGAAAATTAATTTTAACAAGTAAAGATCCTTGAACAGCATTCATTGCCTATTGAAAAGGTGGAGCAGCATATGTAGCAACATAAACTTCAATCTACAAAATAGTGAAATAAATAAATAGAAAGGCATTTGATACAGTGTAATAATCACTTGTATGAAAAGCTCTAAAAAATGGAAATTTAAAACTAATAATAAATATAATCATTAATGTTAATCCACAAACACATCTCCAGTAATGTCAGCAGTTGGGCAGGAACAGCCCATTTTAACTCTATCATTGCTTTGGATGATCTACTGAACGCAATGAGAAAATTAAATAAAAGCAAAGCAAATACCCTATTTTTTGGTTATTATATAAGGGACTAGGGAAGAGTTATAAAATTAATGATATAATTTCATATGTTGCATGCAAACAAGGAAATTCCACTAAAAATCATAACGCAAATTCTTCTCTACTCCAGTAATAATTACCAAATGTCACAGACAATTGTTTTAAAAATCTCTCCCAAACACAGCTACAAAAAAATTGTATAAATTATAATTATATTCATAAAAATATTCCAGAAGAAACTGTGAAGAAAATTTGAGCATCTTTTTCAGAACAAAGATAAATTTGAAACAAACAGAAGCAATACCATCATCATGATGATAAGGTTTATATCTTAAAAATTGACCCTTAATATGAACTAATTATGAAGACAGTAATGTGCAAATTGCTTTCCGCCTTTTTTTTTTTTAGGGTTAGACATATGACCTATTGTTCATAAAAAATAACTAATGCATTATGAAAAATATATTTGCTTTAAAAAAAGAAGGGGCATACTTCATCAGATATAAGAAAGCCCAGACATACATTTATTATAATTATAAATGCAGATTAAAAAACAAAACAAAGTAAAATTATCATTTTATAGACTACTCAGTAGACTAAAATATAAATTATTTTTGTATGTATTAAAAAAGAAGTTATGAAGCTTATGTTATTCCAATTCAATGGGTTAATAATTTAATATAAATTCCTTGGTTTTGTGGATAAATGAGCTAACTATATAGGGAAAAGATAACCTAAATATATAATAATCAATTTCAGTTAGATCCCAGGCATAATATCCAAAAAATCTCTAATGATGGGAACTTTAATTGCAAATATATATATACATCCCACTCCCTAGGAGGTTTCCAACAAATAACTTGATTATGTTGAAAAGTGAAAAATAAATAAATGAAGAAGGATTTGGAAAAAATAATATTCTGAAAAAAACAAACATTTTTCTAAATTGGACAAAGTATATAAAATCCATTTGTAAGGGATATCTTCCAAACTAAAGCTTAGAACTCAAAAAACTATTAAAAAAATGAAGACTTATTTGAGTAAACAGAAATTGAAGATGGATTGTAGAGATGCCAGAAACAAGTTAAAAGAACAAACATTAGATAAAGAAGAAACTTATTTCCATCAATACAGGGGGAGCTAATACCTGTAAAAAATGTTCATCACAGATGTCAGTTTGTTGGCCAATGCGGTGATTTGTGAGTTGCAATAATGCTGGAAGATAAACCACCAATATTTCACATACCAGCATGATTTTCCATGGTGGAAAAATTCAGCAGAGTTTCCAGGCTAAGACTAGAAAGAAAATCCTTGCGATCTATTCCAAAAAATAGCCACTAAAAATCATAGATAACAAAAACCACAACAGTAGATTCAATGATACCAATAATTCTGAAGATGTCATCAGATAAGGCAACTTTTCACTTTCAACATAAGAGGTTACCATGAGCCAGAGTAGACTGAAGACTGACATAAACAACAACGTGATGAAGAAGGCCTATAAAGTAAATTACAGTGGACCAACTAGAAAAAAGAAAAAAGTGATAAAACATAAGAATCAATAATTAATACAGGAACAAATTTCAATGTTCTAAGACAAAATGAAAAAGGATTCGGACTCAGAAGTCCGATTCATTTTAAATTAATATCTATATTGTAGTAGAAAATATTAGTTTAAACTGATCACTGAAAATAAAGGCAAAACAAAATAAAAAGCAAACAAAACTTTTATTAAAAATATAAGTTGATCCTGAACATTAGATATTCAATGGGGCAAAATATATAAACTCATAAGACTTTGTATTTTTATAAGCCATTCATGCTCCTTGTATTGTATTTTTGAAAAATAACAACAGATAAGTGCAAAGATATGTGTAATGCTGTTTATTACAACATTCGTTACACTATAATGGCAAAAGATTGAAATTAAATTGAATCCAATAAGTAATGGAATGACTTACAACAGGGCTTCCCAAACTTTTTTGGCCTATCCCTCACTTTTCAGGAAAAACAACTCTTCTTCCTCTGGCAATGAACACCTTTTTTACTGTACGACATAATCTAGGATGACGTGTGGATACCTGCATGTGCACCTACCCTTAATCCTTCAAGCACCTCGCAAGGAGGAATATCAGCCAATTTGGAAATCTTTATTTTAAACCTTATGATACATCTATACATACCACAGAATATAAAAAATTAAAATAATTTACCTGAATAATTTGGAAGCTTTTCCAAGAGGTATATTGAATAATTAAGGAAATAAGATAAAAAAGAATATATTGTTTGTGAAAGAATGATAAACACTATATATGTGTACTGATAGATATGAGTGTTTACACAAAAATATACATTTATATGATTAAAAGGGTAGGAAGAAAATTAAAGAGGGGTCATATTAAGCCATGCACTAATAGCAATTAGTAGTTGCTGTGTGCAATGAGTTTTCAAAATGAGGACGACCCTACCACAAAACCATAGCAATGACAAAATGTAGATAGGGAGCACGAGGGAAAAAAAGAAGGAAAAAATGTAGATAGATTGATAAATCGACAGATAAATAGACAGGAGTTCTGTATTGGTGTGCATAAAATTTTATTAATTCCCAAAAACATTAACTATAAACTATATTTAGAAAGTTGATATTTTTGGTCATCCATTTCTCAGACTCTCTCCCTTGTTTCATTTTGTACAACTAACCTGATAAAATTACCTCAACTTTATGTTTGATATATATGCACTGTAAATTAAAATGAGAAATAACAGATAAAAGTGCATAATCATGCCATAATTCTTAGCCTATCAAATAGACACCAATCAATAATGAGAGAAGGTTCTAATATTACAGGACAAATTTTCATTCTCTGTTTTTCATTCAGGAGAAGCTATCCCCTCTCCTGATGCTGAGCCTGATATTCCGTTTTATGCAGTAACAGTTTAAACTTATTTATTTAGCTATCTTGACACACGTTTGAATAATTATTAGATCTCAGGAGTGAATTCTTATGACTTATTTTATGTGAAACTCACAAAATGACCAAAGAAAAATGTGTTAGCTTCCTACATTTGATTGAAAAGTAAATTTAAGTTCTTCCTCAGTGACCGAATATTCATAAGTGTGATTACTCTGTGAATTATTAAGTGATATGCATCACCCTTGGATCATTTTGTGAACTTCGGAGAGTTCAATTAATTTTTTGCATGATCCACCTTATCTGAATGTTCACTATCCCAGGAAATTGCTTGGAACAGAACTGTAACCCGGAGTTCTCATTGTTTCAATTGCTTACACTTGAGGAGAGAACAAGGTAGATTTTAAAATGAGATATTTGCCCAATTAGGATGGTATAGGATCTCTGAAGACCCACACAATTCTATCATCTAAAGCAAGGCAGCATTTTCTTCCTATCTATTTGGATACTCCAGAGTTGATTTTAGTTTCTCTTTAGTACAAGCTATTATAACGTAAGAGAAAGTTGACTGATTGAGAAATAAATAATCGTATAATGACTAGAAGTTTCATTTCAAACACTTTAGAAGATGTTTAATTTGTCAAATTAAAGATATAAAAAGTACATATAATGTATTATAAACATTTTTCCTAAGAATAATTACAATATACTTATTATTTCACTGAATACACTGTATATTTATTTTTCTATAAAATCCTGACTCTGTTGTATGTAGACTACCCCCCAAAAAATGGAATTTTTTTTCACAAAGCTATGTGTTCAATTTTTTTACAAAACAACCTTATCACCTTCAAAGTACTCTCCATTACAGTTAATACATTTGTCAAATCTGAGATTCCATTATTGGAAACATTTTTCAAATTCATCAGTTGGGTAGCTGACAGCACCTCCCCTGGTTTTTTTCCTTCGCCTCTTCTATGTTGTCAAATCACAGTCCGTTCAGGTCCCTCTTCAGTCACAGAGACAAAAAGAAGTCGCCCGGAACAGGCCAGCTGAGTGAGGGGCATGGGGTAGGAGAGGCATGCTGGTTTTGCCAGCACTGTCTCACTGAGATGGCTGCATGAGCAGCTGCACTGTCTTGGGGGGGAGACCAGTCACTCCTCTGCCACTAAGCAGGCCTTTCTTGTCGCAAACTGTTAAGACATTTTTCAGAACTCTAGATAGAAAGCTTGATCAATAGTCTGACCTGGTGGAAAGAACTCCAAATGCACTATGAGTCAACATTTTCACCCATTAGGGAAGGTGATGGACAAAAAAAAAGGTTTGTCATCAATCAACGTTCCTTTTAAAAAAAATCATTTTATTGGCGGTTCTTACAGCTCCTATCACAATCCACTGTGTCAAGCACATTTGTACATATCCTGCCAGCATCATGTCCAAAAGATTTTCTTTCTACTTGAACCCTTGGTAACAGCTCATTCCCCACCCTCCTTACCCTCCCTCCCTAATGATTGGATAATTTATAAATGATTAATTTTTATCTCTTACACCAACCACTGTCTCCCTTCACCCACTTTTATGCTGTCTGTCCCTCTAGGGCAGGGGGTTATATGTTGATCATTATGATTGGTTCCCACTCCCGCCCCCCCCACATTCTGGTATTGCTACTCTCATTATTGGTCCTGAGGGGTTTATCTGTCTTAGATTCTCCGTGTTGCTTGCTCTTGACTATACCAGTGTACATGTGGGGGAGGAAGCATTAAAGAACTAGAGAAAAGTTGTGTGTTTCATTGGTGCTGTACACTGACTGGCTCTTCTCTTCCTTTTGACCCTTCTGTAAGGGTATGTCCAATTGTCTACAGATGAGCTTTGGGTCTCCGCCCTCCCCCTCATTCACATCAATATGATTTTTTGTTTGGGGTCTTCGATGCCTGATACCTGATCCCTACGACATCTCATGATCACACAGGCTGGTGTACTTTTTCCATGTGGGCTCATTGCTTCTCAGCTAGATGGCCGCTTGTTTATCCTCCAGACTCTAAGACCCCAGACACTGTATCTTTTGATATCACCATCAGCTTTCTTCACCAGCTTTGCTTATGCACCCATTTTGTCTTTAGTGATCATGTCAGGAAAGATGAGCATCACAGAATGCCAGGTTATTAGAATAAAGTGTTCTTGCATTGAGGGAGAAGTAGAGTGGAGGCCCAGTGCCTGCTGCTGCCTTAATACTTAACAAATAAATGTATGTACACAGATCTGTATTCATATTTTTATATATTAATGCATTTATCTATGTGCATGTCTGTATTTAAGCCTTTATAAATGTCCTTTGCCTCACTTTTTTGAAATGAAAAACGTACACTTGAGTTTTTCCCCAAGTGCTATACTTATTAGCTGGGTTCAATATCACAACTGTGTCTGTGGCATTTTAAAGAAGAAGGAAACAAAATTTCACAGCTTCGCGCTCTTCTTTTAATTCAGCCATCACAATAAACCAGGTTCTAGAGAAACACTTTTACAAAAAACTTCACTGTAACCAGAAAGAACTTTCCCAGGCAACGTCACTGGGTGCACTAAGTCAGAGCAAATTGCTAGATGCTCACCTAGCAGTAAAAAATGTTTATTGCAAAAGCTCTGTTCCTCCCTGCACAATTCCAGTTTAGGGGAGGACCCCTTATATTTTTAAACACTGAGAGTATAACAAATATGCAAGTACATACAACTCAAACACTTTCTCTAAACATATATTTTTACATCCAAATATATAAATGATATGTCGAAATATAGGAAAATGCCAAAATAAAAGGCAAAGGAATTTAAGATTAGAATACAATTAACTACAACTTGCCATTTAAATAGATGTGAACATCTGATGTGCATTTTGAAGTTTTTATTTTTCTTGCAAATGTTATCCATTGCATGTTTTAGTTTGTTTTAATTTGTAGAATAATTTTATATTTATAAACTTCATAGGTAATTTCTAGAGACTAAATACTGCTCTGTTATCTAGATATGTCATACTATATAATGTTTGTATCTATTTTTATTTATTACTTTCACCTTTAAAATATCATTGAAACTTTAATGATTATCCTTGTTCATATAACCTTTCTTATATATACACAGAGGAGTGACACCATGCTGAGATTATATAAATATTTATATTTTCAAACAATTCTAATTTTCTTTTTTTAAGTTTATAGTAAATATGTATTAAATCTATCTATCACAGAGCCCAAAGCAATAGAAATCAATAAGCAGATATTGTGATACATTTTCTTAAGACAGATAGATCCATATCATTAACGAATAACAAAATAATGCATTAATTCACAGGAGAAAAAATGTTTCACCACAAAAGCAGAGATTTACAGGATTTCAGCTTTGATTCATCTTTAAAGATACATTTTTAAAGATAAAAACATCAAAAACAAACTCTGCCTTAAAATCTTTACATATATGTAAACTATTAATAATAGTTCTCACAAGGTCAAACCTTCAGAAACTATTGAACTCAAGAAATTTTGACCAGTTATCCTTTTTGGTCTTAACATGCTCTAAACATATGCTGAGCATCCCATCGACGATTCCAGGTCATCAGTCCAGCAGGGTGGAATCGTGCTACTTCTCGTTCTTCTTCCTGGGTGCTTCGTCCTCCGAGCCGGAGGAGCGGGAGTCGGTGTCAGGGGAAGGAAGACCACGTGCAGGAGCCTGACGAGGATGAGCTAGAGCAGCTTCTTCACTGTCACTCTCCTCCCAGGAGGACGAGGAAGACGAGGCTTCACCCTCTGATGAAGATTCCCTGGCGCAATGTCACTGCTCTCGCTCCTGGAACTGGTTACACTCAGACTTTTTCTTGGTCTTTCTTTCTACATTAGTTTCTGCAATGCTTCGTTGTAATAATAATCTGCCTTCTTTTTCTTTTAAAGCTTTCTTTACTTCTACAGTTCTTTAGGCCTATGCAGATATTTTCTTTTTCCTTTGCATTAAGAAGTCCAGTCCAAATTCTAAGCATTTCTGACATCTTACACGTTGCTTATGTGTTTCTGTATGCCTTTCTCTGAGCTATCAGCCAATGCATGGGAGTCGCCATCTTGGCCCTGCACAGAAGTGTCACCAATTCTAATTTTCTTAATTCATTTTCATAATTTCAAGGTTCTTACAGTGTAAGAGTAGAATTTAATGTTTTAGACTAATTGGTTACCCGATATCTTCATGCAATTTATGAAACAAGTCATCCCCCACTCATATGGAATGCTATTGGGTTGTGTATTCATTATATAGTTGAAATATATTTTATGTCTATAGCTGTGCCGATTGAATGTGCAAGTACTTGTATGTTCATATGTACAAACATGCATAATAGGCATAAACCAACGTACATAAGACTATAAGTAGATTTATTTCATTTTCCTGTTCATCCACTTACTATCCTCACAGTTTGGTGGCAAATTATTACAAACTTATTGGGACAAGCAAGTCACACTTCACTTTTTAAAGATACTATACTTACTCCTTGTCATGGAGTCAATGCAGACTCGTAGCAACCCCTTAGGAAATAGTAGAACTGCCTCGGTGGGTTTCCAAGGCTATACTTCTATAAAGGAGTAGAGAGTCTCCTTGTTATCCCAAAGAGTAGCTGGTAGTTTCAAACTGCCAACCTTGCTGTTAGCACCGCACCTCATATAGACTATGCCACCAGGGCTGTACTAGTTATTAATTCTGTCAACTCTTCATTCAAGTCATTACCTTGATTTAAAATTTTTCTTTGTCATTTTAATTATAAATACATTAAATATATGATTGACATTAAAGAATAAACAAATAGACTATGTCTGTGCATTTTTTCTGGAAATCTATGGATTTTTAGAAATTTGTGCAGCTGTTAATAAAATAGGAAGCTTATTTATTCCCTTCAAACCTATTTCCTTTGGTAGAAGAGGAAGAGCACAGTATGTGTGATAGAAGTTGGTGAGAGGACTTAATAAAGGAATTTATTTGATATTACAGTGACTTGCACACAATAATTATTCAAGAACCTATAGCTCTTTTATGAATGTCAATTCATTAAATATTAGCAATCCAACACTTATTATTAGTCATATAAATTATCCATCTTTGGTGGGTTCATATTTTACATAGAATTGTAATATCAAATTACAAATAAAAATAGATATTTTATTTCTTTTTATATCTCTAAGAAAAATTAAATTTGGAGAGGGACAAAAATAAAAGGAGAATCAATATTAAAATATAGCCTGAATTGTTTATTTGTTTGCAAGCGTGGCTTAACAACTACAACCTTTCATTTTTCCTTTCCTTCAGGGGGCTAACTGATATTTGAAGCTATTGGGGAAGAAAAAGGGACATAAATAAAGCCAGCTAAGGTCTCAATGGGAGGATTGGTTCCTTTGATGCTAGAGACATGGGTTCATCCTTAGGCACTCTTCCTCCTGCACAGCCATCGCCCAGCTGTCCGTGGAGGCTTCCAGAAATCAGCCACTGAAATCTCTATAGAACCAAGTAGAACATTGAGGGAGTGCTTAGAGATGAAGCTCCATGTTGGAAAGAACTCGATGTATGATTACATACAAGCCACAGCAAATGATTTGAACTGACCAACAAACATAAAATTGGGGTAGCCAACCTTTTAATCCTGTTGCAAATGATGCTCCCATGACCTCTAAAGCCACAAAGAACAGCCACTAGCATTGTGATGATCTTCCTTTTTCCTGACTTCAAAATACTAGTGAAGTTTATTTCCATTTTTATTTATGTAAAGGAAGGAGAAATTAATTTCAAATGCCTTTGAAAAAAGAAAGTGAAAACTAAACATCTTTTACAAAAAGTGTCATTATGGTGTTGTAAAAGGGCAAAATATGACTTTGGCTTTCTTTCCTACAAAGCCTTAAATGAGTGCAGCTTGAATAGTCCATAGAAAAGTCACAGGATCAGATCCACATAGTCCATCCAGCTTTGATATTTAATTATCACATAAGGGTATTCTTCCCCAGCCTTCCTGCTTCCTAGACTACTAATTAAATGGAAAACATCTCACTAGAATAAATGTCAGTTTCAAATGTCCCCAAGAGTCACATATGTAACTATGTCTTTTACTCATTTGTCAAACTTTTTGAATTTTCATGGTGTTCCTGCAGCTGTAGTAGGTGCTATGAAGAAAGACAGTAGCGTGGAGTTTACTGAAAAGGTTGATGCAGCAAATTACTTGTCATAGTGTTCGTCTTTAGCATATATAACTTGTCAGTAAGCTCCCAAGTTACCTTCTTCAATATTTGTAACACTGTACATATTTTAAACAAATGTCCTTCTAATTTTTAAATTGCATAATTTGAGTACGTCTGATTTTTTTGTAAGTCATTAATGCATACTGTTGGGGTTTAAAAACTGCATTTAAGTGTGAAGTATAAAAGAAAAGAAATGAATTTAACATTTAGAAGAATTTTGTGTTTTTCTATTAATTTTGGCCATGCATATTTAACAAAACAGTTGTCAACTCGATATTCTTTTTACCTGTACAATTCCGTGAAATCCAGCATGTTCATCATGTTATGCAACCATTCCCTAGATCAAGTTCCAAATCATTTCATCATTAACAAAGAATTATTTTAAATAAAATCTGTTATTATTTTAATGTATTTCCTCTAAGTTTTAACATATGTATGAGCAATATGTGTATATATATTCATGTTTAGGTAAAATTGACATCCATTTAAATTGCTGCTTTCAAATTATATTATTCCCCTACTTGTCTTATGTGGAAAAATCTTCATCAACTATTTCCTTACAATATGGTGTTTTATATCAAGAAAATAGCTCCAACCTGTTACTTCCATTTTTATAGCACTATTTTCTCTATGTAACTCCCACATTTCTAATCTATTATCCATAGGATAATTACTAGATGTAAAATTACTTTGTTGAAGAGTATGAAGTAGGTGGTAGGCTTTGACAATTTTCACTCTTGAATGGTTGTTCTAATATAATACCTTCTATAACAGTGAATGAGATCATCCAGGACCTTATGAAGTTGGTAACAATCTATTAATAATTACAATATTTTATAATTACTAAATTTGATAACAATATTATGAGTTAAGACATTTAATGCATTTATTGACTATTCTTTCCATGTGTGCATAAATTACTCTTTAATATATTTGTCCATTTTCCCTGCTGAGTAAACTTTTCTCTTCTGAACAGTGAAAGCATTTCACATTTTAATTATATTGAACCTTTATTTTCTTTAAATCACAAAAATTAGCTAGTTTATTATCTTTACTTTTGATAATTTTTATGACAAATAGTGCTGGGTTACAAACCAGGTTTATTAGTAAATACACTTTTAACTCAAAACAGATGCATATGATTCTTATTTAGCTAGAACCGTTAAACTGCTGACCACAAAGCCAGCAGTTCGAAACCACCAGCCCCTCAGCAGGAGATAGATGGGGGTATCTACTACTATAAAGAGTTACAGTCCTGGAAATTCACAGGTGGCAGTTCTCCATTGTCCTATAGAGTCACCATAAATTGGCCACAGCTCCATGGCAGTGAGAGAGAGTGCAGGGAAAGGCGGAAAGCTTTGTCAGGTATTTAAAAGCATCCTATGCAGCTAGTCAAGGTCATTGTGACGAAGCATTTGCTGCAAGGACTTGTTTAATCATTTCAAAGTGAGCACATACTTGGTAACATTAGACAAGTAGGAATTGCCCATAAGTAGGATTTTTATAACCTGGTGACTTATTGAATTGCATCATTTCAATGTTATGTAATAAACATTAATTTTTATTTATTGCACAACACTTGTCCAGTCGAAGATCAAACAAGTATTAAGATAATTTATTATCATTTTATATTTTTGCTGTTTTAGGTTAAGCTTCTGAATGAAAATACAATTAATTTTGTTATATTCAGAGGATGGGAATTTCAAAGTTTTTTTTCTCTTTCCCCACAAATCATACTAATTATTAAACCAGGACTTTTGAGATCACCACTGATTTCACTTTCATTTGAGGATAAAATAAAGTTCATGTGTTTCACTTTTTTGGTAAATGAAACCCAGGATTGAGAAACCTATAGGGACAGCAATGAGAACAAAGGTTTCCAGGCAGGGTGGTCGAGGGGGGGAGGGGTCATGGGGGAAAGGGCAGACCACATCAAATGGTCCAGTCATTAAAAAGTATGTTTGGATAGGAACTGAAAATACAGGGAATCCAGGATGGATGAGCCCTATAGGACCAGTGGTGTGAGTGGCAAAACAGGGAGGGTAAAGGGAGAATGGGTAGGAAAGAGGGAACCGATTACATGGAACTGTGTGTGACCTCCTCCCTGGGGGACAGACAACCGAAAAGTGGGTGAAGGGAGACGTCGGACAGGGAAAGATATGACAAAATACCCATTTATAAACTATCAAGGGCTCCTGAGGGAGGGGGGAGTGGGGAGGGAGGGGAAAAATGAGGACCTAATGTCGGGGGTTTAAGTGGAGAGAAAATGTTTTGAGAAATGATGTACAAATGCGCTTTACACAATTGATGTGTGTATGGATTGGGATAACAGTTGTATGAGCCCCTAATACAATGTTTAAAAAAAAAAGTATGTTTGGAAACTGATTGTGGAAGCAATTTTACAATTCTGTTTCTTGTGATCGAATTATGGAAGAATATGATAGCTGTATTAACTTCCAAGTATTTATAAATTAAAAGAAAAAACCATAGATCCAGGAATGGGTTTGGGCTCATGCTTAATCCTAACTCTAATTTAAGAACAATTAGTTCTTGCATCATGGTCCTGCTCAATACTTGCCCTCATGAAGGGAACACAGATGATATGGTTGCCCTAGCGATATGTGGTAAAGAAATTAGATGGTGAAAAGTGATCAGATAAAATAATGTCTGGGGTCTTGAAGGATTGTCTCCAAACAAGCAGCCATCTAGGTGAGATGTGAACTAAGTCCACATGGAAGAAGCACACCATCATCACTCATGGAACAATTGTAAATCCTATAACCCAGAGTCAAGGATGGATTAGCACCAGAGCCTACATTGTGAGAATCTGGTGTGTGGAAGGCTATGGATTACACTGGGAGTTCAAGATGAATTTGTGATAGCTACACTGGAAATAAGCCTGTAGTGAAGTCCCTCTATCCACAATTGATGAATGGGTGACCGTGGTTACTACACAGAGGGCAGTGGAGAGATAAATATAGAGGCATAAATCTGACTGGATCAGTTAAAACTTGATTCCCCCAGTTGATCCCCTCTCTCATACATGCTGGATCTGATCTGGTTTTCAACATTTTCTGTAGTTTTGGCTTGTTTTGTGTTTGTTCATTCATATTAAGGGGTATCTCAGAGGTGTTCTGTCATTGAAGGTTGCTCTCTTGAAGTTGCGTCATATGTTTTTCTGTTTTCTATATAAGAAACCCAGGAAGGATGAACGTATAGGTAGAGGAGGTAGAAAAAGGGTTTGGGGGAGTGAAGGGGAGAGCGGGGAGGGGGTGACTAAAAGGGGAATGGTGTCAAGGAGACAGGGAAGAAAAAGAATATTTGGCAAATGATAGCAGTAGCAATTGTACAATTCTGCTTGAATGTACTATGGAATGGCTTTATATATGTATTAACCCCCAAATAATAATAACATTTTACTAAGAGAAAAAGAAAATACTTTCATATAACCAAGAAAGAAGCATCAGAAGAGATCACACAGGTGCACAGACACAGAAACAAAACAAAATTAAGCAAACTTTAACATTCTGTTTTTGAGTATACTATTTTATCTATTCTTCATTAACTTCACTTATATTAACTATTCTGTTTACATGAGTTGTCTTCTCTAATTCCCTTAATTTCCTCATTATTTTGAATATATTTGAAAAATTAGAGACACATGATAGTTTCTTTTTTCCCTTACATTATATCTTTTTGTCTTTTAAATCATGTTTTTGGGAGCTCAGACAGGTATCCTAACATTCCACAGTTCATTCATGTCAAGCATTGTTGCACAATTGCTAACACAATCAGTTTCAAAACATTATCTTTCTCCTTGAACTCCTTGGCATCAGCTCCCCTTTAGCCCCTCCTTCCCCCATCTTACCAGCCAAGAACCCTTGTATGTTCATTTGCTTGTTTATTGCTATATCTTGAACCATCCAGCATATCAACTTACATACAATTCTTATGTTTTAGGAAATATGTTGTAACTGTGTTCACTGTGAGACAGCTTTTCAATCTCTGAAACTAATAACAATGCACCGTGATGGGAAAATTAGAGATTTTGAGTTACAGATCTTTCATAGGTCAATATTTGAACCCTAGATTTACTATTGTGTAATCTCAGACAAGCAACATAGTTATGTTAAGTTTCATCTTCTTCAGCTAAAAAATAGAGACGCTCATACCTCCCTCAAATAATGATGGTATGGAGAATTAAGAGAGAAAAAGGGAGTGAAAGTAGAAGAGTATCTAATATATAAAATGTGCTCTAGACATTGCCTTAAAATCCTACTATGTAAAATTATATTATATCATAAGTAATTTAGGTTAGCAAACTCTCATGACCATAATCTATTTTACAAGCTCAATTTAACTACTCTAAATATGAACTATCTAAATTATTTAAAATAATATCATGATATATGCTTATTAATTTCAGAAATATAAGTGTGTCTAAAGAGATTACAATAACTAAGTTTGATAATTCAGTCCACTCATTCATGCATCTGATATAAATTCAAAGATACCACTAGTAAATATAGTTTGAATTTTTGGATATATATTCCAGCCAGAGAAACTACATGATTTCTCTAATATCTCCTTCACAGACAAGATCAGGGCCAAACTACAACTTTGAGTTCTACTCTTTCCAATATGCCAAGGAATTGGGTTATTATTGACTTGGACTGAATGAAATTCAAGCATGACATGGGGAATATTAAACTTTAATACTCAGTTATTGATTATGTTAACATTATCTTATTCTATTCCCCATGTGTTTATAGTGTACTGCAACAACTCAAAATTTTCCTCCATTAATTCACTCCTGCATTCCACTCAACGAAAGTGCCATTGTTTTTTTCATTATATTGCCTTTGGGCATAGCTCTCTAATTTACATACTCATCCTTTACCCCACTCTGGGATAAATCCCATATTCAGATTTTCTGGTCCTGGTCTTTGAGAGCTGGGTAAGTGCTTAATAAAATCTCACAAAATCATCCGAAACTTATGGGACATCTATTTTCATCTGGATCTGAAGCTCTGTCAAATTGACTTTAATATGTTCCCACTGAGCTCTCTATTCGTCCCTTCATGAACTACTCTCGCTATTGTCAACCTCATATTTCTATTTGTCAAACCTTCTATTTCTCCTTTCAGCAAAAGCCCTTCTTTCCGCCTTTTGTCCTTCTCCTCTTAGCTGACAGGCCTTCTATCCAAGCCAAATGGACCTCTCTTTTCAGCTCTCTTTTTGTTTTTGGAGACATTGTGCTATTTTAAACATCTTCCATTTCTCCATTCTTATCAATTTGTCTTGATCTTTTAGAAAAAATATTTTGCTCAATTTTATATTACTTTAAAAGAAAATATTACCTTAACTTTATATCCTCTGAGTACTATAGTCAAACTACACAGGAGAACAATATAGAAGATGTTCAATGTATTTCCAGTGAACTAATTATGTGTGCTAGTCTGGGTGCTTTAGAGAAACAAATCCACAGAAACTCAGGTATAAGAGAGAGTTTTATAAAAAAGGTTAAGTGTACATCAAGAAAACATCCCAGCCCACAGGTCCAACATGAACCCACATGTCCTGTACCAGTCCACAAAGCCCTCCTCCATCTCACAAAACAGACACAATGAAGCCTACTTCAGGAGGAAAGCCGAGTCAGTGAATGTGTAAGCATCTCAGCGCTGGTAGGGGTCTCCACATGGCTGCTCCAGCACCTAGGGCTCCATCGGGGTAGGTCCAAACAGCTTCTCCTCAGGGATGTCTTGCAGGAAGTCAGCCTTGCCAGCTGAAGCAGAGAACTGGCTAAGGCAGCTGCACCCTGGTGCGACCATCAGAATGCAAGAGGCCCGAGAACTAGAAAGGCAAGGCTCACTGAGCCATTTATCTCTCTGCCCTTCAATTAACCCCATATGTGTGTATCAGCCACGTTGGCACAATAAACTAACTACCTCACTATGCTTTAGATATTTTCAAACTATTAATAAAATAACTATAAAACATAAATACAAGCCAAAAATTTCAACTGGCAAGTCCTTTTTAAAACTTACTTTTAGTGGAAACATAAAGCGAAGTTTAGGCTTGATGTTGGGAAAACTGCACTCAAATATCAAGTGATGTTATCTTTTTCACATTAATCTATTAAACAGAAGTAATTTTACTTAAATAATTAATTTTTCTCCATTTTATTTCAACAACCATTGCTATTCTGTAGATAAGAAAAATAAGATCAAGAAAGGTAAAGTAATTTGTTCAAAGCATCACATACACAACTGAATCCCTGGTTGTTTGGATCCTGAGTCTCTACTCAACCATCACAACATCATGCCTTTCCACTCTGCTCAGTGCTCTTTAGCCAGAAGAAAGTCCTAGTTCTGAGTCTGGCATCCCCCAGTGAGAGGGACACTAGAAGTGAGAGTCACACCACTCTGAATAGCACACAATAAAGGATCACAGATAATCCCATTGCGGTTATGTAACAATTTTGTATGTGAAAGCAGCTATTTGAAAGATAAAAGACAGGGAGAGGACATTAGAAAACCCTGAATTTTAATCACAGATTAGGCTGTTGTGTTCTATGTTACTTCAGTCCATTCAGTTACCACCCTAAAACCAATCCTATTTCTCCTCCTACTGCAGGGATGCAAATCTAGAGACAGGCTCCATCCAGCTGCTATCCCAGAGGAGCTGATCCTTATGAAAAGTAGACTTTTGTGATCAACCAAATAAATAAATCATGCATGAGCATCTCATTTCCAGTTTTCACAAGTTAAATAAAACAGATGGTAACTTTAGACTTAGAAAGTCAATCTAAACAATAAAGATAACCCAGAGTTTTTCATGAACTTGTTTCTTAATTTAAAAAGCAAGAAAATCTTGGTTTACTTTGGATATGCATCTTTTATTTGTTACATACAGAATATTTGTAAATTCTTAACTGTAAATTCTTAAAATCCATTTTACAGATTTCAAAAGTGTGTATTGAGAGAGAATGAAGACAAGTAATTTTACCTCAATAAATGGAAAAAATAGAATGTGAAGCCAGATAGTTTGATACCAGGTCTTATGTTCTTAACCAGAATGGTATTTTGTGTCTTTAAGATTTATATTTTGTCTAAAGTGAAAATCCAAAATAAACTTAGCCATGGTTATTATTTTCTCTTTTTCTATACACTGTGTCTCCAATTTTATATTACATATTAGGGGCTATTCAATTTTTTCAGCTCTCACAACTAACTACTGAAAAGTGGGTGGGAGGTCACAAGGCAAGGAAGAACCTTACTAGTATAGAAAAGCAGGAGGAATAGAAACATGTAACCTACCTCTCTAAATCAACAGACTCCAGTGCTGTCCCTAATGGCAGGAATGGAATGGAATGGAACAAAGCCAGATATCATTACTGTCATCTTACTGAATAGGAGTAGAGGTGGTAATTTCCCTTACGTACTTTAAGGAATCAGGCAGTGCTCAATTTCATGTATTTCATGTCTTATTCTGATGTGGTTTCCTGAGCTTTGCGTCTAACCCTAAATTCCATTCTGACTCAGAATTGTGACATAAATAGTAAATGACTAAGGAACATGATCTTCTAAATGCTGTGTCATTAACATGAGATCCTCAACACAAAGGGGCAATTCACCATAAATAACCACCTCTTAATGGGGAGACCACAGTTCTAACTGGATGCTAGGGCCTGTGTACGTTTTTTCTCCTCCCACTGAAGACAATATTAGGAGCATGATTTAGAATTTTAACTAAATGTATTATATAACAGAATTTTCATACCAAAAAAAAATGAAAGTACTTTTTTGGAATAATGGAAAGCATCAATTGCAAGTGATAAATAATTCCAGATATGATTGCCAGATTTACCATAGTTACAGATTTCTAAAGATAAATGCATTACGTGTCTGTCTCCTAAACACACACCTAATTTGAATCTCTGAAGAGAAATTTTAATTGGTAAACATTATTTTAGAAACCATACATTTAAAAAGAGAAAATGCCAAAGAAGCCTAGCAAAAAAGGAAGAAGAAAAACGTGTTTACCCCTATGTGGTCATGGGAGCGTTTGCATGTAACATCAGCACCCCTGCCTGCCGCATTACAGCATGATGGGTGTCTTCAAAGCACAAGCCTGTGTCTCTCCTCCCTGCCCTGGCCCCTAAACACATTTGTTTAAAATTTCTCTAAACAATTGAGATCTCAAACTAACTGTTATATATGTTGTCTGTGTTTAGAGAAAGCTACAAAATCAAAGCACTTTTTTTAAAAATTAGAGTTTAAAGGAAATTGTGGACCTAAATCCAAACTAGAAAGGATATGTTACCAGCAGTAGTCTGAATGCTCACTTGCAGGCAAACCTCTAGGTGGATATATTTTAAAAGCACAGCTCTCTGTCAATTCAGCACCCATAATGAAAATCAGATATACTCTCCTCTAAATGTATAGTGTCTGGATTCCCATTGTTTCCTCTGTAATTTTCTTCAATCCCTTTCACGGCCTCGTTTTGTTGCTTTTCCCATCTTCCAGCAGTTTCTCTCTCCCCCACCTCCCCCGGCCTCAATGAATCAATAGCCTCTGATGCAGCCTGTATCCCCAAAGGAAGACAGCCATCATGCTAAATCCATTCAATAAATAACTGTCTAACAATGTGTTGAGCATTGAAATGAGCCTACAGGCCATGAGCTCACCATTGTAACCAGCACCGCCTCCGCTACTTTGCTCCCATCATTGTTGTACTCATCTTCATGTGGGAAAACAAACACTGCTTTTTAGAATCACTAGAGTAGAACAAATCCCAATGATCGCATAATCCTACCTCTTAACAGATAAACAAAGCACATTTATTTAAATCCAACTTTTAAAACCAACATTGATCTTTCTAGTGGGAAGGATTCTACTATGATGGATTCCATCAACTCTTTCAGGAACCAAACTAACCTCTGCTTACGAAATCTGCTAATAATCTGGTGGAAGTTAAGCACTAAAGAGATGGAAAAACTAATGTTATTTTAAAACAGGTAAAAAAGGGAAATATATGTTCCTTCCACAGGTAGCATTCAGACTCAGATTTTTCACTCCTACGTATTAAAACCGAATTGCCTTCAGTGGAATACAATTTACCAAGATAGTGTTTATGAAATATTGATGTCTTCAGAATCAATGAGAAAAGTCTTAAAAGCATCTAATTACTTTCCATATGCTATAAAATTCAACTCTATCTCCAGAATATCAAATTATTACTTTGCTATTCGTCTGTGTGGAGTCTTTGGGTGGTTGAGTTACCATATTTGTCTGCTAAATAAAAGGCTAGATGTTCCAGACCACCTAGAGGTACCTATCAAGGAAAACTAGTGATAGACTTCTGAAATATCAGACTTGGAAACTCTACAGAGCACAGGTCGATCCTGAAATTGCCATGCATTTGAATCCAAATCTCTCTCTCTCTTTCTTCTCTCCTTCTTTCTCCCTCCCTCCCTCTCAATTCGGCATGTGAACTCTGAAACATTTATCATCTATGTTTATTACATGAAAACATGGAAAACGTATTCAAAAACTAAAAAGACATTCAGTAATGAAGTAATAATGATGTCTCTCATGTTTTTTTTCTCTCTTAGGCACAGATTTTTGCCATAAAGTATTTAAATTAAAAGTATTTATCAAAATGCTTGTTTTTCTTCATGCTAAATTGTAAAGTCTTCATATCAAAAATAATAAGAATGAACATAAGCTACTATATCAGTGCATATTAAAATATACATTTTATATTTAATACATGTGAATAAAATATATATGAAATTTTTATATATTTCACAAGATAAAATCTGAAGGTTCTCAGATTTGAAATAATAGTACACATACTTAGTTACCATGGATTTTTTTTTACTAGAGTTAATTAACCTTTTTGACAAGTAATAAACACACAAAACAATATCAGGCCATGGCCACTGAGTTCAAGTGTGACTCATATGGTGCTACTTAGTGTTTCTGAGCTTATATCTACCAGAATGAACTCTCATCTTTTTCCTAAGAAGTGGCCAGTGATTTTGAACTTCTAAAATGGTAGCTAGCATTGCGACATTTACCTCACAGTGCCACCAGGCATCCTGATGGATGACTATGTTTCATTGAGATATTCATGAAGACTGTAGAACAGTATTGTAAAAGATAAGTTTTATGTAATAGCAAGTGAAAGAACTTAAAAGTACATTATATCATGTCAGCAGATTAAATTTTAAAGTGATGCAAATCCTTACTGAAGACCAGATGAAGAAACAAAACATGCATTTAGTTCATTAGAGTATTTGGACTCTGGAGATTTTTTATTATACATTTATTGTTTCTACATACTGTTATTTTTCAGTCTAAAAAGAAAATTCTACTTCTTGATAGAGCAATAATTATGGTTCTATGATATAAGAAAAATAAAATGTGCCATATTGAGATATCTCTCTAAAAGGTAACTTTGGCATTTAAGCAAAAATGAATATAATGAGTGTCTTTTCACAGCCAATTTTATTAAAAGAATAATTTAAAATGTCAACCACAACTCTTGTCCCTCCCCCTCACACATTCACTTCATCCAGTTTGGCTTCATCTCCTGTCCTCCTCCAGAACATCTCGTACCAGCTTCCCCAAAGCCAAGGGATAGTTCCAGATCCGTAATAGACGTATAGTCCCGATTGTGTGCAACTCGGTTGGTCGTTCACTTTTCCTTAAAATATTTATTTTGCTTGGTTTGTTTTTGACTTCAGACTTCTCTTTTCCTTCTATCATCAAGACACTCCTCTGTCTTTGCAACTTATTTCAGTCATTACGTATTAATGTTCTTGGAAGCTTCCTTGTTAGATTGTCTCCTTGTCTTATTTCATATTCTCTTTCTGGGGTCTTTTAGCTCAAGTTCAACTTGTTTTTGTTTTGTTTTGTTTGTTGTCTATCATTATTCATTTAGGCCTGGTAGCATAATGGGGTACACATTGGGATGTGAACCACAAGGTTAACAGTTTGAAAACATTGGCCACTGTCTGGGAGGAAGTCGAGGCGTTCTCTGGTACGGAGATAGTTTCAGAAACCCACAGAGACAGTTCCACTCTGTTCGACAGGGTCGCTCTGAGGCAACATTGACTATGGCACTGAGTTTGGTTTTGAGGTTTCAAGTACCCAACTTACAGATCCTGACTCCTCCTAAAAGTTGTAAGCAATTTTATTAAATGTCTATGTGTTATTGCCACATGTAGAAAACAAAACAAAACAAAAAACCTAAGGCCGTGAAATACTCCCTTTAACTTTAAGTTAAAATGTCCCCAGGGAGAGAAAACATGATTTTCATCCCAAAGTTGGCGAATTGGTGTTCACTGGACTTTGGGTGGGTTTAGACCTATTGCTCTGAGGGTGTCCAGTGAACAGCAGTCCGTAACCAGCATGTATTTGCTATATCCGTGCTCTCTCTGCCTTTTTGTGACACATTAGTGTCTCAGGCATGGTTCTGTCTTTGCAAATGAGTGTTACTGAAAGTACTGTCATATATCTAGCCCTCACAGCTTGTGCAACTACTGTCTAATCACCAAAAATATGAAGCTGTACAAGTTACCAATTTATGTATTGGAGTCTAATAAGATGCTCGACACATGTATAAATTCCTTTGCTCAACAATGTTTTACCATTGATTACAATAATGTTACAATAAATAGAATAACCTTAAGCTCCAAGGAAATGATATAGAATGCACTCCAAGAAAAATTCTACGTATGTCTCTAACATAACCAGGGACATATAGAAACCATAGTCATGTGAATGAAGTTTGAGCCCTAACATAGGAACAATTACTTCTTTTTTTCCATATTTCTTTAATATTTAATTACAGGATACAATTACTTCTTGTGACATGGTCCCGTCCAGTACTCTTCCTCATGAGGAAACCATTGAGGTTATGGTGCCAGAGCAAAATTTGACCAAAACAAGAAGGTGCCCAGCTAACAGGAAACATAGTATCTGGAGTTTCAAAGGATTGACTCAAAACAAGCAGGCATCTAAATGGAGAGTCAGCAGAGTCCACACAGAAGAAACATATCACTTGTGTGATGCTAGGTTTGTAAATAATAATAATATCTAAACCCAGCAGTGGAAAGGGTACCAGAGCGTAAATTACAAACACTCATATTTGGGGAATGACATGCGAGGGATGACAGTATAAGCCCCCAATCCATTTTCAGTATTCTCTCATGGAGTGAGTCACTGGTGAGTCCTCAATGAATATAGTCTAGGCACGCAAACAGTGCTAACATCACACAGAGATCACCTAGATAAGACAGGCTGGATAAACAATCTGGAGGAGAAAACAATGGGACCAATGGTTACAGGAGGACATGGGAGAGAGGGAAATGGAGGAAAGGAAGTGGTGTTAACAAACCCAGGGACAAGGGAACAAGTGATCCAAAATCAGTGGCTAGGAGAGTCTAAGAGGCCTGGTAGGGCTTGATCAAGGGCAATGTAACTAAGAGGAATTACTTAAACCCAAATGAAGGCTGAGCATGATAGTGGGACAAGAGGAGTGTCAAAGGAAATAGAGGAAAGGACTGGGAGGCAAAGGACATTTATAGAGGTCTAATTATAGGCATGTACATATGTAAATATATTTGTATATGATGATGAAGAAATAGATCTATGTGCATAAATTTATAGGTTTAGTGTTAAGGTAGCAGATGAACATTGGGCCTCTACTCAAGTACTACCTCAATGCAAGAACACTTTGTTCTATTAAACTGACATTCCATGGTGCTCACCTTCCCAACACAATTGCTGAAGACAAAATGGGTACATAAGCAAATGTGGTCAAGAAAGCTGATGGAGCCCGGTTGGCTTGAAAGCAAACAGCGACCATCTAGGTCAGAAACAGCAAAGCCTACATGGAAGAAGCACACCAGCCTGTGTTGAAGGGATCAGGCATCAAAGAACAAAACATGATATCATTGAGAATGAGGGAAAGTGCGGAGTTGGGACCCCAAACCAATCTTGACTACTGGACATCCCCACACAGAAGAGATCAGGTGTCAGGTATCAATAGATCCCTAACAAACAACTATATCGCAGGGAAGAGACAAGTCAGTCAGGTTGCAGTGTAGCAACGATGAAACATGCAACTTTCCTCTAGTTTTTAAAAGCTTCCTCACTCCACCCACCACCCCACCCCTCTCACAGGTATCATGATCCCAATTCTACCTTACAAATCCGGCTAGACCAGAGGATGTATACTGGTACAGATAGGAACAGGGAATCCAGGGTGGATGATCCCTTCAGGACCAGGGTGAAAGTGGTGATACCGGGAGGGTGGAGGGAAGGTGGGGTGGAAAGGAGGAATGGATCACAAGGATCTACATATAACCCCCTCCCTGGGGGATGGACAACAGAGACGTGGATAAAGGGAGGGAGACATTGGACAGTGTAAGACATGAAAAATAATAATAATTTATAAATTATCGAGTTCATGAGGGAGGGGGATAGAAAGGGAGAGGGAAAATGAGGAGCTGATACTAAGGACTCAAGTAGAAAGCAAATGCTTTGGGAATGATGATGGAAACAAATTTACAAATGTGCTTGACACAATGGATGGCTGTATTGATTGTGATGAGTTTTATGAGCCCAAATAAAATGATTTTTTTTTTAAAAAGGGTTTTATCTGCTATTACTCCTTGTTGTTAAATCTCCCTTTGGACACATTATGAATTTAGTCTAATATTTTAATAGTTGCTGATTTCTTTTAAATTGGCATATTCTTCTGTTTTATATGGTCATAGTTGCTGGATCCTTTTTTTTCTTTCCTCCCAGTCTTTGTTTTGTATGTTTTTGGTTTTGCTTTGTGTTTATATGGGGAATCTAGGGTAGGTGGATATATGCAGAATACAACTGGATTAATAAATTTTACCTGGGAACACAGAAGGGGAGGATGGGTAGAAATAGACAGTCCCCACCAGTGAGTACAAGTAGGAAGGAAATGCTCCGAAGTTGATTGTGGTGGTGATCGCACAATACTTTTTAATATAATTGAACTATTACATTGTATTATATATTAAACTATAGCTCAGCAAGACTATTTTTAAAAGGCTATTATCAGGGATATTGAATCTCTAATCATCCTAACTTCTCTCAAACTCTTTCCACCTTCATTGTTCCTTATTTTGTGATAAATTATACTATCCATCAATCTGTATAGAGGGTTAAAAAAAGTAATCATTGTTGCTTATCCAGAAAATATCATTTACAATACCTAATTCCATCTCCAGCTTTGAAAATTTGAATGATTTAATGTCTTCTTTGTGCATCGTCCTGTCTCTATCCCCAGCATGGTTGAACAAGTTACCACAATCCCTTTCCTGGATTCTGAGCACACCAGTTCCCCCACCCATCTTTTCAAATTGAAATCAAAGTAATCATTTCAAAGGAACACATCTAATCCCTTATCTCTTCCTTGCCTTTCTTCCATTCAATGAAAGGTCCATTTCTCCTAGGATAGAGATAAAATATTTTAAAAAGGCCCTACTTCTTCTTTCACTTTTTTTACTATCCTTGGAAAATACTTTATTCTTGACCACTGTAAGACTTTGAATATGCTGCTTTATCTGTCTGGAATGATCTTCTTTGTTTTCTTCACTCAATTATTGTATCCCTTATTCAGCTCACAGCTAAGGAGACACCCCCACCCTCCGCCCCGAGAAGCCTCTTGTATTTGAAAATGCTGTCAACACCCCTCATCCACACACCTTGGTTTCCATAGTGTACCCTCTAGAGTCGTTATTTGACTTAAGATATGACCTTCTTGAGAGTCAGCATGAAAGGAAAACCCAAACCAAACTTGCTGCCATCAAATCTATTCTGACTCATAGTTACCCTCTAGGAAAGAGTCGAATTGGCTCCCTGGATTTCCAAGACTCTGTTTTTGGGAGTAGAAAGTCCTTTCTTTCTCCTGTGAAGCAGCTGGTGGATTTTGCATCTTTGACTCTGAGGCAGCAACATCAAGTGTCTTTGGAGTATTGCAGCATTATCTATGTCTTTATTTTCTTTTGAAAGTATTTTTATGAAGAATGTCAGGGATCCCAACCACAGCAGATCAGTTTTAGTGACTTTGGCAGGTAAAGGCACAGGATAAGTATTGATTTGCAAGGAAACAAAATCTTACTAAATAACATGAAGGAGAAAATCAGTGAGTGCTCCTGTCAAGATTTAGTGGTGCTGTTGTGTAAGTGGTAGACTGCTAGCTGCAGGGTTGGAGGTTTGAAACTCCCAGAGAGAGAGTTGAGGCTCTTTGCTCCCATACAGACTTAGTACCTTGGACACCCTCTAGAGAGTTTCTGTAGCTTGGAATCAACTGGATAGCACTGTTTCTTTTAATCTGGTTTCCTGCATTGTTGTTGTTTTGCTTTGCTTTGTGAAGTACAGCTATCCTCTTTATATAATTCTCTTTCCAAGAGTGTATTGTGGACATTAAATGATGCACATGGTACTTTCATGAGGCTATGTCCACTTTTAACATGGTTAATTATAGGTACACATCTCATTTCCTGTTTTACCTAGTAATCTACCAAGATTGAGTATCTATCCAAAAAATGTTGGACAGAACAGACATCATGTGAAATCCTGAAATGATGAAAATTATTAACATATCTCCTCTCTTTCCCTTCTATCATTACCCACTCTAACGTGTAATTCCTCCAACCCTTGGAAAATCCATGATTTTCAATATATTGGAATATATTGAAAATATATTCCAAACGATTTCCAATATTTGCTGGGTCTACTCTTTCTGATCAATAATAATGTACCACTACCAAAATATTTCTGTTTCCAGGTAGCAGAGACTAGAAGAAGGTCCTGAAACCATAAAAGCCATATGATTGATTGCCTATCTTTCTGGATGGTAAGAAATGATAGATAGGAGGTGAGAGATAACTGTCATGGATGCTGTTTTCATGTATCTGAAAAAACAAACAACAACCTGTCCCCCCCAAAAAAATCAAAAACATTGAAAATTACAGGAAGTGTTAAAACCGCAGGACGAGTTTGTTTGTTTTTAAACATTTTATTAGGGGCTCATACAACTGTTATCGCAATCCATACACACATCAATTGTGTAAAGCGCATTTGTACATCATTCGCACAAGAGATGGTAGTGAATGTACTGCCTGGCCTCTGAGACCTTTGTTTGGAGCTCATTCATTCAATAAACATTTGCAGACTCATTCAACAAAGCGGATCACTTCATACTAGCAGTTTTCATTTGCTGACTATAAGACTCCATAGCTACACTATCTAATGCAGTACTCATGAGCTACAAATGACCAATTAATTGTTATTGAAAATTCCATTTTGGGGGTTGCACAGTTTACAGAGTCGCTGTGACTTAGAATTGACTACATGGTAGTGAGTTTTGTGCTTTGAGAGCTGTGTTTCAGAGTTTTATTTCCTTATCATAAAATATTTACAAGTACAATGTTGTCCTATAGTTTGTGTTGTTTCCTACTGACTCAAACCTGGGTCTTTATCCTGATTCATAAGTCTTCCTCTATGGTGACTTAGAAGAACCAGGATTCCATTATATGCCCCCATCAGTGATCTCTTTATCCTTTTTCCATGAATAGATGCAGGCATGTGTCCAAGATGGTACAATAGGTGATGTCATTAGGGAGATGTGAAGGATGTAATCTCACTCTCCACCAGTGTCAGAGGAACTGCATGAAAATGACAATAGGAGCCAAAGAAGCACCAGTGGGGTAGGTAGGCTAGTAACACATGTGGTGGAGCCACCAAGACAAAGACATCACTAGGGTGGGATGACCCATCATTCCTCCCTATCCCACCCTCTGCCTCCATCATGCAGAGTGCTGACTGTGCAATACATGGGACCTAACATTGAGCAGAGAGGAGGGTCTATTTCATTGACCAATTAGAGAGTGGAAGGATAAACAGAGAGTCACAGGCAATGTATCAGAGGGGGTGGGAAAAGTCTTCATCAACTGATATCACCCATTTATGGGGTGGTGGGGGACGGGCTATGAAATACAGTGAGTTACTATGTTACCGATGGGCGACACCAACTGTAGTGAGGATGCAGAAGTTACTGATTATTTTTCTAAGGAATTTAGAATTTGGGCTGAAGGAGGAAACTATAATTTCTCTCTAGGTGACTCAACTGTGATTTCCAAATGTGATTTGACAATATTGGCATTCAAGTTTGTCTTCAAAGTCCCTTCTTTAGCTATGTCTTTGTTATTCTGCTTTACCTTGGAGTCTTTAAAGATTAGATATATTTTCTTTATAAACCCTAGTTTAGAAGCACTCATTAAGTCCTTAAAATAAGCCATGATGGAAGATTGGTGGTAGAGTTAGGGTTAGGATAAAAAAAAAATAATAAGCCATGACATATTTTCACATTTTGTTAACAGATGAAAAATCTGGGTTCAGAGAGTTTAAGAAACATAATGGCATCTGAATTAAAATCTAGGTGGCCCTTTTCAATGGAAAACATGGCCTTCAAGGTGCAATGTATTACACACTGGGCTCCTAACCAAAAGGTTGGCCATTCAAACCTATTAGACTCTCTGAGGGAGAACCCTGAGATGGCCTGGTTATCCTCTTCCATAGAGATTTGTAACATTGGGAACCCACAAGACCAATTCTACTTTGTTCTACTGTGTTATATGATTGAAATCAACTAGATAACTAGGATATACACACTCACACACAGATACACAGACACAATCAGGGTGCAGTGACAAAGTAACTGACAAGTTGTTCATTTGAACTCATTGACTGAACCACAGAGAAAGATGTGGTTGTCAGCTTCTGTAAACATTACATCCTTGTAAATCTCATAGATCACTTCTACGCAGTCCTATTGGGTGGCTATGAGACAGAATCTACTTATTGGCAACGAAGTACTGTATTTTCAAGGTGCAAATCTCTGCCCTAGATTCTAAATGTACAGGTATGAAAATGATTTTTGTTTAGTGATAGCTTTAATTCATTAAGGCAAGGCCATGCACATAATATAAGTGCTTTTCAGAAATTGATGATACCAAGGTGTATATCCTACTTTTCTTGAACAATCCTGGTAGGCTATCAGGAATAAACAAGCCAACTGGGACCAAGAAGCCAACAGAGTTTGAGGGTCAGACAGTAGGCCCCCAAATTCTATGTTTTACAAAAAAGCAATGTATATATAATTTCACAGACAGGCACCCCTCTCCCCTCTCCCCCACTGAAGCTAATCTAAACTCAATCTTAAGAGCAACAGGGCAGATTTTGGCTTTAAATTTAGATAGCAAGGTGGCTGCAAATGAGGACAAGTATTGTAAAATTGTAGGTACATATCCCCATCCATGGGACCTAAGTATGAGCACAGCTGCCCCGGCAATGTTATTCCCTGAAAACAGCAATAGTTTCAGAAAGCTAATTTGACAGTAACCGTCATGTTTCTAATCTAAGAGAAGTAGAGAGCATTGTTTTATTTCGTGGTGAATTCTGCATTTTCAAACTGTAAATGAGAGAACATTGTGATGGCTGCAAAAAAAAAATAGGAAAGGTTTGATTTGTTTTTGAAGTTTAGAAATATGTCTGTGGATGACTAGCCAAAGATGGGAGAATTTAGATATGAAGAGATTGATTGATGTAGTTATCTGCCAAACAGCATGATTAAAACCATTCAGACCCTGAAAATGGAGCAGAGAACATTGACTTTATTTCTGTAAACTAAACTGGCACCATCAGACTTAAGTGCTCTTGTCTTGTCAGAGGATTGATTATTATTAAGACTGTCTCTGACAACCATTTGCCAAGTGCTTCATTGAAGTTCTCCATCACTCGCAGCTCTTTGGTGACATGACCAGGCTAGAATTCAACAGGGAAAGGAACTGAGGTTTCTATGCAAATTGATGAGTTTCATGTCCAGGGGTCCTCATGAATACACAATTTCAAGATAAAATGGGTTTCCTCTGTAATGTGGTTGGCTGGATGGAAGCAGGGTGCACCAAGTAGAACACAGGTGTCAGGCCATGTGTGTCAGTCTCCATTTCTATTGGAGAATGAAAGGATCGTTCCTCTGTTGAAGGGATGCCATTCATCAATCATCTCCATGATCAGTGACAACTATTGACATATAGTTATCTAGGACTTGGTAGTAGAAATACCTTTAAGGTTTATCTCAGGAATCCAAAAAGAGAATATGATTCTTCCTTTCCATCAGGGAAGCAAAACTGCCAAAATGAAACATCTCACTTACTTTAGAGTGATTTGAGATTGCTAGAGTCCTCTAAGTACTGCCACAAGTAGCGATGTAGTCACAACTCCGCTAGTTTGTATTGTCTGCACTAGACGGGGCCCTCCGCACCACCTATTCATCCCATTACCAGTAACTAGACTACTACCTCTTCCATGTAATTACTGGAGATGCCAAGGTGTTCGCTGTCTTTAAACTTTCATTGTGCTCAATTCCCACTCGACTCCTCCTGAGAAAACCAGACTACCAATAAAATTGTTGCTCATCTTTCCACTGCACCACCTATCAATCTTTCTTCTTCCCAGCGCCCTTTGTCCCCTTTCTCAAACCACAAAAAGGTGAAATGGTGTTTCTCCTACTTCAAGTTACCAATTCCTATCTTGTTTTCTAACTTCTCTGAATTCTTCTCGGGGCTGCCTTCATCAGTTAGTTCTCTTCACAGGCTGCTCCTGAACTTCATTCTCTGGGGCTAACACATTTCCCTTGCACCAAGCTCACTCTTTAGAGTCAGTTTTGAGTCCAGGACAAAGTAGACCTGTTCCTTATAGTTTCTAAAACTGTAAATTGTCATAAAATCAGACTGCCATATTTTTCTCCCTTAATGTGGCTGGTGTGTACAAACTCCCACACTTTTAGTGATCAGTCAAGCACTGAAATACTGAGCCACCAAGATTCATCTTCTCTACCAACTCAGAAAGTTAAAGTGCATTCTCTATGCTTAGTGCGTGGATCAAGAACTGAGAAGTCAATTGGTATTTTATTCTGGTTGAAACCTAATCGTTAGCCTGTCCCCATGTTATACACACTAGAGAAGGACGCAGGCACCTAGATTCAAGACAAAGGACACTGCTCCACACAGCAGGGAAAGCAAGCACCGTGAGTTTGAAGTTCACAGTCATTCTCCTGGCACGCACCATGACCTGCATGGGTGATGTAAGTGGCCTGCACAGTGGATTTGTTGTACAGCTAAGGAACTTTCCAGCCACTTTGAGGAAAAACGATGAGGCCTATGGCACCATAAAGAATTACATTTTGGAAATCTTATACAGCACTGCGATGAGTCAAAATAGGCACATTGGCAGTAGGTTTGATTTTGGTTAAAGAACCATTGACCCTCGAACCCACTGCCTTCGAGTTGATTCTGGTTCATAGGGACCCTACAGCATCGAGAAGGATGGGTACATAGGTTTCTGAGACAGTCATTCTTTACAGGAGCAGACAGATTCAACATTTTTTCCCCCACAAAACAAAAATGGTGGATGTGTTGAACCACCAGATTTAGAGTTAGCCGCTAGGGCATCCCATTATTATAATGGACTGCTTGCGAACTTGTCTAACTTTGTCCTGGGGAAAAGGGTTATCTTTGTGTCACTCTAAGCAAGAACAAGGGTTCCCCCTTCTTTAGAGAGAGATTTCATCTCAAGTGTCCCAAACTCTGCTATACCAATATCCTTGGAAAGGTCACCTGGCTCAACAGCTGCCCCCAGGACACATAGAAATGCTACAGAGAAGGACACTTAAGCAAGTTGTTTTCCATTTTGTTATATTTTTATTAATTAAAAAACATTTACTGAGCATTCTTGACTTTCTGAATATTTTTCCAGGTAAGGCATTTCAGGGGTAAATGTATACTACTAGACTTGAAAATCACTATCGAGTTTTTATTACACAAAAGGAATCTCACTGCACATTTCAGAAATAATGGTGATTTTTAAAAGCTCTTAATTATAAATCAGAAATCACACATTGTCATTTCATTACCAACTGTTGAGAGGTTAGTAGTCTTTGAGATCTAGTAAAAACCTCCAGTTTTATTAGTATTAATCCTATAAAGAAGAATAAATTACAAACACTTGTTCATCCTTCACCGTGCTTTGTGGCACTGTGGGAAATCTGCCCTTGTCGCTACTTTAAGCCTCCATTTCTGTTTAGGCCAACAGTGGAAATCACATTACAGTAAATAATTCTGTGTGCTTGATCTTTTGGGGTAGGGAGGAAAAATCAGGTTCTGCCAAACTTAGCCATTGTGAGTTCAAAGTTCAGAATCAAATTCAATTCTTTCTGAAAATGAGTGCTATAGAACAGCTGGTCAAACACAATATACTTGTTTGCAGAAACAAGCTTACTGATCTCTGGTGGGGTGGCGATGGGGGCAGAAAGGGCTTTCTAAAAAGGTCCAGGAAGAATATCAACTGATAATATAAACCAGATTAGGGAGGAATTTGTAAAATAAAATGGTACCTGCTTGCCGAAACTGACACAACCTTTCCCAGTCCTCGAAAAAGAACAAAAACAACACCCAAATCAACCTCCCCAATTAACAAGACACACTAAAAGTAACACAATAGTTATACATGGATAATCCTTTAAAAATAACTAAAAATGCAAGTAATGAAAAATGTAAAATAATGATTGCTGAAGACATTAAGTAGCAGAATAATAAAAAAGTTGGTGAGAGAAGTAAACAAATAAGATGTTTGATTTTGGGGTTATTTTTACTTGAGGGAAATTGGCAGGAAAGGATTTTACCGTTGAAATATTATCAGCTCCAAGAATCAAAGTCCATGGTTGGTGTGAAATAGTAGACAACTATCTTTGAGCAACATAACTGCACTATCTTGAGGCAAGGTCAGGAGCCCATGACCACTCACCTTCAAGGTTGGCAATTAAGTCCCTCCTTCAAGTCAGGAAGAAATCCTGGCAATTGATTTCTGCATAGATTCCAACCGAGGAAATCCAAGACAACAGTTCTACTGTGTAGCACACAGTATTGTTTAAGAACCTTGGTTTTAAACCTTGAGATCTATGGGACATTGCCTATTGCTTTAATTACAATCTTAAGTTTTATGTTGGAAAAAAATTGTAATAATTATAAATATAGTAAAAACTTCTTAGCTATGCTACAAGTCTCCCCCAATTAAAATTTATTGTAGAAATATAGAAAAATAACAAAAATAGGAACTACATACCAATACAATATTATTAATGATGCTGTAGACTTTACTTGGAGTGCTGAAAAAATTACATGCACACATTTCCTATCTTCCTCTTGGTTTTTAAAGCTATATTCAGATGTACAACTCCTTGGAAGGAACTCATCAGATAGATTGGTGGCAACTGGGTAAGGAGGGAAGTGAGGATATTCCCCGCATTCCTATTCAAATGCAGATTGAATTATTGTCCAAAGTCATAACACAGAAATGAATCCTGTTTTTTTCCCCATGCCCTTTTAAAATATGCCCACTTATTGGCAGTTCCATAAAATTATACCATAACCCAAAACCAAACTCACTACCAGTAAGCTTCTTCTGACTCATAATGACTTCAAAGGGCCAGGTAGAACTGCCTCTGTGGGTTTCAGAGTCTGTAAATCTTTATGGGTGTAGGAAGTCTGGTCTTTATCCCTTCAGAAAATTAGATGCTGTAAAATGGGGATGAACCTACCTCAGTGAGAGAGCGAAACAGGAGAAAGGCGGGTCAGAAAGGAGAAAATGAGCAGCAGGCTTTTGTCACCACTCTTCCACTCCCCAACATCAACAACAAAAGGAAAATCATATCTGTATCCCCTACCTACTTCCCGTTTCTACTGCTGCATATAAATATAAAATAGCATGAAAATTAGCATGTTCAAAAGATTCCCAGAAAATGTGACCTAGGAAGAAACAGACACAGGCATGGAGGGACGGAAATGAAAAGGAAACAAATAGGATAAAATGCAATCTCCAGAGATACCTGAGAATGTTAGAGCAACCGGAAATACATGCATTGGAAATAGAGCACTGACTTGGAGAGGATGCAATAAAGTTAGCAGGTGGACATCCTCGCTCCATAATGAATACATAGATAAGCTAAGAATAATAGAGTTTTCAATACCTACCACCTACTTTCCTATGGTTTCCAATCTGACATACATTTCTCAAACTGGGGGAAACAGAGACAAAAATGATAAAACAAACAAAACCGCTTAGCTAGCCTTCAAAATGAATTTAAATAACTACTTTTAAATGTGAGTGAAACTAATGTCTTTACATAGACACTGTCATCTTCCCTGCTATGGAAGTGAAGGTCACTAAATGGTAATCTAAGGTTTACAGTGGAGTCATGCTTTTGCTTGGGAGTCGACACCCAGTTCAGAGAAGGATAACCCAAGCACAGTTGTAAATCCCAATGACTACTAAACTTTATTGAACAAAAATGTAGTGACAGTCTTAATTGCTGTCAAAATTCTCAACTAGAAGTTATCTGGATGAAAATATTTACATACATATATGTACTACAAATCCAATAGCAAAACTTAGGAGGTTGTATCATTTCTTGCTTAGCTGCTATGATGTTTAATTTCAGAAAGTTGAAGGAATAATTTCCCATTTTCTTTATTGAAAAGAATATTAATTTTCTCATTCTTCTAGGAATTTTCAGTTCCTAGAAAGGCCTCATCCATACATTATCAGATGATATTAATTGCTCACAGTCATTTCTTTACTTTTGTTCTAAACCTATGAGTGTCCTAATATTACTTCTTTCCTAAATTTCTTCTGAAACTTTTCCCAAATATTTTTATTTAATACATGTCAGATATTCATTCACTCTTTTCTTTCTTCCATCCACCTTTTCATATCTCTCAATGAAAGTCACTACTTGGTGAAAATTCACATGATACAAATTTTTGATTGCCAACATTTCAAACTCAAAAGAAATATTTTCATTTAATTAGAAAAAAAGATAAAAAAAGCACAGCCCTTATTTGGAATTATACACTAAGATTTTGCTACTTTTCCCCAGTATTCCATGAACAAGGGGCTCAAGCGAGGAATGAAACAAGCAAAACAAGAAAAGACATAAAAAGAAAATTATAGTTTTGGAAAAGCTCTACCTTCCAAGCTAACCTTTCTTTTCCCAACTCCAGATATAACCATGATCTGAGACAATAAGAAACCTGGCAGAAATAAAAACAATGTTGCTCTACTACAAAAAATGAAGACAAAAGATCATTGTAATTGGTGAGCAATGACAGCTCTGACCACAAAGCACTAAATGGTTTAAAACATAAGCTTATGGATACACAATGATTGGAATTATAAAATATAGTTTCATTGTTGTACTATAGGGATATTCTATAGAAGTTTAAAATTTCTACAGAAACACACTACAACAATATATAAAGAATCATTTGGGCATCACCCCTTTTAACAGTGCCTTAGTGACCAACTGTCCCAATTCATGTTGTCTATTTCTTACTCTAGGCCTGGAACCAGCCACTTACCTGAGGGCCTTTTTATTTTTCCTGCAGAATGATATTACAGCACATGATCTGAGCACTGGGCTGGCAAACATGTGTATATTTTTCAATAACATTTTCTAATGTATCATTCGCTCAAACATAGAAAGGGTTATGAGAATTTCACAGAGCCCAGCAATAATCCATTCTGTTGTATTCAGAACAGGATTCAGAGCCTACTCCACAGCACCTACGATGATGATTGTTCATATACAGTGTATAAGAATTGATTTTTCTATAGTATTTATGTTGTAAGCATGAATTTTTTTAAAAAAAATTTAAGTCAGTTTATTGGGGACTCATACAACTCTTATCACAATCCATACATACATCAATTGTGTCAAGCACATTTGTACATTTGTTGCCCTCATCATTCTCAAAATATTTGCTCTCCACTTAAGCCCTTGGTATTAGCTCCTCATTTTTCCCCTCCCTCCCCACTCCCACCTCCCTCATGAACCCTTGATAATTTATTAATTATTATTACTTTGTCACGTCTTACACTGTCCAATGTCTCCCTCCATTTATCCACGTTTCTGTTTTCCATCCCCCAGGGAGGAGATTATATGTAGATCCTTGTAATTGGTTCCCCCTTTCTTTTTCTTAATCATTTTATTAGGAGCTTATACTAGTGTTATCACAATCCATACATACATCAATTGTGTAAAGCACATTTGTACATTCATTGCCCTCATCGTGCTCAAAACATTTCCTCTCCACCTAAGTCCCTGGTATCAGCTCCTCATTTTTCCCCTCTCTCCCCACTCCCTCCTCCGTCATGAACCCTTGATAATTTATAAATTATTATTTTGTTATATCTTGCCCTGTCCAACATCTCCCCTGACCCACTCTTCTGTTGTCCATCCCCTAGGGAGGAGGTCACATGTAGATCTTTGTAATTGTTTCCCTGTTTCTAGCCCACCCTCCCTCTACACTCCCAGTCTCGCCATTCACACCACTGGTCCTGAAGGGATCATCCATCCTGGATTCCCTGTGTTTCCAGTTCCTATCTGTACCAGTATACATCCTCTGGTCTAGCCAGATTTGTAAGGTAGAATTGGGATCATGATAGTGGGGGGAGGAAGCATTTAAGAACTAGAGGAAAGTTGTATGTGTTTCATCATTGCTACCCTGCACCCTGACTGGCTGGGCTCCTCCTCACAACCCTTCAGTAAGGGGGTGCCCAGTTGCCTACCAATGGACTTTGAGTCTCTACTCTGCACTCACCCACATTTACAATGATATTTGTTCTTTGATGCTTGATACCTGATCCCTATGACAGCTCATAGTCACACAGGATGGTGTGCTTCTTCCATGTGGGCTTTGTTGCTTCTGAGCTAGACAGCCGCTTGTTTATCTTCAAGCCTTTAAAACCCCAGACGCTATATCTTTTGATAGCTGGGCACTATCAGCTTTCTTCACTACATTTGCTTATGCACACGTTTGTCTTCAGTGATCGTATCGAGAAGGTGGGCACCCACTGATCTGATTTTTAGTTCTTTGATATCTGATAACTGGTCCCTTCTGCAACTCATGGTCAAACAGCCTGGTGTGCTTCTTCCATGAAGGCTTTGATGCTTCTCAGCTAGATGGCTGCTTGTTTATCTTCAAGCCTTTAAGACCCCAGACACTGTATCTTTTGATAGCTGGGCACCATCAGCTTTCTTCACCACATTTGCTTATACACCCATTTTTCTTCAGCAATCTTGTTGGAAGGTGTGCATCGTGGAATGTCAATTTAATAGAACAGCGTGTTCTTGCATTGTGTAAGTACCTGAGTGGAGGCCCAATGTCCACGTAAGCTCATTTTTCACTTGTTGTGTTATATATTTTGATGAACATACATACTTAGTTTTTAGGAGTCACCTGTTACTTAGTTTATCTTCTGTATCATAATACATTTAAAGGTGTACTTTTATATCAAGCATTACATAGAGTTGATTGCACAGAATTATATATTTGTTTTTAATTGAATAAGTTATGTTATTCTCATTATTTGGCCTTTCTAAAGCTGTTAATTATGTAAAGTGAATTGTGTGTGTGTGTTAAATGTGTCTGTCAATAAGATTTGAGGTTATAATTGTTTTCCAGCTAATTTCCTTAGAGCTTTGAAAATATGCTCCAGATATCATCAACCATTGGGTACTTTTGAAACTTACTACACTCTCTTGGATCCCTTAAACTGTAGCTGACAGCTCTATATGTGTTTGGATGAGTTGTGCCTCACCAGATGTGAGGGGAAAGTTCTTAATGCGACTGTGATAGCTTCTCCTGTGTTCTGTTCAAACCTACGTTTGAAACGAGGCTCAAAAGCAGCCATTTCCTTCTTTCTCAGGGTAACACCATGTCTTCAGAGGACTACTGCTTCATAGGGTTTACTTGACTGTAACCTTGATGAAATTAAGTCACCAAGGTTTTCTTCCAAGTTTCACAGGGTGGGTTTGACCCATAAAACTTTAGGGAAGCTTTAGTAACTAAATATAAACTGTCTGTGCCACCCAGAATACTTGAAATTTGGTTCATCTTCTCTGGTGTTCTTCATGAGTTGATGTGTAAGCTCAGGTAGGACATTTCAACTTTCTTTTTGCAACATGCCTTAATTTTCACCTGTGGTAACTACTGGACAAAACTAACAAGGGTAAAATATTTAGAACCTTGCCTGTGTCTTTTTAGGTGATATAAATCTTACCATTATACCTTTCAAGATTTCTTAGATTCCTAGAGAACTTTCTGTCACTATTATTCTTTTTCTCATTTTGCCTAATGATTCTCTAATTTGTATGTAATTACTTAATATATTTGTCATCCTTTTTCATTTAATCTTCATATATTGCAATGTTTCAGAGGTGTCTGTTTTAAATAGTGCTAAAGTATTTGCTGCAAGAGACATCCCTAAAATTAAAAAGTGTGGAACAAGGATGGCTGACAGAAGCCATGGTATTTCCAGTCACCTCCTATGTAGGGAGACCATTAAAGAAATGGATGCATCTGGGTTATGGTGAAGAACATGGATTGCATGATGGACTGCCAGAAGTATGAAGACATACATCTGTGATGGATGATTGACACTCAGAATGTTTCTTTGAAGCAAGGATGGTGAGACTTCATTTCTCTAATTTGGACATGCTAAAAAGAAATACAAATCCTTGAAGAACGGTATAATGCTTAGAAAACTACATGGTGAGCGGAAAAAAAGAGTAAGACCCTTAATGAGGTTGATTGGCTGAACCAATGGATTCAAACATCACCACAAGTGTGTGCACGATGCAGGACCGGCCAGGAGTTCATTCTGTTTCACACAGGGTAGCTGTGAATTAGCACTGATAGCACTTCACAACAACAATTTAAACGTTGCTCTTTTAGGAGTAGGTTGTATATGCCCTGTTTTCAATATTATTACAATTTTTAGAATTATGTTTGTTCTATCATTTTTATAAAATGTTTTATTAGCTAATATCCAAATAGCAAATAATTCAATAGTTCAATCATATCAAAAAAGTTATAAAATCATTATTTCAATCAATTATAAAACTTTTTTTTTTTAGCTCCCTATTTTCTCCCTAACCTACTTTGTAATACCCCCAGGGAACCCTTAATCCAGTCACTATTTTGATAGATTCACCCATGTTGGAATTAACATACTGCTAAACATAGAAAAATACAAAACAGTCAAAAATATAACAAGAATAACAAAATAAAACAGAACAAAACCTCTGTTGGTAAGAAAACAGAAAATATTAAAAACTAGAGCAACATTTAAATGGGCCAAAGGGACCTGAAGCTTACTTTCTTTTGCTTTTTGTTTTTTTAAGGACAAGCGCTCTGTCTCCATCTTTCTCACTCCTACTTGCTCTTTGCCTCCTGCAGCCCTGGTGCTGCTGCTGGGGAGGCATTGCACTGCCAGTGGCACGTCAAGGCTTCAAGCTCACCGGCTTCTCCTCGGGAAAAAGAAAAGGCGCTCTGATCTGGTAATGATTAAAACCTTGCACAAGGTCACTGCGTGCTGAAATCGACTTGATGGAAGTGGGCTTTTAGGAAGCCATCTATGAATTGAAGCGATTTTCTTTATGAACTTCCTTTTTCTGTTCTTCCACACACGTTGATATTTGCTCCAAACACAGACATCTTGGACAACTGCAATGTTTCCAACACTCAGCTGTTGAACCCCTTGTAAGAATGTTTGTTCTTTACATCTTATTACCCATTGAGTTAACATATGTTCAAATTCATTTATTATGTTTAGTGTAGCTACTGTCTATTTTCATGTGTCAACCTACAACTGGCCTCATTGTAATCTCATAGTAAATTTTGTTGTTTTTTTTAATACTTCTTCTAAGACAGATTTGTTTGTTCCTTTGGCATCCCATTGTACTTTCAATATTTTGCACCATCACAATCAGTCAATTGCATTAAGTATTCTTCAGTCTTCCTTATCAGTGCATAGCTTCCACATGCACATGAAGCAATAAAAAAAAAAAACGGCTTGGGTCGGGTGCGTCTCATTCCTCAGAGTAACATCCTTGCTTTGCAACCCTTGAAAGAGGTCCTGTGCAGCAGCTTTCCCTGGTGCAATGCACCCTTTGAGCTCTGGCCTGCTGCTTCCATGAGCATTGACTGGGGATCCAAACAAGGAGAAGTCCTTGACAACTTCAATCTGTTCTCCCTCAATCTTGATGTGACCTGTCAGCCCAGGATCTTTGTTTTATTTGCATTGCTTTGTTATAATTACGTTGATTTGTAATCCATAATGAAAGCTGCAATCTTTGATCTTCATCATCAAGTGCCTCAAGTCCTCCTCACAGTCAGCAAACCGGATTGCATCATCTGCATCTAGCAGGTGGTTAATAAGCCCTTCCTGCAATCCTGACATCACACTCTTCTTCATCTATGCAAGTTGTGGTGGAGTACAATTGCTGATATGGGTTTTCTACCCAAGTTCCTAAAACCCCAACAAATGCTTGTGTTAGACTTTGAAAATGTAGCATCCATATCACTACATGAGGGAATGGGTCAGCTTGTGTCACAACACCCCCTGAGATAAGGAGATATCTTTGAAGCAGCAAAGAAAGGAACAACCTAGAAGACTTTAGAAAAGCAAGTTCAAGATCTCTGCCTGAAGGGGCACAGATCACCAAGACCAGATGCATCACTAACTGTAGCAGGGATTCTCAGAAGAGCAGCGCTGAGTTTATGGAATATTTTATCTTTATCTGGCCAAAGACTACCTAACTGTTGGACAGAGTAATAGGCCGGCTGGCTTCCTGGCCCATGGAGGCAAAAGACAAGGGGCCATATGGCTAAGAATCTAAAAACTCGAGAGAGACTTTAGGCTGCTGGCTTAGGAGGCTGAGAGGCTGAGAACCAAAGAGAGACTTGGCTGCTGGCTTAGGAGACCAATGACTGTATTTTTAATATTTGTCAATCCTGATTTGTGGTAGCCTATTAACTTTCCTAATGATTCCCATTAATTGTGCTTATTGTCTGTGAGCTAGCTCTGTATGATCATGTCGATGGATGACGAACCTGCCATATATGTATGGTGACATGGAGGCACAGTTGCTGTCAGAACAGGCAAAGAAGGATGCACGAGGAGGTCACAAATGGTCTTCTCTTATCAATAAAACATAAGTATACTGTTTTTCTGGTGTTCTCTGCTTTCAACCAAGACCCATCTGACGTCATTAATAATATCCTTTGTTCCTTGTTCTCTTTGGAATTGATCCTGAACCTTCTGTAGCTCCCTGTCAATGTACTGTTGCAGCAGGTAGATGTTCCTGTAACCATGTGTGTAGAGAGGAATGAGTGGGCATGAGAAAGTAAGAGGATAGAAGAATTAGAGTTCTCAATATCGTATGCAGAAGAATGAAAATACAGTGTAAAAATGTAACCAATATCAATGAGTAATAAAAAAATGTGATAGAAAAAAATAAATTAATTTTCTGTTTAAAATTTCACTCCTCAAAAGAGCAGACTTGCAATGACATACAGAAACTGCAAATCAGACCACCACTGTCTTTCCTCTTCCTATCATTAGGATCACATTATTTTGTTAAAATAGAGAGATTATTATTATTATTATGTTCTTATGTTTTTAAATGCAATTAACATATGAGAATGTATGTTGCTTTGTTGTGCTCATACAGAAATATCATAGATACATGGCTGTAATGAACAAAATGCAGGTTCTCACATTTCCCCCAAACTACAAAGGTTCACTACCATTGAGATGATTCTAACTCAGAGTGACCCCGGTAGCACAGGTAGAGTGACCCCTATGGATTTCCCAGGCTGTACATCTCAAAATCCTTCTGTAAGTGGACAAGGTTCAGTGAAATAGCTGGAAATGTGTAAGGTATTTCCTCAAAAAAACTTTAATATAATAAGCAGAATAAAAACATCCTACAAATATCACAAACAGTTTAATGGCTTAGAATGTGAGTTTTGGAATTGGAAAAAACAAAACAAGACCGGACTTAGTTCCTTAGTTCAACATTGATAAGGCATGTGACCTTGTCCAAGCGATTTAACTGTCCAAGTACACAGTTTCACAGTTTGTAAAATAGCACAACTTAGTGTAAGGCTCTGAGGATGTATGCTAATACATCTATTTTGTACAATATCTGTCATATACCAAGCTCCCGAAAAATGGTGTTCTCTTACCATTGCTTTTTGTACTACGACTATTACTAGTGTCAGAAATGGGATTATGTTAAGAATCTAATGATCTTCAAAAACACTGGTGTATTAGTTCAAGTAATTCAATGATTACTGCGGACTGAGGAGTTAAAATAAAATAAAATTTAAAGTAAAAAGTAACAGCATCTGTCTTTAGCTCTCTTTGGTTTAAAGGGAAATAAATCAGCCAAAAAAAGAGAAAGAAATTGCAGCACTATTTGTGGCAAAGTAAATCAGTCCGCTTTGATAGGGTAAAACACTTGTGAAGGGAAATAGCTAAAGCTCATAGGCTCACGGTGCGAAGTACAAAGAATGTACGGGGACTTTCTCATGGTAGAAACTGGAATTTATCTGTACTATTGTTTACAGCTATGTATATAATAATATAACCTATGCCAAAATTGCATAAACCATAATACTTATATGGTATGCACTTACAAAGAGCCAATTACTCTCCCAGCTCTATTGAAATTCATTTAATCCTCTCAGTTCCACAGGGAGTGAAGAGTGTGTAGATAAGAAATTTTAAGGAAATAATAGAAACACTCTAAGGAAGGTAAAAAATTAGATTGTTGGGATATGCATTTTAACAGTTAACAATCACAGCAGGATCTTCATAGGATAAAAATTAAGCCTGAGCTACAGATCAAGAGACAATAAAAGATAGAATTTTTCAAAAAGACTCTATCATGGATTGCACTTTAATGACCCATTTGATTTTATAAATTCTATTAATAACTCAAGCTGTATATTTCTCAACCTTTTATCCTTAGGGCTTAGCCAACATTAAGTCAACTATCTACAACATTAACAATAGACAAGAGAATAGAGTAGTGTTTACTGTGGTTCCAAAGAGATTTCCAAAGCAGATTCACTGCTAAAGAACAAATCCTCTTACCTGTCATTGGATTAAAAATGCTTGTATAGTATAATTTTGTGTTCCCTAATTAAACTATCCTCTGACTGCCTGTTCAGTTGTCCTAAGGCATTGATGAATTTTAACATAGGAGTAATTTTCTAAGAACTCACTATTAAATAAACACATTTTATGATATCTTAACATGATCAAAACACTAACATTAAACCATACTTTGGAACTCAAACTTTTTCAATCCATTAATAATGCCAGCTGTACTAAGGTAATAACCACATTTAATTCTCCTTTCTTTTCTTTTTAAAAATAAAGATCTAGCATATATTTACAATATGTTACTTGGTATAATTTTAGAACAACTGATGTGGAGGACAAACAGATTATTTCTAAGCTAGTGTTTTAGGTTATGATTCCACATCAAATTGTCTTAAGAGTGATTGCTGTTGAAGACTGAAACCCAAGAAGAAAATAAAGCATGCTTAGAGACCGGCGGTGAGCGAGCTTAGTAGAATGAATAACAGTGACTGATTTCAGACATGTCTAACTCTATATTTTATATTAGTACGCTTATATAATGAACATCACTACGTCTTGACAAGTTGATTACATATATACAGTACATTTACTAAGTGAATAAAACAAAAGGAAATGTTATGATAAAAAATGTTTATTATTTTCACTCTCTTTTAAAGCCACATATGAATGTTTTAGAATATGAGGCCTTGGAATGTATTAAAAAGTATGTGATTTAAATCCTGGTGTTTCCAGAGAATGGATTTTGTACCAAGACATAAGTTATATTCTTTTCATTAATATTAGTTCTTTTATGTATTCTATTGAGAATAAATGCAATCGCTTCAACAATAAACCCTGAAAATACCAATGATCATACAAAATGACTCAATATCAGGTGCTGTTTTGTTTTGTTGTACATGAGGTTGCTCTGAACCCAAATGGGCCTGACAATGAACAATAGCATGGTGATGCCTTTAGCAATTAAAATGAAAAAACAGCTCACTGACGTCCACTCAGAGCTTGGCATGTGCTAGGCCTCTAGTAGAGTGTGGAAAGACCCTGAGCTGCTTACTACCAGCAATTATATGCTCTTCTGTAGGCAAGTAGAGAAACTATGAGCACACAAGCATCAAGGATTTTGGTGTTTTGTGTTTAATTTTTAGTACTTGTGTGGGATAATGTTCCACGAATCTTACCTTTTCCCATAAAGCTCATGGAACCATAGTTGTTAAACCTACTGTCAATCTGGACAGTTCTACATCACCCCTGGGTTGGTGGAGGGTTGGGGATGAGGGAGGTGGGGGCGTCAGGGGGCAGCGAGCAAGAAGAACCCAGGCAAACAGAAAGCTCAAGCTACTGGATGTTCTTTGAGTTTCCTTGAACCCTTGTGCCGGCATCTTTGACAGTTTGGAAGGTCAGTCTGTTAGCTACAAGCAGGGTTATGTCTCAGGTCCTTCACAATTCTAGATAAGCTATTTTATATGAGGGCAGTCACTTACACTTGATAAGAAAAATGATGTAAAGACTAGGGGATGATAATGAGTTGGAAAGCATAGAGCTAATAGTTATAAAATTACTTCACCACGATTATTTTAAAATAGGGAATCACTAATTTTAAATGACCATAAACTATTATTATATACTACTTCACTGACAGGGCAAAAATAAATATGATACAGTATATGTGACTTGTTTATGTTCTTCATGAGCAGGCATGAGATCAGATTTTTGTTCTTTCTCTGGTCAAATCACTGGATGCACATTTTATGTTACTGCCTGGATGAAAGCCATGGTCAGAGCTGCATGGTAAATTGATTTCCCGACACTGTAATGCAAGAGTAGGGGACATGCCCATCCTAAGGAAAGGAAAAGTCAGATTAGCAACTTCAGTCTTCAAAAACAGAATAATGTCAGGGTCTACTGAAAGCAAACAGTCATGCAGGTTCTGAGTGTATAGAAAGGTGAATCAAACTAATCTTCACAGAAAAGATTCAATATAGAATGTTGAGCATCAATATTATCTAGTTCAAGTATAGAAACATTTGGTCACTTTTCCAAGGTCACAAAGTATATTAGGTGGCACACAGATATCATGATGGTAAGCCCAGCATAATACTTCTCTATATGAGATATTCAAAACTGTGAATGCCACACCAAGGGTGATTAGAGCTTCTTTGATTGAAGAGAAACCCCATCTCAGAGTTTTCTAATTTAAAGTTCCATTGTGAATAGAAAATTTTCATAAATTATAATTTTTGTGCTATAAACACCAATTAAGATACCCACTTCCCTATAAATAAGAACACATTAAGCAGTCCCAAGGAAATTTAGATTTTATAAAAAATTAGATATTGGGAAATAAATATTTACCATAATACCCATAAAAATGTTAGACATTGATAAGATTTTGCAAATTTATAAAAATAAGAATAAGTGGGTCATTTTGGAGAGGTGATTATCATATAATTATTTATTCATCAGCTTCTTGTTTAGACAGGGGAGAAGATCTTTTTAAATACGTGAAATTTGTCAACTGATATATGTAAACATGTTTTCAGGTTGCCAAAATGAGTTGATAATCTAAATTTATCTCCTGGAGTACCATGACCAGATGAATTATAGTACTTTATTCACAAAGTATATCAAGAGAAACTTTGTGGTTAGAGATAAAAAACACCAAGTCCTTCCTTCCCCCTCCCCCACCCCCATGCTCCCCTGATTTGTCATCCTGTTGTTCTCTTTTTTGGCTTGTTTAGCACAGGCACAAGGTAACAACAAGTGATCCAAAATCAATGTCAAGGAGGGTGCGGGAGGCCTTGCAGGGCTGGATCAAGGGCAATGTAACCAAGACGAATGCCTAAAACCCAAATGAAGGCAGAACATGATAGTGGGACAAGAGGAAAGTACAAAGAAACAGAGGAAAGAACTAGGAGGCAAAGGGTACTCATAGAGATG
>NW_022111368.1:32909755-32928871 GCF_000313985.2 Echinops telfairi
CCTTGCAGAAGGGTTGTGGGGAGGTGAGGAGCAAATCAGAATGCAGTGTAGTAACGATGAAATATGCAATTTTCCTCTGATTCTTAAATGCTTCCTCCACCCCACTACCATGATCCCAGTTGTACCTTACATATCCGGCTGGACTGGAGGAGGTGCACTGGCACAGACAGAAACTGGAAATACAGTGAACCAAGGACAGATGAATCTCCCAGGACCAGTGGAGAGAGTGGCGATGGCAGGAGGGTGGAGGGAAGGAGAGGGAGAAAGGGGGAACAGAGGACAAGGTCTATATGTGGCCTCTTCCCTGGGGGCCGGACAGCAGAGAAGTGGGAGGGAGACGGGGGATGGGGTCAGATATGATAAAATAATAATAAATTATAAATTATCGGGGGTTCGGGGGAAGTGGGGAGCGGGGAGGGAGGGGGGGAAATGAGCTGACAGCTGACACCAGGGGTTCAAGTGGAAAGTGGTTGTCGTAAGAATGATGAAGTCAACATATGTACTAAAGTGCTGGACACAGATGACGTATGTACAGATTGTGATGAGTTGTATGAGCCCCTAATAAAATGATTATTAAAAAAAAAACACGAAGTCCACTGTACTGAATTGATTCTGAGTTATAATGCCACTTTAGATTTGAAGGTCCTCATAAAGTTTCCAAGGCTGTGAATCTTTTTCCCATATAGTAGTTGGTGAGTTGATAGAGCTGACCTTTCAGTTAACAGGTAAGTGCTTAAACACTTAACCAAGTACTATCGTGTCACTCCAAGTTTGAATGGACCCAACCTCACTAAGTCGAGTTGACTTGATCCCAATCAGGCACAAACCCTCCCTTAAACCATCTCCCAGAAATCAGGAGTTAAAGAAATGATTTGCAACTATTTTTTCCTCAGATTTCTCGATCTCTTTATATGTTCTAGAGACTGGGTTAGGTTCTGTGAACCCAGTGGTGAGCTTATGTGGCACACAGTTTAGAAGGAAAGTCATAAAATGCAGTAACTTTATTCCTTCTCTCCATAGCCTGATGAAGAGGGCTCCTTATATGTCACAAATACATATAAGTCATGCAATACAGAGCACATGGCAAGCTTACCACATAGAAAGAATCATGCAATCATTGCAGGGGCATTCGTTATTTCATGTGGCTCTTCTCGCCAAAGTCTCCAACTCCCCCAAACAGCCCTTTCCTCTCAGGGCCTGGTCAGAAAGTGGGGAAAGCTACTGACAGAATTCATCTGGAATTATGAACAGTGGAACGCTGTCCTGCTGGAAATAAAATGAGTCTCTAAGGAGCAGGAGGGTGGATTTCACTACCAGCAAAAGCCAGGCATGGAGTGTGCCTTCTGGATCCTTAGAATCCCGGGTAGTGAAACGACTGGGTCCAGAAAGCAGCTGTAACATTAGAGAAGCAACAGCGCAATCAGAATCCAGAGCATGGAGTAGAGTGATGGACTTCTCAGGCCATGGAGTAAGAAAAGACGAGGCTAACTTGTGCAGCGGGATGCTTCTGGGCACTCAGTTGAAGAAATGGTACATGCTGACTAAGTATGATTAGAGCTTAGTGTCTTTGCGATGAGACTTCCTGGAATAGGGCACTTAATTCAGGGATCTGGGTTTGTTGACCTATGGAGCTTGAGTTGAATGCCTGCAGACTGAAGCATACAGCAGAGTGGTCTGACCTTCGGACATTGATTAGAAGCCCTGAAAAAACGTTGTAATATGTTCAATTGAACAACTGAATCCTGATCACTTCTCATTTATATTACAACAAGTTACCTTCCTTAAAAAAACACTTCTTTATTCACGAATTTTGTCTTTGAGTTCTGTGAAACCATTACAATGGCTATTAGAACTTAGATATGAAGGTAAAGGTTAATAGTTAAGACAATACGTTGATTTACAGCAAAGAATAACAATAATCTTAAACATTCATTTTAATTTTAAGGCTATAGTTCACAGGGAAACACATGTCCCTCTTGTCTGTGCAAATACTTTCAATTCAAAGGCAAAAACAACGGAATGCTACAAAACTGTGTATATAATAATCTTCTTTTGTTTTATTCTTTATATAGACTATACTTTAGACCATGTAGTGGGAATGAGGCAGAGGATGGATTCACATACAACAACATGCAATAAACCATTAATCTATATGGGGGAGACTGAAATCAATCTCCTTGCAATGCGAACCAGACAAGCATGTCCTTTGTCCTCACTCCTATTCAGCATTTTATAGATGTGCTAGTCGAAGCAATGAAGCAATAAAGGAAAATAAAATACAATTAAATTTGTAAGGAATAAGTAAAATTATATTTATTTGTAGATGATATGATGCTTTACATGGAAAATACTACTTTTTTCTATTGGCAGTCCTTGGTACTTTCAATACTCTGCCAGCACCATAATGCAAAAGTACCGATTCTTCTTTGTTTTTTCTTATTCAGGGGTACAAAGTCTTTGGGATCCAGTGGCTATAGAAGCATCTCAGTGCCAACAGGATTTTCCACATGGCTCCTCCAGATCCTGGGGCATGGGGTCTATTAGCATAGTGACACCTGTTTTATCACTAGAGCATCTCTTAAGGAGTGAACCTAGAGTCTCTCTCACCTCCAAGGAGGAAAAAAACAGATTTCCCAGAATTCTCAGGAGAAAGCCATGCCCACACAGAGGCCTCATTGGCTATGATCTGATTGATAGGCTAGACTCCACCCCTTCACTCTTAATCCTGAAATTGACAAACGATGATATAACTACCACAACCTTCAACAAGATGGGTTGACACAATGGCTACATCAACAGGATCACCCCTAAGAACAATTTCAAGCCTGGTACAGAGCCCAGCATCGTCTCCTTCTATTGGAAGTGGTGTACAACGCGTGGGCAGTGACTCATCAACATCCGTCAACAACAGAGATTTAGCTCTAATATTTCGTACAAGGTCGTCGTGAGTCAGGATCAACTTGACGGCAGTGAGTGTGCAGTTTTGAGTATTTATTCCTGATTTTTCTTCTATATTTTATAGTTACTGGTTTTATATTTAGGTATTTCACTTTGAGTTAGTATTAGTGTAGTTTCAGGTATGTGTTGTGTCATTTTTATGCAAACAGATATCCAGTTTTATCAGCTTTATTTCTTAAAGTGACTGTGTCTTTCCATTGGTTTAAATGTTTGTCACAGTACTATTTTGATTATTCTGTTGATGGTTAGTTTTTGCATCTATTTAAAGAATGATTACAAATAGGGTTTTAGAGTGGCATTATGTTTATTAATTGCTTTGGGTAGTGTTGTCATTTTTACAATATTATTATGTCAAATTCTAATTTAACCGAGTGGCCTTTATTTATTCAAGCCATGAACTGCAATATTGACCAATTCTATGAGCAAAATATTAGAAAAAAAGGGGGAAAAGTTGAAGGAATACACAGTCATTTTACCAAAAATAATTGGCTCATTTTTCCAACACTTTAAGAGGTAGTAAAAGATCAAGAAGGATCCTGCAGGAACAAGCCCCAGTTGTATTACGACGTTAGCGAGTAAGCATGGCTGCAGGAATGCAGGAATGCATTAACCTGTTCAAATGTCTCAGAAATAGATACAGCCTTGAAGCCCCCACAAGTCTATGCCATGACCATCGGCAAACAGCTACTTGGTAAACCAACTGGAAGAGATTTATTTTTGTGCCTAATCCAGAGAAAGGTGACCCCAAATCATATGGAAATTATGTACGAAAATCATTAATGCCACGTGCAATGAATACCATGTGATTTTTGTTGATTATAATTTTAAGATGAATGCAGGAGTACATTCACGGGAAGCTGCCAGAAAGTCATGCTGAATGCAAAAGAGGACATGGTCTGAGGGACCCCGCTGCCTACTTCAGATGGATTTGGCTGCCACGTAGAGAAAACAACAGAACGATGTTTAGTTATGTCTTACTATCTATACAAAGGCATTTCACTATGTGGATCACAATAAACTGCAGACATTCTTATGAATAATGGGGACTTCAGGGCACTGAATTGTACTCATGCAGGACCTCTACATAGGTCAAGAGGGAGTTCAGCTATTCCATATAATCAACAGGACATTTCAAGCTACAAAATCAGGAAAGGTGTGAGTCTGTGTTCCATTCTTTCACCATGCTTATTCCACTTTTAAGCTGAGAAAATGACCCGATGAAGTGTACAACATAAAGTAGAATGTGGTTCCAATTCTTTCTTAGAAAGCTCATTAAGAATCTGGAGTATGTGCAAAAGGAAATGTCAGCGAGTTTTTCAGCAAACAGATTCTAGGAATACCTGCACAGAAGACAACAATGGAGCCACCTCACGAGTTTCAGCACCCACTAGGTTTACATATGTATATTTTTTTCTGGTTTTCACTATTTTGGTACTATGGCTTGAAAGAAGAAAGATCAATATCAGGAGGGAAGAACCCCAACTAAAGACTTCTGCAATACCTAGTAAATACTTTTGTCTCCTTATTTGTTCATTTTGGATACTGGGGCTAAACTTCTATGTGTCAATAATTCAAAAGGAATTTTATAATCTTTTTATTTCTAGGATGAGGGGGAGGGATATCATTTTTGCTTTCTGATGTCACTCGATTTTAAAATGCGCAGAATATATGATTTTCCTCAAAAATACTTTTCAACATCCATGGAAAAAATAAAAGAATCTGCAGTAGGTAGGTGAAACATTCTTTCTTGGTGAAAGACAAAAAGACAAAAAGTTCATGGAAAAATTCCATTACATTTTCATTCTGTTTTTCCATGAACCTTTAAAACCCTTTTATACAGGAGTATGTTTGATTTAATATAATTCAAAAAGTTTAAATCTAGAAAAAACAGGTGTAAATTTACATCCAGAATGATATCAAAATTTTTTTATTTAGTGTAAATTTATTTTGTGTTCATTCTATTTTAATACGTTTCAAACAGCTTCTCATGGAGTTAAGTAAATAGCCACATTATTAGAAGTATATATACAAGTAGGGTACTCTCCAAAAAAGAGATCATTTTTTCAAAGCTATATATTTATTTTTTAAAAAACCCTTATTACCTTCAAAGTCCTCTCCATTACCCTTAATATATTTGTCAAATCTGTGACTCCATTATTGGAAAAAATTTTCAACTCATCTGTTTGGATGGCTGACAGCATCTTTCTCATTTTTTTTTTCACCTCTTCTACATCTTCAAACCACTGTCTTCTCATGTAAGCTCTCTTCATTGTGGGCACAAAAAAAGAAGTCACACTGTGTAAAATCAGGTGAGTCAGGTGCATGGGGCAAGAGAGGCATGCTGTTGTTTTGGTGCACACAGATGACTGCCTGAGCAGCTGCATTGCCATGGTGGCAAAAACCTGTCCTCCATCTAAACAGGCCTTTGTGGTCACACACAGTTAAGCAATTTTCAGACTTCTAAATAGAAAGCTTGAGTAACATTCTGAGCAGGTGTAACAAATGGACAGTGAGTGAAGATTTTTGTCCATTCAGGAAATTGATGGACATCCAGAACTAGATTTGTCCTCAATCGACATTCACTTTTTTTGAAATGAGAAAATCACTCATACACTTGAATTTTCCCATAGTGATGCCTTTATAAGTTGTGTTCAATATCACAACGGTTTCTGCAGCATTTTTCTCAAGCAATCAACAGAGATTCACAATCTCATGTTTTTCTCTTAAATTGGCCATCACAAAAGAGGAGGTTTTATGAAAAAAATCACTGCTATCAGACAGAACCTTTCCAGGCAATGACACTGGGTGCACTAACTCAGAGCGAGTTGCTTGATGCTCACCTAGTGGGAAAAATGCATACTACAAAAGCTCCATTATTCCCAGCACAATCATGGGTTTCTATTTTATTTTTGAGATTGTATATAAACATAATTATATGAGTGTATATACACACACATATGTGCATATATATACCTCTAATAATATATAATATAATATAATATAATAGTACATAACTGTCTTTTAGAGGTATAAAAGCATATATATATATATATCTCCAGTAATATAACTATATCCATAAATATATATGCTTTTCCTCCCTGTTGGTATCAGTTTTGTTTTATGTATGTTTATGTACACTTTACATATCCTTACGTATGTTTTATGTTATGGTTTTGCTTTGAGGGAGAGTACATTGACTGAGATACTGTCTAGATAATTATGATTCATAGAGATTCTTGTTTGTCAAAGTAGAACTGTGCTCAATACAATTTAAAATAAAATAATTAGTTAAATAAAATAATATGCAGGTCTCTACAGAGATAACAAAAGCAAACGGAAGACCCATTGCTGTCCAGTTGATTCTGAGCATGATGACATTTTGTAGGGTTTCCAAGACTTCAAATCTTTCCGGGAACAGACAGTCTCATCCTTGTTCTTTGGAGAATCTTTGGGGTTTGAACCACTCATGTTGCGGTTAGCAGTCAAAGGGCTCCCCCACCATGTCCCCAGTGCTAATTCACAACAGAGACAAGCGGGACCATCACTTCCAAAATGGCACTGGGCTTCACGTTCGTTGGAGTTGGGCTTCATTTTAATTTAAGTTTTAAATTGCAAAGCATTTGATACTTTAGCATTCTTTTAATGTTCATTTTAGTATTACATCAGCTGATCTCTGAAATTATTTCCTTAAATATTTCAGTTTCCATTTTTGCCAGTTTTTCAAATATGAAATATAAAATAGATACATTTTATGACATTTACCAAGAGAAAATGAGTTAATTTTGCTCATTATCAATCATTTCATGTTTTATGTCCTCTCTTTAATATTTGTAAACACTTCTATGCACAATAAAATGAAGACACTGATTTTAAACACTTAGATTTTTATCAAAGCATGTTTCATTTTGTTGGCTTATTTGATAAAAGTGCCAGTGTGCTTTATCCATTTTAAAGGCTGATTAGCATAGCATGTAGATCCCTGTCTGTGTGGTTATATGAAAACCGCTAAAGCAGACCTGTCGCTGTCTAATCAGTTCTAACTTATGGCTTCCCCTTGTTTGTCAGTGTAGAATTGGCCTCGATAGGTTTTTTAATACACCCATCAGTGCAGGCATCTATGCATATGTATTCCACTTTACCTCTAGTAGCAATACAATTCTCATAGATTTGAAAATCCATAGAAGTATATTAATTTGTCCTATGTGGAACTCATCATTTTTCAAGCTTGCATTCCAGCTATTTATGCTCGTTTCTTGTCTCTCCTAAGATTTTTACAGGTAGAAGCCATGCTTAATTCATCTTTACATCTCCCAGAGTGCCTGCACACAGCTTAGCATACTGTAAATGTTAAGTGTTTTAAGTGAATGACAGAAAAAGTAAATTTAGTTTATATAACCCCCTTAGTCTAGAAAAAAATTTAATGCAGTAAATCCATTCCCTTATAAGCTGTATTTATTAAAATGCAATAGATCAATTCCTCTTTTCCCCAGACATTGATTTCTTATTGATATATTTTACTTCCCAAAGGTTGTCTTATTTTTTTAAACAATAATGGACCATTTTATATCCCCAGAATGATGTTAAAATTGAATTAAAGTAAAAATAAATAAAACTGGAGATTTAGTATGCTACATCTTTTGATTATTTAATTCTTCTGTATTGGCTACTGAAACTTAACTAGAGGTATATTCATTCCTGACATAGTAACATGACTACGTACTCTACTGGTGGATTTTCAGAGAATAGTGATGATTTCAGAGTAAACAACTACAACTGATCTCCCTCTTTCTTTTTCCTATTAGAAGCTGACCAAAATAAAGAAATATAAAGGCGAAAAATAATAAAAAGAAAAGTGGAGAAAATGTATACCCACACCATAGTAGAGAAGGAGAACATCATGTTTTGAAAGTCCAGCGGATCTCTGCTTAATTCAATTGAAATGGAACTTGATGGAAAAGTAGCCATATGCTTTAAAAAAAAAAAGCAGTGTACAGTACTGCTGACTAAATAAATAGAAAATAATTCAAATACACTTCCCAAACATACTTTCATTTAGAAAGGGAAAACAAGAGAGAGAGAATGGAATTACTCTGCTAGGAACCCCTTAATACAATCTGTATCAAATGTATTTCAGAACCACCTGATTGAGAAAATAGAAGAGTAAGAAAAAGTGTGGCTACATCAAACTGATATCAGTTAAGTTTCTGTTTGGTGAGGGATGTCCTCAAAGTTCTAGATCTCTCTTTTGATGTTTCTGGAAATACCACCACGAAGGCAGCTAGGCACAATCACTCCATATTCAGGGAGTACGGAGCAATGGGATAAAATAGCTAGGAAGAAGAAACATCCTTACTCGATTCTTTCTGGGGTTGCCCATGGAAATAACTGGACTAACCTATGTCATTTTTATCACTCAACTATCCACATCTCCAAAGGGAATATTCTAACAATATATTCATTAAAAGCAAATACTTTTAAACACACACGCCCACATACATTATTTTGGAGTGAAAACTAAAGCCCTACTGACTATTTTCCTTTTTAATTTGTAAATAAAAGGAAAAGTAATCCCTGAATTTTCTAGAAGCAGAAAGACAATCAATACAGAATTCAACATAAAGTAGAATTGTTGTTAAGTGCCCTTAAGTCACCCCCAGCCCATAGCAACCTTATGCAGAATAGGCCCTGGGCTAAACTGATGCACTGCCAGGCCTGAGCCAGCTTTACAATCCTCGATATTTTTCTTCCTAATTTTCACCCACTGTGTCAATTCATTTCACAGATGGTTTTCATCCCTTCCAGTGTTTGCCACACATGATATACTTCTCCCGAGAATGGCCTTTCCGAAAACATGTTTAAAATACTTGAGATGAAATATTGCCGACATTGCTTCTAAGAAGAATTCTCTCTGAACCTCTTCCGTTGCAGAATTTGTTTTGTCCTTCTTCCTGTAGACCACGCTACACTCACTATCCCTCACCAATACCATACTCCAGAGGTATCATTCTCTGGTCCACATGTATTACCTGACCAATTGCCCAACTTCATAGGCATCCAAAAATGCCACTTGTAAGACCATATGCAGCTTAGTTTCAAAGTGCATCATGCAACATACGCCCTTTGATTTCTTGAAGGGTAAGAAAGATGACCCAGCACAGTGCTCAGACTGCAGCACCCAACATTGCCACCACAGGAAAGTAAAATGTCCTGCAGCTCGTCCAACAACAGTTGCAATAGTACATTGACAAGGGTTCAGGCCACATTCCACAGACGGTGTGGAACCCGGTGTAGCATCTGAGGTCATGTGGAGTTTGGCTGAAAGCAGACAAATCAGAAAACTGTTTACTTGTGTTTTATTGACTATGCCGAGGCATTCAACTCTGTGGATCATAAGTCACTATGGACAAGTTCTTGAGAAGAATGGAGATTCTAGAACACTTCATTGTGCTCATGTGGAACATGTACATGGATTAAGAGGCAGTTGTGAGAATCCAACAAGGGAATCCTGCACGGTTTAAAAATCAGGAAAGATGTATGTCAGGGTTGTAGCCTCTCACCATATTCATTGAATCTGTATGTTGAGCATATTTTATGCAGAAGAATGTGGCATCAGGAGTGGAGGAGGCATAATAACAACCTGCAGCATGCAGATGACACAGCCTTGCTGGCTGACAGTGAGGAGGACTTGGAGCCCTTGCTGATGAAGATCAAGGAGTGCAGCTTCAGGATGGAGTACAACTCAAAATGAAGAAGATCAAAATTCTCACAACTGGACCAACAGGTAAGATCATGATAAATGAAGAAAGGTTGAAGTGGTCAAGGATTCTGTTCTGCTTGGATCCACAGTCAATGCTCATGGCTGCAGCAATCACGATGAGATCAGAAGGCGCACGACATTAGGTAAATCTGCTACACAAGGCCTCTTTAGAATATTGAAAAGCAAGGATGTTACCTTGAGGACTAAGTTGAACCTGACCCGAGCCATAGCATTTTACATGGCTTCCTATGCTTGTGCATTGAATAAGGAAGTCATTAGAAGAACTGATGCATTTGAATTGTAATGCTGGAGAAAAATATTAAAATACCATGGACTGCTAAAATGACAAACTGCTCTATCTATGCACACTTTAGTCCTAAAATTGACCCCCCCTTTATTTTTAGCAATTTAAGACAAATTCATTTTTACCCAATGTAAGACAATTAATCTATTGGTGTTGATTTTGGATTAAAATAAATTTATATTATTACTATTTCAACACTTTATCTGTTTCCTATTTGGCTGTCTATTGATCCAATTTGAGGATTTATGCTAGTGTTTAGTTGTAATCCATACTGATTTGCAGTATTAATCATTGTTTTCCAGAGCACACACTCTAAGCCATTTCACATCTCTGTGCCAGATACAGAATAAAATAATAAACCTGATGAAAATTGTACTGTATGACATAGATAAGAAACCGATTGTTGAAATATAGTGTGAAGATCAATATAGATGAAGAAGGTCGGGGACACAGAAACATTAGAAGAGGTTTTTAAACACTGTTTCAAAGTGTGTAGGACTCAGCTTTTGATCTGCTTTCCTGCGGTGGTTTGCATGTTGCTGTGATGCTGGAAACTCTGCTTCTGGTTTTTAAATACCAGCCAGATCAACCAAGGCAGACAGGTTTTAGCAGATTTACTAAACAGATTAAGAAAGATTAGGAGTAAAGAAGGGGCAGTATACTTCTAATGATTTTCACTGAAAATCTTATTAATAAAGCAAAACCTTTCCCTACATAATGCCAGAAGATAAGCTTAGAGTCAAGAAAGGCAGGACTGTGTTTTACATGCTTTGGACATCTTGTCAGGATAGACTAGCCCCGGGAGGAGGGCATCATGCTTTGACAGTGGAGGGTCAGTGAGAGAGGAAGGTGCTCCATGAGATGGACTGACAACGTGGCTCGGGACTCACAACCACGATGAAGAGGGTGCAGGACTGGGCCGAGTTTCCTTCTCTGGGCACAGCTCAATGGCACCCAAAACAGAAACTACAACATGACCATTGACTTTGGCGCCAAGTACGAGAAAGCCTTGACAACCTTAATAATATGGTCTTTATTATAACATGCGATGCTTTAGTGCGCTATAGAAAAAATGTACCTACAGGCTCAGGCTTACTTGAAAATTTGTGTTTTATTAATTGAATGGAAAATCACAGCCTGCCCACTTGGAAAAAAACAAAACAGCTTAGCAGAGCACAGTATGATACACAATGGGGAAAAAAGATGCTTTGCTTCTCTCTGCATTGATGTTAAAGGGAAAAAAATAGATTATTTGTTTTCTTTTTCAATTTACAATCTTACCTTCTATTAAAAAGATAGGTTAAATCGTGCCTTGCACTTTGATTGTTGTGAGACAGTGAAATCCAAAAGTGGTCCTTTTTCCTCACCAGGTAGAATAAGCACAATTACTGTCAAACTTCTTAAGAATCATGGTCACCGCACAGTTGGATTCAACTGTGACCAAATTGGCCTGTTTAATACCTGAGTGCTCACAATTGTTATAGCATAGTTTGTCCTGACTTCAAGGGGAAAACAAAGATGACTAAAAGTAACATATTGGGCATTAAAGTCTTTCGTCTGCCACTTCAGTCATGAAACGGAAAGTCAAAAACAGAAAAGCCCCCTTTGTTGCCACTGAGAAGGTTAGATTTCTACCTTCAGATACTCTTTGAATATCACCAACTATGTCACACACAACAAAGTTGCTTCCTCTGCGTATCTGTATGGCACGCTCATTTTTGAAGTATCCAAAAGGAACTAAATTATTTATTGAGCTAAATAAAATATTATTATTTTTTATTTCTTTAACTTACATAAAATTCTAAACTCATTACATTGAATGGATTCCAACTCATAGTGACCCTATAGGACAGGGTAGAATGGCTCCTGTGGGTTTCTTGTTTATCTTCTGCAGAATAGCTGTTACCTTGCATGTCTAAGGCCTATGTGTAATGACTACATCACCAAGACTCCATTTCTTAAATATATATATATATATATATATATATATCACCAAGACTCCATTTCTTAAAATTAAAAAGAAAAAAAATATATATATATATATTGTTGTGAAAATTATACCCTAATGAATTTGTTTCCAGAACAGATACTGTCATTATCAGAAAGCAAAGTTATTTCAAACTAAGACTAGCATATAGGTACATGATTTTTTAAAAAGTTGTTTGAATATTCTCAATAAGAAGCATTTGTCAGCCTCAAAACTTCTCAGGCAGTATAGTTTTTTGGGTTAGCTAATTTCCACTCTCTTTAGTGACTAAGGCAAGATAAAACAATCATCTGAATTTAATCCCAAATACACATAATTTAAAGTGTCATTTCCCTATAAACGTCACACTTCAGAGGCAGTATAGGATGATGCTGGAAGGGGATGCACATAAAATTGAAGACTCCTGATTAAAAGTGTGATCATCATTTTGGTCTGTCCACAGTTTGCCTGACTTACATGTTTTGAACACAGAAATATGCTATAATTATACATTTATAAACGTCTGGCCCAGTTAACATTTTCATCCTTTCTGGAAATCAGAGCATTGAGCAATTAAAAAAAAATTTAGCTGCTTAATTTGGCCAAATTATGGTGTCTGTACAGATGACCAAAAAAAAAAAACACAGCCCTCACTCCACTTCAACTACAAGATATCATATATTCGCATGTGTAAGCTGACTTTTTCGGCACATTTTTCATGTAGTTTTGTGGTAAAAGTAGGTGCCTCAGCTGATATTCGGGTTGGCTTACAGTCAAGTATATATGGTAGATTACAGTATGTTTCCTTGTGTTTTTGTGTAATGGGCCAAAACAACATATAATAAATTATGAGAATTTAAGGAAAAGTAGTGTCAGAGCTCTCTCTTTTGGTGACCTTGCTGACAGGGAAAAGGCTATTTACCTATGAGACCCGGGAACCTTCCGAGCAGTTGTTTTCCTGAGCAACAAATAAGAACAGCAAAGTGATTCAGCAGCATTGTTGCTGCTAAAGTGTTGAGCAGCAAGGTCAATCGAAATCAATGTGGGAATATATGTTTCCTAAGAGAAGGCAGTTTATACTCAGAGAAAACAGGAAAGGATGCGGAGAGTACCGGGCCACTGTCTTCTGATTGGGAGGTGTTGCTTTGCTTTCAAGGCAGTAATGTGTGACAGGGACTTTCCACCCATGCCTCCAAACCAGCAGGCAGAGTGATTGACAGATTGATAAACTAACGGATTTGCCTATTTATTCAGATGAGCTTGACAAGACACTGTGTGGGGAGCTAATAATAACAAACACAGAATAAAGTCACTTTTTTCATTTCCTGTGTCTGTTTTACATATATTATCTTAATGATTATCAAACCAAGTATGGGATATCATAACTAAAATATTTCCCTTTGTATAGTGATTGTGCAACAGGTGCATGAGAAACTCCTATCTCAGAATTTTGAAAAAAATTGAGACTACAAGTCAGGTCCCCTAACTCCAAATGTTATGGCCAATTCTTATGTGGTCAACCCTGGAATTCCACAAAGGCTCACCTTTGACCTTTTGAAAAAGGAGGGGCAGGAGACCCGCTGAAACTGCCATTGGGGTAGTAAATGTCAACATCGGAAGACAATGAAGAACAAAATGATAAGTAAAGGTATTTTTAAAATACATAATTGCTCACTGGCCAGGAAAGGCTGAGTATCACGTGATGAAATAATCACTTGATGAAATTATGTCTAAAGAAAAATGCATTGATCTAAGTGGAGGTGGCAGTTCACAGAACACAGACTACAAAGCAGACACACCTCACCAGGTTCATTTCATTTGTGATGTGTTTCAGCCAAATCGTTTACTATGTCATCTGTCACTAGCATGATTCTCTGTCACTGTAGGTAAGCATTGCACTGTTACCCACAAGGCTTGCTGTTCATACCTACTAGTTCCTTTCAGGAGACAGAAAAGGCATTCTGTCCCTAAAAAGATGTACAGCTTCAGAAACCCTATATAGGATTGCTATGAGTCAGAAACAACCGCATGGCAGTGGGATTGGCTTGTGTGCCTTTTTTTCTACTTAACTGATTCATGTAATCAAACATTCAAATGGTATCATTGACTCTTTTCATTTCTTCTGGTTCTATATTAAACAAAGAGAATTAGATATTATTATTTCTATTATTATTATGTGTTTTGGCATGTGGTAGAACACATACATTGTCCATTCATCAAAATTTTAAACCCACACCTTCAACATAATTGGGTTCTCAATGCCTTTGCTTATAGGAAGACTGTACGAAGTATATGTGATTTCATTGGCAGTGATAGCGCCATTGGAAATACACAGATTGGCACTGTTGTTTACACACAAGCCGCATGAGCTTCATTACAGTGAATCAAATCCGAGTGAGAGGTGCTGACAGGGTTTTAAGGCTGCAAGGCTCAAGGCCAACTCCAGAATGCTGCAAATTCCTTGGTGTGATACATCCAGGCTTACAGGACACAGCTAGTTCAACAGAAAAAAGATCCATATTATCTTCACTAAAATTTGTTTAATGAAGATATGTTTAGCAGATATGTTTAGGAAGTCAGAATATATTAGATGTCATAGAAGTAAATATATAGCCTACATATTGTGCATTATATTTTAGCTATATCTGATATATAACCTGTAATCAACACAAAAGTGTGTTTTTGGGAATACATAATTATTTAGAGACAAATGATATAAAGTTAGAATGTATCTCATGTAAGATCAGGTCAAGGTGTAATGAGACATTATGAAATAGCTTTCAATTTACAGAGAGTTTGGGTTTCAGAGTTCTATACAAAATTTTAGGTCAGTTCTTAAGTGCTCATTATATTTTTCAATCCTATGAAGTATGTACAATGGAGGCATAAAACACTCAAATGTTTCTGCAACTTTCCTACAGTCATATACTTGTACTTAGCAAGTTCCTCAGGACATAACTGGAACCAGAGTCCCTGCTCTGAAGCATAATAACACACTAACTCTAAAAGGGACCTTGGAAATTCTAGAGTGTCCACATCTCCCTCATGGTGCGTACTCAGAAGTGGTTGAATATTCAGAACATTACATCAGGCGCCTTGATTGGAACTGATCTCAGATCATTTGGGTCAAATACTTCAACTCCCTGATACTAATATAGGAAATGATCGATGAATGGGGATTGTATTTTATGTGAAGTATGTGCCAATAAAATTGTTTTTTAAAAGAGTAGAGGTTTTACAATCGTACACAGAGCATACTCACAAGAGCCCCTTGGTTGCCAGGATAGCGCCCTTAGTAAGTTTACAAAAGGAGATGACAAGACTCAGTAACTCAGTAATTCAGTCCCTGTACCAACCCCAGCACTGACTCTGAGAGACTACAGTTAACGCTGCCCAATTCTTCTCCTCTACATCCGCCAGGTCACCACTTCAGACCCCCAAATCTCAAGAATGGTTTGAAATTGGACACAGTCTCATAATGTACTGCTTACCTTGAGCCTTCTCCCAGAAGCTTAATGTAGATCTCAAAATATGCCATCAACGACTTCCTCAATTCCTTTACTGAATATCTCCTTCATGAATTCAGTCTGCCCTTGAATAAAATTAATTCCTCAGATCTTTTTAAGAACCAGCTGTCTTCCTTTATTTTCTCTTACTCAATGCATGATAGACCTGCTTCTCTTTGCCAATTTCAGACAACATAAAATAGAAGCAATCAGAAAAGAACATACACATCCTCTCATCACGACATCAACTATAGTCACATCTGTACCCATTACTCTCACTTCGCTCCTGCTTGCGCTGTATGAGCCATCCTTTTTCTAGGACGCCAACCTCAGTCTGAGAACACAACGTCGTCCATTCTAACAGACATCAAACTAAATTGCAACCACTTTCATGGTTATGGGTTGAATTGTGTCCCCTCCCCATATTTTTGAATCTACCCTCTGTATCTCTGGTTATTATCACATATGGGAATGGGTTTTTTGTTTGTTTGTTTATCTTAAGGTGACAAGATTAATGTAGTGATTAGTCTTCATTTGGTTTTGTTAGAATTATAAAAGAAATTAAACAACCTAGTGAGACAAGCAGAGATGGAGAGGAGAGAAGCCAAGTCAGGGACAGATTGCCAGGAGGAGTCGTCAAGCAAAGTGACAAGGGTTATCACCATATCCTACACCAAGAGGAAGCCGTCTTCTAGCTCTAGGGCCACGAATCCAGATGTCTAGCCTCATAAACTGTGAAAAGGTGAATTTCTCTTTCTTAAAACCACCCACTTGCAGTATTTCTGTGACCACAGCTCTTCTCCTGTGTCAAGCATCAGCTGGATCATCCACCTGATCACATAAACATACTACACTATTTCCAATCGCTATGGAAAGGAGGGAAGCCCTTTTCTTTACACCTAAAGAAATAACGTGGAAGCCACATATAATTTCCTCTGGTTACAGAAAGGAGAAAGAGAGCCCAGCTCCACGTCTGCCCAAGGGTAATTCCTAAGAGGCAAAGTCAGCCATGCCTCCACCCTCCTGCTTCCTTTATCCTATTCTGACAGCCACCATCCCTCCCATGACACACTACTTCTCTTAGGCTTTGATAATATGTGGCAATGGTCACACAGACCTCACAGATTACAGACACGATTATGGGATTTATTAGGAAAGCTTACATGTTATAAAGTGTTAAGGATACAGGGTGTTCCTTTGTGTGCAGTGCCTCTTCTCAGCAATGCTGGGAGCCACATCTTTCTCTGGTCCTCAGTTTATCAATCCTTTAGTCCTCAGTCCTGTTTGGATAAGCATCACAATACTCCTTCAGTGATGTTCCAAGGGCACGACACTCTGGAAACCACTCGGTTTACTCATTCAGTGGACCCAGAAGCCTGTCGCTCTGTGGGAGAGCCTCAGCGCCGCCTCTCTGACACCAATCCATGCGGGAATCTCAGACGTGGTTCACTCCCGCTTCTTTTTCCTTGATGATCAGGGAATTTCCTGGTCTCGCCTCTGAAATGGCTCTTTTTACCTTCAGTAGAATGGCAAGACTGATGAATACCTTCTATTGAGGTTTCACACACCTATTTGAATGGTCCTACCCACAATTCTGGAGGGAATCATACAGACTACAGATAAAAGAGCCACACCAAGGAATTCCACTTCACTGCAACACCTTTCCCTGTAATTCCCGATTGTCTACTCTCTGTTTTAGCAAATTTCTTCTAGACTCATGGAAGCTCAATACTCCATTTCCTATACAATTAAACCACAATATCACATTCCAGCACCACAATTCCACTAGAATGATCAATGTTTTGTTAGTCTTCAATTCCCAAAGGTTAATCTTCTTTATGTTTTCTTTCAGCATATTAATCCCATCAACTTTAAATTACTTTTCTCCCTTTGCTACATGAAAATGTTTTCTACTAGCATAACTGGCCATCCTCCTTTTGACAAAAGTTTGTGTATGTCTAGGTGTGTATGTGACCATCACTTCTCTTCTTCCTGTACTCTAAGTACTAAAATACTTGTGTCTATGGAATTAACAAGAAGCACATCAGCTTGTTTGATCTAAAGATTATAAATAAAAAAATCCAAATCTGGAGGAGTAAATGGTATCAGAGCTTAAATTTTGAATACCCAGTTTACATCAGGCTACAAATAATAATGGGTTTCTAAAATCCTTTTGCTGAGTCCAGGAGAGCTTAAACATTTGACTACTATAGTGCAGAGATGTAAGTAGCCTTGCTATGTGGCAAAGAGCACTGTAACATACAAAAATGGCAGGTACAATTAGGTTAAAATGTAACACCTCATCATTTGATCTTCCTTTTGACTCATTTTAAAATTTGCTCTAGATTTTACTATTTTCTGATTTTAATTAAGATTTTTCTCTGCTTTTTTATCATTGTTGCTTTGTTTGGTTGTTGATTTTATGTTTTTTTTCTATATATTAAACCCATGAAAGAACAATCTATAGAGTAGTAACTGGATTAATAATTACCTAGGGATATGGCAAGGGAAGTTGGAGGTGGGGTTGGGGGTTGGCTAACAACTGCAAGATGGAGAAAAAATATTCTAACACTGATTGTGGCGGTGAATGCACAACACCTTTTAATGTTATTGAACTATTGAAGTTATGCTACATGATTTACACGCCAGTAAGAATTTAAACACAAAAATGAAACAGCAATCATACATGTATTTTTGTTCTTGATCATCTTTCAGTATATATAATCCAAATTCCAAATCTACCACTTTCACAATCAGCTCAGCTAGGAGCCCATTAGAACAGAGTAGACTGCCCCATAGTATTTCTAAGGCAGGGAACTTTGCATTTTTATAGCAGTACATTGACAGTGGACTGCCAGCAATCCACAGAAGATTCAGAAGGGGACATGGGATGAGAGCTAGGTTTATGGTCAGATGCATCTTGACTGAAAGCTGAGTCTACTATTGGAGAGGGCGGGGAGGGAAAGTTACCTATATTATATTAAGTATGCAGAGACATCCAAATGGAGGGATCATAATGGGTAATAAATAATATTGCAGATAACCATAATTTCATGGTGCTCATGTAGAACCCATCCCTAGATCAAGAGATATCCATTTAAACACAAAAGTGATACTGCACGGTTTAAAATCAAGAAAGGCATGATTGGATGCATCCTTTCAGCAGACATATTCAATCTGTATGCAATAACATCAGACAGTGGACCATATGGAGTAGAAGGCAGCATCAGAATTGGAGTTAGACGCATTACCAATCTTCATATGTAGACGGCACAGTACTGCTTACTTCAAGAGTAGACTTGAACCATTTAACGAAGAGGATTTAGGTAAGTAATGCTCAACATAATGGAAGCAAAAAATCCTCACAAATTGACCAGGAGAACCAGAGAAAAGTTGAAGGTGTCAAGGATTTCATTTTACTGGGTGCCACCATCAATAGAAGCAGAAAGTGGTATGCTGTAAACTCACATGACATACTGCATTGGGAAAAACTGTTGCAAAGGTATCTTTAAAAGTTTGTTTGTCATTCTTGAGGTAAGGACCAGGTAATATGGAAGGGACCAGATCAAATGCAGGGATGCACATGGTAGACAACAGGGGAGGAGGTGGGGAAAGGAAAAAAAAA
>NW_022111368.1:32931124-32940487 GCF_000313985.2 Echinops telfairi
AATGATTTTTTTAAAAAAAAAAAAAAAAAGAAAGAAAAAAAAAAAAGTTTGTTTGTTTTTTAATGTCACTTTAAGGACTATAATGCACCTGACTCTATGTTTTCTCAATGGCCTCCTATGCATACAAAAGCTGCCTGATGAATTGGGATGACCAAAGAAATATGGATGCATTTGAGTTTGGGTGAAGAACATTAAATATAGTATGGCTGCCAAAAGAATGAACAGATTGGGCTTGGACGAGGTACAACCAGAATGCCATGAGAAGTGAGGTTCATGAGACTTAGTGTCCTGTACTTTGGACATGTCCTGGAGAGGGACCAGTCTCTGAAGAAGGGCATCCTGCTTGGGAAAGCAGAGGTTCCAGTGACAAAGAAAGGCTCCCTGTGAGATATACTGACAGAGTAGCTGGAATAAGGAGCTCAAAGAGAGTAATGATTGTGAGGATGGTGTGGGAATAGGTAGTGTTTTGTTCTGTTGGAGACAGGCTCACTGTGAGGCAAGACTGCCCGGATGGCACTTAACTACAATCTTAAGAAAGAGGTGGCCACATCTGTCTCTGCTACTGGACTCATTGGTTTGAATTGCCAGCCCTTCATCTAGTAGCCAAACACGTTATCCACTGCACCAGTAGGGACACTTCAGTGTATTGGAGTGATTAAAATCTCAAAGTGGACCATTTTTTCCCAGTTGTGTCCCCCTGTCTAAATTTACATATCACAGTGTTCTTTTGGGCAAAAGGAGGTCACTGAGAAGTCACCTTGATTTTTGCTTTAGCCAAATTTCCCCATTATTTAGTCTCATGTTTATAGAGCACCTCAAGAGAGAGTTTAAAACATATATCAGATCATGCCATTTCTCTGCCAAAACTCCGGTGATTTGTTTAGCTGTCCATAAAATACAGTCTGTGACTGCAAGGCCAGTTTAGGGTTCTCCTTTAACCCTTCCTCTGGCATCTCTTTGACCTTGGTGTTAGACCCCACCAAATGAGTCCTTCTGCAGGGATTTTCTTTGCTTCTGTTCCATTCTTCTTGCAACAAATCTTTTAAATAGTAGGTTTATGCCTGTTTTTTTCATAGCTTTGGAGCTAACGTGGTTTTAAGATATTTTAAGGTAGGAAAACTCAAAGGAATAATATTTTTTGATGTATTAAAATTATACACAACTAAAATTTCACTGAGCATAACTAAAGCCTTATTAGGCCATTTGTTGACACATCACACGTGGCTGTTGCTGTTCTACATTAGTACAGAGCAGTGGAGTGTACAAGCAATGACGACTGTATGCCTCGCCACCGTTAAACTTCACTTGCTGGCCTTTTAAAGACAAAGTTTACTGACTTGGTGGTTTAGTACAAGTCTTCAAATTCATTCTTGGCCCCCGGACACGCTCTTGGCATTTATGGATGACAGTGTAAACCCAAGTTCCATCTTCATTGTCCCCATGAGGACAAAGCCTTCGTTGCCTTTGCTGAGACCACCAACTCGCTCTGTGAATCGTCTTGCCTTCAGAGTGCACTGGAAGTGGATTACTGCAGATGGAGTTGGGTTGACATTAAATACTATGATTTGTTTTATTTTTGACTAGGGTTTAATTGGTACTACTACTTTCTATTATCTTTGACTTTCTCTTAGATTGAGGTTCCTCTGTTTTCATTTGTTTTCCTTGTTCAATATTTTTGTATGATTTTGTTTAGGTCAAATCCAGGATAGGTAAATCCATAGACAGAGTAACTAGATTACAGCAATAGTTCCTTAGGGTTATGGCAAGAGAGACTGATGGGTAATAGGAAGCTAAATATAACCCTTTAAAATATATTTAATATATCTAACAATTAAATAATTATTTTCAATATACTTTAACCATGGTTTATAGTGTTGTACATTCAATACCACAATCAATTTTAGAACAATTTATCCATTCTGGTTCCCATTGACATTGGCTGTTAACTGCAAGATCAGCACTATGTATCTACCAGCCAATCTGTGGGCGAACGACAGGCTTTCTACTCCCGTGGGGTCACAGATTCAGAATCTGATAGAAATGCTTCTACCCCATCCTATGGGACATTTTGAGTCATAATTGCCTCAATGGTGGCTGAGTTCTTGAGCTATCTATGTCCAGACCCTTGGACTCGATCTCTAATCTACAAAATCAGAACGTCTGGGGATTGGACTCAAGAATATGTGTTTTAAGAAGTCCTCCAAGATATTTTCATGCACATTGACATTTGAGAACTACTGTTATACAATATTTGAATGGTTAATTCTCTTAACTAGCAACGTATTTCAGTGCTTGGTAAACCTTTCTTGAACATCCTATTTAAAATTTCATCACAGTCCCTGTTAGGGCTAATGGTTTTATGTATTTTAGTAGCCCATTATGTCTTTGATTTCTTCCATGTATATGAAAAACAGATATATTTGAAAAGAATGAAAATCTTTCATTCTTTGGTGGAAAGATTTTATTTTATACCCAATATGAGGGAGAAAAATCATATTTTTTATGATTTTGTAGACAAATAAATTCAACATGCTTTATTGCTACAGTCTTAAAGGCTCCCTCTTGATATTTGACATGAATCAGTTCGATCATAAGTTTGACTTTCCCGGATAAATAGGACAATACTCTTTCTGTGCTAGCTTATTGTTTTATATACCAGAATACTCCTTGGATCAGCTTTTATTTGGGGATTATGCATGATGATATTTCTGTTTCTCATTTAACAAGAAACCCTGTAATATAGTCATATAACTAATTTATAGAAATGAAAAGCAAATTTGAAATATATTGTAATTGAGTGCTGGGAGAGAATGCATGCTCTTCTGTTGTTCCCATCTCTAATTTCCCCATCATCTCGCTCTTTTCCTCAGCTGGCTGCTATTTAATATAAGCAACGAGTTTCATTCAATTTGATGTTTCAGCATTTTACTTTGGTAATACTATAATCTTTTATTTATTTATCTTTTACTCTTAGAGCTTTTTATTCCCCTATTGAGCATTACCTTTCAGAAAATTATGTGCAACCCAGATGCATTTAAATCTTTTAAGAACAAGAAAAATATTTAATGCATTTAAGTGTACTTAAAGAGGGAAATAAAACAGCTTTTAGAAGGACAGAAAGCACTGGGGGTACATAGGAACAGGCTGTTCAGCTTCCCATGTATATCACAGCACGAGGTTGACCTCTGAGTGCCTCCACTTAGTGAGTTATCCAATGGACTGGAGGGTTACCGAGTTTGCTCTCAAGCCCATAACAATCCCCTGATGCCTAGGAAAACCAGTTAAGCCACAGGCAGATTCAGCTAACTTTAAACGTTATGTTATCTGCCTATCTCACAGGAATAGTGAGAAAACTAATTAAAATGGCCACAGGGGGTGTCTAAATAGGTAACTGCATGGAATATAAGTAATACATTTATAAATAAATAGCATTTTAGTTCAGTATTAGGAAATGTTGTTAGCCAGAATAGAATGTTTCTAATTTATTTTAAGAACCCTTTCCTACCCCCTCTTTTGAGATCATTGAACTTTTACACTCTTAGTGAATGTGATAGTGTCATTTTTTAAAGGAAATTTATAAACTTTTTTAAACACACTGCAATCAGCTGTACTAAATAGCAGGTGTAAGCCGGGATTCAAATTACACTTAGAATGCAATTTAAAAAGTCATATTAAAACTCAGCTTTCACAGATGTTGAAGTTGAAAGCTTCCACTTAACAGTCTCACTCTAATTGCAATGAAATTAATACAATTTACTTTGATTTATGGCCAAAATGCTAATTTTGATTTGGCTTCCCTTCTGGGAATTATATAAAGCCCAGTAAAAACATTACTTCTGTACCTATCAAGCCTGGTTTGGAGGCTGGGGGAGCTCCTGGACATGTTAAAGATGAGGGCTATCGGTGAAGTGATCCACCTCTTACCATCGAACCCCACAAAACCATGTTGTACTGAAAATCATGCATTCAAGGAATGTAGTATATCACGGAGACTTTGAACATCACTTCAGCACGAAAGAGGGGAATGCTTTTTTTTCATCAACACCACCTGTCATTTCTAATGCCATTTCCTCAAATTCCTTCCTTTTATTCTTCATTTACCTAGCACCTGTTTCTGTTAGATAGTTGGTGCACAGTTACACACTTACAGCATTGTTCTCCTGGAACTGCTCCTGGGACACAGGGGGGCTTATTGCCAGCTGTAATTGGTAAGTAGATCTAAAGTGGGGAATGACAGTTTGTCAGGGCTTCAAGTTCAGCTCTCACATGTCTACCTTGTCTTCCATTGCACTCCTAGGATTATTTAACAGAGGAACGAGACTGTTCCTTTACATAAGTTTCACCCTCCTTAGCATGTTCCTCTTCTTGATTTGTTTCCATAGTTTTTACACTTATTTCTCTCTACCATATTCCCACGACTTCTTTATAACAAAACATGTGCATTCCCAAATGATAATAGATAAGGAAATGGAAGAAGACATTAATGAACAAACAATGATGCATTAACAATATAGCTCACATTTGACTAGACTGATACATGTCATAGTATCTTTTTGCCTCAACTGGAAAACAAAACAAAACAAAAGTCAAGGAAATCAGGAAACGGTTATCTATCTATAAATTAAGGTCTATATTTGGGGCCAAAATATAAAACTGGGAGACTCTATTAACCTGCTACTAAGCTAACAAGTTGGTATAGACTAGGTTCTTTATTAAGGACTTGGTACATAGGTGCTTGTAATGTTATTTAAGGTTAGTAATAAAGCAACCATTCTCATTAAATAATAATACAATGATTATTATGACTGTTGATGGTCAATGTATTAATTAAACCCAATATATTCCATCAGTGTCTTGAAGGACTATTTTAACTTTAGGTGAAATAAAATACAATAGAAAAAATTCCCCATGCTCTAAAGCCACAGATTATGAATGAGATGTGGCATAGTGGTTACCTATTGTGGTATTAACCATAAGGTCAGCAGTTTGAACCCACTAGTGTTGCTTTGGAAGAAGGATGAGGCTTTCAACTTCCATAAAGAGTTACAGTCTGGGAAATTCAGAGGGGCAGTTCTACCTTGACTTATAGGGTCACGATGAGTTGTAATTGATTCAATGACAATGAGGTTTTTGTTGTTGTGTTTTGCTAATGTTGTTTTATTCTAGAATAGTATACTCTTGTATTTAAAACAAAAACCCAAAAAACTATGATCATCCATGTATAGGCTTTTCCTTTATAATAGGAAATAACAAGGAAAACATACTGCCTTTTGCTTAGGGAGAAATAAATTCTCCTTCAGCAGGTTGCTGATGCATATCCAAAGAAGTTAAATACTGTAAAGTTGGTCAATAAAGCCAATCTTTTAAATAGATAATTTCTAAACATAGAGGAAGAATTTATTCCTTAGACCTGTATTATTGAATTCATTTGTAATTAAGAGTAAATCCTACCAAGAAAATCTCACACAGAATTGAATTCTTCCTGCTTGCTTTTGGGTATTCATCACAGAAAAATATATATGTATGTTGATCTTCTGTGGCACCATTTAAGACCAATTTGAGAAAGGCCAAAGGACAACTTTAAGCGGAAAAGAAAAATTTGAGAAAGGCCAAGGACAACTTTAAGTGGAAAAGAAAAATAAAGGCCATATAAACCAAATAACTTATTGTGTATTACGCAAAGATAAAGTTACACCTGAGCCAATCGAGAATGTTGTCAATTGCCTCCTAGGCAAGAGAAAGCTGGACAAGAAACAAAGAAGAAAGTACCAAAATTGATCATTTTAAATGATGATATTTGTGGAATATTGAATAGACATGGCTTTTCAGAAGATCTAATAAATCTGTCTTAAAAGAAGCACAGCCTGAGGCTTACCAAATATGAGGCTATAAGACTTTATCTCAGGTCCTTTGGGCATGTTATTAGGAATTACTAGTCTTAAGATTGGCACAGCAGCTACATTGATGGCTTCAAGGTTAAGAACAGTTGTGAGATTGACACAGATCAAGAAGTGCTTGTTCTGTTGTCTATCTGAGCACTCTGAGTCCCATCCAACTTGATAGCACTTAAAAGCAACGACAGTCCTTGGAGAAGGATAACTAAGCCCCGCCAAAAAACAAACAAACAAACAAAAACACTACCATTGAGTCAATTCTGACATATAATAAAGCCATGTAAGGTTTCTGAGGCTGTAAATGCTTATAGAAACAGACAGTCATGTCATTCTCCCATAGAGAGACTTGTTTGCAAAAGGTTCAAGAGTACATTTCAAAGATGTTTTCAGGCGATGGTGATGTTTCCATGTTGCGTGAGCCACAGCATGGGTGGGTCATTGTGCCTCTAAGGCTGTGCCCGGTGGCCACAGTTTTATTTGAGACACAGCCCCTGAAGCCTTCTAGCAATGGGGCTTTTTGCAAATTGTGGCTGTTGTCCCGCGGTCCCTACGAGGGTTTTTGAGCATACTGGCCCGGCTCACGTTCCTGCTTGGGTGCCTTGGCAGTGCCTGTCTTTGTGGCTTTCTTGTCTGCTGCCGGTCTGTCACCACAGCCTCAGACATGCTAGCCTACACTAAGGTGTCAGTGGTGCATGGCGCTCCTCTCAGAAGGGCTGGCATCTCAACTGGGATTTTGTTGTGATGGGGTTGGGGCCGTGTTCTGAGACACCTACCTGGTACCTCTGAAATACCCAAAGCCGCGGCCAGCCTTCCTCACCCTAGGGCAGGCAGCTGCTGCACCAGACCTCAGCAGGAAGGGTAAACCTCGCTGTTCCAACCCTGCCTGGCGCTGGCCAGCAGCCACTGGTGTGCCCCCGCTGTGTGTGGCTCCAGGAGCCCTGGTGGTGCAGTGGGTTAGACTCCAGCTGCTAATTGGGGGACCATTTCAAGGCCACCAGCTGCTCTGCCCGAGAGACACGGAACTGCCTGCTTCCACCGATCCACGGCCTCAGAATCTGGCACAGTTTTCTCTGATGCAGAAGGTCACTGAGCCAGAATCGACCTGGTGGCAATGGGTTTATGTGTGTATCCCTTGATTATCTGTTGGCTTCATTTGGGGTTCTAAGCATGCATACCTGCCTTGCTATATATCCCTGCCTCCACATTTTTTAAATTGTTTTATTAGGGGCTCATACAACTCTTATCACAATCCATACATCAATTGTGTAAATCCCCACATTTATTATAGACCAAGAACTGTGTGTTTTAAGATTTTTTTCTTCCAGTGATATTTCCCTCTTTGGTGAAATAAATTCCCATTTTGAACACGAAAAAAAAAAGAAAAGAAAAGAATTCCCAACTAAAAACTTAGCAGCCCAACGCCTATCCACAGTGCCACCAGAGCTCCTTAAAGTAGAGCTGCAGTCAAAATAGAAAGGGGGAATCGATCACAAGGATCAATCTAGAACCCCCTCCCAGTGAGAAGAATAATGGAAAAGTGGACGGGGGGTGATGCAAGACAATGTAAGATATGGAAAAATTAATCCCTAACTTATCAAGTTTTCATAAGGGAGGGCGGCTGGGGAGGGAGGGGGAAGAAATGGAGAGCTGATGTCAGGGGTTCAAGTGGGAAGAGAATGCTTTGAAAATGATGATGGTGGCCTATGTGCAAATGTGCTTGACACACTGGATGAATGTATGGATTGTTATAAGAGATGTAAGAGCCCCCCAATAAAAGTATTAAAAAGAGAGAGAGAAAGGCTCTCAAGGAGAAGGATTGATGCAGTGTCTCCAACAAGGTTCTCAAACATGACAATGACCGTGAGGATGTTGGAAGGCTGTGTAGTGTTTTATGTTGTTGCTCACAGGATCACTCTGAGTTGGAAGTGATTTGTGTGCACTGAAGAACATAAGAACTAATAACTGCAGGCATTGAGTCTAAACTCAAAATACCCTGGAGGGTGAAGACTAAGTTTTGTACAAAATTGAAGGAATATTTTGTTTTCAGTTTGCATTCATGTGTGTTTTGTTTGGCCTGTTTTTAGTTTATTCATTCATTCATTCATTCATCTGTTAGTAAAGATCTTGGCAGTGGCAGCATTCATAGTTAAATACAATTATCACTTATAAGGCTATTTACATACCTAAAAATGATCTTTGGACATTCTTACCCAAACCCTTTTTAGATTGCATTTGAATGAATTATTTTTATCTGGATATAGCTTTTGAAGACACCAATGAACAAACCTACTGCTAGTAAGTCAATTCAGACTCATGGCAACTTTGTCAATCTCTAAAGAACAGAAAAACTGCCTGGTTCTCTTGCAACGTGCCTGATGGGCTAGAACTGTTCGCAGTTTAATGGGTAGTCAGTCCACTATGCCACCAGTTCAACTATGATCGAAGGGCACAGAGAACAAAAACAATGAATGTCTAACACTCAGGGTTTTCTATTGCTGTTGTTTGTTTTTGTTTCATATTTTGGTGTTTTGTTTTATTTCATTTTGGTCCAAACCCATGGCCTTTCCCATTATTTTAAAAAGAATTCTGGAAGCAAACCATAGACTAAAGGCACACGTAGATCTCTTTGGCAATAGGCATTCAGGAATTTATTCATCCTTATTAGCAAAGGTAATTTCCAGTAAACATTTTCTCTCTTAAAATTTAATTTTTATCTCTAATGTTTTCTATTTGAATTTGCTAAGCCAGCCACCCAATGGGAATGATCTTTTCTGTCTGCGTTTGTTTTTTCAGTGTGGCCACTGCAATGCATACGATTGATATCCCTCTTAAATATCTGCTACTGAACATCATTTCCCAAGTTAACAATCCTTTGTTAATAGCTCAATATTTACCATGATTGAACTATTTACCCAGATTTCAATTTTTATAGACAAAATCAGGTCATAAATCCCAATTTGAATTTGGTTATTCACTGGTGCTCCCACCAATTAAGGTTACATCTATCTGTTAAATTTAAAATTTAATCCCTAAGAAATACAATAAAATTTTGTTCTCAATTTCCTAAAATCTGTTCAGAAATAATTCTCGTTGTGTGTTTTCACATAAAAATATGTAATTACAATTACCAACCCACTGGTTATCATTTCAATCCAAGTTAACCGTTAGTTCTGTGTATTTCCAGAATCCTCTAAACTTCCCAGGCATAGCTAGGTGTTCTTTCTCCAAATACATCATTTGAATGAAACTATTCACAAACAAAAAAACCCTTTTTATATATATTTCAAAATGTCTATTGAGTCCATTTCAAGTCATAGAAACTCTATAGAATATGCCTACTAAATATTTTGATTAAAATGAATATCAATAAAATAACCAATTAAGAAAATATATAATATAGGACAGGCTGGATGAACAATCTGGAGGAGAAAACAACGGGGCTGACAGTTCCGGGGGAACATGGGATAGG